>NW_020664447.1:58352282-58428781 GCF_002925995.2 Terrapene triunguis
ATATACATAGACATAAAATGTAAAAACTTAAATATCTTAGAAACAGTCGCCAATCAGTTGTTTTAATTGTCATATTTGAATTCAGCACATCAAAATACATAATAAATAGCACATTTTATCTCTGAAGCAGACGACTTCTCAAAAATTGTAGACCAGTGATTAATAATCATAATAACTTAAAATGTAATCTCCTGAGGAGTGGGACCTTTGTCATAATTGGTACCCATAAATCATCATGTTTACCTATGATGCTGTATAAATAATATTTTTAGCGTTGACAGGAATGCTTTAAAATCTTGGCATGTTCTCAGATTCAGACCTTTGACTTCTTTGGGCTTGTCTACACTGGCAAGTTTTTTCGATGCAACTAATGTCACCAAGGAAAAATCAACAAAAGCAAAGTTACCAAAGCATGTCTACATTTGCTCCCTCTGTTGACAGATCGTGTCCACATTATGCTTTGTCGACAGTGAGAGCACTGGACTGTGGGTATGTATCCCACAGTGCCTGGCGACAACATCCGTCGTTAGGTGTTGTGGGAATGCGGCAACGGAGCGCAGCGCATCTTGGGATGTGCAAAATGTACCATCGTGCACCGCTTTGTGTCCCACCCCTCCAAAGGTCTCTGGCTTCCTTTCACGCCATTTTTCCAACTGTCATTCTTTTGTAATGCGCGCCAGCATCTGCAGCGAGAGAGGATGGATCCCGCACTTCTCTCTTATACACTGTTAGCTGTCGTGAGGATATTGCTCATGGCAGCACAGTTACTCTCAGAGTTACTCGCAAAGTTAGCAGAGGATGAATCTCAGGCACCCGAGTGTGATATGGACAGAAGCAACTTATCAGTGCTTTGTGCATTCACAGAGCAGCTGCATATGGTAGGCCGTCGCTTTGGGGCTAGGGAAACAAGCTCTGATTGGTAGGATCGTATTGTCATGCAGGTATGGGATGATGACTAGTGGGTACAGGACTTTAGGATGCGTAAAGCAGCCTTCATGGAGCTATGTGCTGAGCTGGCCCCCGACCAGCGGCACAAGGACACCAGAATGAGAACTGCCCTTCCAGTAGAGAAGCGTATTGCAATTTCTGTGTGGAAGCTGGTGAATCCAGACTGCTACCAGTCAGTTGCAAATCAATTTGGAGTAGGAAAGTTCTCTGTTGGGGCTGTATTACTCCAAGCCCTGGTCTACACTACGAGTTTAGGTCAAATTTAGCAGCGTTAGATCGATTTAACTCTGCACCCGTCCACACGATGAAGCCATTTTTGTCGACTTACAGGGGTCTTAAAATCGATTTCTGTATTCCTCCCCAGCGAGGGGATTAGCGCTGAAATCGACATCGCCAGGTCAAATTTGGAGGGAGTGTGGATGCAATTAGACGGTATTGGCCTCCAGGAGCTATCCCAGAGTGCTCCATTGTGACCGCTCTGGACAGCACTGTCAACTCAGATGCATTGGCCAGATAGACAGGAAAAGCCCTGCAAACTTTTGAATTTTATTTCCTGTTTGGCCAGCATGGCAAGTTGATCAGCACAGGTGACCATGCAGAGCTCATCAGCACAGGTGACCATGGAGTCCCAGAATCGCAAAAGAGCTCCAGCATGGACCGAATGGGAGGTACTGGATCTGATCGCTGTATGGGGAGATGAATCCGTGCTATCAGAACTCCGTTCCAAAAGACGAAATGCCAAAATATTTGAAAAAATCTCCAAGGGCATGAAGGACAGAGGCTATAACAGGGACCCGCAGCAGTGCCACGTGAAACTTAAGGAGCTCAGGCAAGCCTACCGAAAAACCAAAGAGGCAAACGGCTGCTCCGGGTCAGACCCCCAGACATGTCGCTTCTATCATGAGCTGCATGCAATTCTAGGGGGTGCTCCTACAACTACCCCACCCCAGTACGTGGACTCCTGCAAGGGAGTCTCACGCAACAGGGATGAGGATTTTGGAGAAGGGGAAGATAGCGCACAGCAGGCAAGCGGAGAAACCGTTCTCCCGACAGCCAGGAACTGTTTATCATCCTGGAAACATTACCCTCCCAACCCGGGCTCCCGTACCTTGAAGGCGGAGAAGGCCCCTCTGGTGAGTGTACCTTTGTAAATATAATACATGGTTTAAAAGCAAGCGTGTTTAATGATTAATTTGCCCTGAAGACTTGGGATATATTCACGGCCAGTAAAGCTACTGGAATGCAGCCAAGCAACATCCGTTCTTTATCTCTCTGTGTTATCCTCAGGAGAGTGATATCATTCATGGTCACCTGGTTGAAATAGGGGAATTTTATTAAGGGGACATTCAGAGGTGGCTGTTCCTGCTGGGCTGTGTGCCTGTGACTGAAAAGAAATCATCCCCGCTGTTAGCCACGCGGTGGGGGGAGGGGTGAAACGATCATCCCAGAGAATTAGGTGTGAGGGGGGGTTTAGTTGGGGTTGTGCTGCACATTAACCCGAAAACCTTAGCCCCTCCTTTTAAATGGCCAACCCATTTTAACTGGTCAACCCAACTCTCCCTTTTGTCCCTCCCGCAGCTGCAAATGTTTCAATGCTACCACTATCATCTCCATGGTAGTGGTAGCATTCATCTACCGCTACCACTACCATCATCAGTCCTCCCACACTGAAAGAGCCCAGCAGAATGCATAGAGGCAAACAATGTCAGAGTCCAGGAAAGCACAAAATGAACGTGAGGACTGGAGGGACATGCGAGATGAGAGGTGTCGGGAGCAAGGGGAAAGATGGCGGGAGCAAGAGGAGCGGTGGCGGCAGCGTGATGAGAGGAGGCAGGAGGCAATGCTGAGGCTACTGGAGGATCAAAATGATATGCTCCGGCGTATGGTTGAGGTGCAGGAAAGGCAGCAGGAGCACAGACTGCCGCTGCAGCCCCTGTGTAACCAACCACCCTCCTCCCCAAGTTCCATAGCCTCCTCATCCAGACGCCCAAGAACGCGGGGAGGGGTGCTCCGGGCACCCAACCACTCCACCCCAGAGGACTGCCCAAGCAACAGCAGGCTGGCATTCAATAAGTTTTGAAGTGAAGTGTGGCCTTGTCCTTCCTTCCTCCACCACCCCACCCGGTGCTTCACTCCTCCTCTACCCCTCCCAGGCTACCTTGGCAGTTATACCCTATTTCTGTGACTAATTAATAAAGAATGCATGAACTTGAAACAACAATGACTTTATTGCTTCTGCAAGCGGTGATCGAAGGGGGGAGGGGAGGGTGGTTGGCTTACAGGGAAGTAGAGTGAACCAAGGGCCCAGGTTTTCATCAAGGAGAAACAAACAGAACTTTCACACCGTAGCCTGTCCAGTCATTAAACTGGTTTTCAAAGCTTCTCTGATGCACAGTGCACCCTGGTGTCGGGCTGCGTGTAATCAGCGGCCAGGCGATTTGCCTCAACCTCCCATCCCGCCATAAACGTCTCCCCATTACTCTCACAGATATTGTGGAGCACACAGCAAGCAGTAATAACGATGGTAATATTGGTTTCACTGAGGTCTAACCGAGTCAGTAAACTGCGCCAGCGCGCTTTTAAACGTCCAAATACACATTCTACCACCATTCTGCACTTGCTCAGCCTATAGCTGAACAGCCGTTCAGACAGACCAGAGTTCCTGAAGATGCGAGTGTCATGTACCTTTCCTGGCCATCCCACGTTGATGTTGGTGAAACATCCTTTGTGATCCACAAGTGCTTGCAGCACCATTGAAAAGTACCCCTTTTGGTTTATGTACTGGCTGTCTTGGTGCTCCAGTCCCAAGATAGGGATATGCGTTCCGTCTATCGCCCCACCACAGTTAGGGAATCCCATTGCAGCAAAGCCATCCACTATGACCTGCACATTTCCCGGAGTCACTACCCTTGATAGCAGCAGCTCAGTGATTGCGTTGGCTACTTGCATCACAGCAGCCCCCCCCACAGTAGATTTGCCCACTCCAAATTGATTCCCGACTGACCGGTAGCTTTCTGGCGTTGCAAGCTTCCAGAGGGCTATCGCCACTTGCTTGTGAACTGTGAGGGCTTCTCTCATCTTGGTATTCTTGCGCGTCAGGGCAGGGGAAAACAAGTCACAAAGTTCTATGAAAGTGCCCTTACGCATGCGAAAGTTTTGCAGCCACTGGGAATCATCCCAGACCTGCAACACTATGCGATCCCACCAGTCTGTGCTTGTTTCCCGGGCCCAGAATCGGCATTCCACGGTATGAACCTGCCCCATTACCATCATGATGTCCAAATTGGCAGGGCCCGTGCTTTGAGAGAAGTCTCTGTCCATGTCCTCATCACTCTCTTCACCGCGCTGCTGTCGCCTTCTCGCCTGCTTTTGCAGGTTCTGGTGCTGCATATACTTCAGGATAATGCGCGAGGTGTTTACAGTGCTCATAACTGCTGCGGTGATTTGAGCGGGCTCCATGCTTGCCGTGGTATGGCGTCTGCAGGAGAGCAGAGTGGCAGTGGAAGCGTGACGATGGTTTGCAGCCCTATTGTACCTTCTGCTGCCAGCAGAACCCAGAACACAACAGTGGCAGCTGAGCTGAGTGGCCTGCACGCTTGTAGTGGTATGGCGTCTGCGCAGAAAAAAGGCGTGAAATGATTGTCTGCTCTCACGGAGGGAGGGGCAACTGACGACATGTACCCAAAACCACCCGTGACAATGTTTTTGCCCCATCAGGCAGTGGGAGCTCAACCCAGAATTCCAATGGGTGGCAGAGACTGCGGGAACTGTGGGATAGCTACCCACAGTACAACGCTCCGCTAGCCTCGGGACTGTCGACACTAGCCTTGGTACTGTGGACGCACTCCACCGACTTAATGCGCTTAGTGGGGACACACACAATCAACTGTATAAAAACGCTTCCTAAAAAATCGACTTCTATAAATTCGACCTAATTTCATAGTGTAGACATACCCCAAGTGTGCAGGGCAATAAATTGCATCCTCCTGCATAGGACCGTGACTCTGGGATATGTGCATGAAATAGTGGATGGCTTTGCAGAGATGGGTTTCCCTAACTGTGGCGGGGCGATTGATGGCACACACATTCCAATTTTAGTGCCAGACCACCTTGCCTCTGAATACATCAGTAGGAAGGGATACTTCTCATGGTGTTGCAGGTGCTTGTGGATCACCGGAGGCTTTTCACGGACATCAATGCAGGCTGGTCTGGAAAGGTGCATGACGCACGCATCGTCAGGAAGAGTGGCCTGGACAGAAAGCTGCAGCCGGGGACTTTCTTTCCAGACCACAAGTTCACAGTGGGGGATGTGGAAATGCCCATAGTAATCCTGGGAGACCCAGCTTACCCCTAACAGCCCTGGCTCATGAAACCTTACACATGGCACCTGGACAGCAGCAAGTAGCGTTTTAACAACAGGCTGAGCAGGTGCCGCATGGTAGTCGAATGTGCCTTTGGCCGTTTGAAAGCTCGCTTGAGGTGTTTAAATGGCAGGCTAGACCTTACCGAGGATAATATTCCCATGGTCACAGCCGCGTGCTGCACTTTGCATAATCTGTGTGAATCTAAGGGTGAAATATTTGCTCAGATGTGGAGCACTGAGGCACAGCACTTGGCTGCACAGTTTGAACAGCCAGATGCTAGGGCTGTCAGAGGACCCTGGGGGCTGCTATTAACATCAGAGAGGCTTTGAGGAACTTTGACAATGAGGGGCAGTAACACATGTCTGCTTTGGAGTTGCTTCCCTGTTGCATCCATGTACAATTTTGGGGCCCAAGATCCATGCAACACAATGCTTTAGGAACCTGTTCCCGAGAGTGAATTGATTGCTATATGCTTTTGTAGAACACAGAATAAAAACACTGTACCATTAAATACCTTAGCCTTTATTTATTGTTAAAAAGGGTAAAACCTCACAACTGTGTGTAGCTCCAGCTAGCATTGTGCAAGCTGTGAGAGTGGGTGGAGTGATGGGGAAACTCAGGAGTGCTGTGAAGTGAAAAGGAATGTGTGGGCATAGAGGTGGGGTTGGCAAAGAATTGTACATCTGCTGCAGTGGCGCTCGAACTCACAGCTGCAGATTGAGCAGATCCAACAGAGACTTGAGCATCTCTGTATGATCCTCCATAACTTTTATCATCCGCTGTGTTGCTTGCCTAGCAAAAGCAGCATTCTCTTTTCTGTCCTGCCTTTCGGCTTCCCAGCACTCTTTCCATTCCCTGGTCTGTCTCTCATCGCGCTGTATAACCTCACGGAACATGTCTTCTTTGCTACGCCTAGGCTTTTTTCTTATGTGCCGCAGCCAGTCCGCGGGCATGCGTGGCATGTTCTTCAAGGTCTGTGCTGAACAGAAAAGGGATTGTTACATTCCAGCAAACGATTGAAACATTTTGGTAAAAAGAGTATTTTGCTAGTAGAAATCACTTTCTCTCTGAGACTCTAGGCAGGCACACAGCTCCGCGAGCACTCCAGTCATGGTGAGTTTCGGGAGTGGGGGAAGGCTGTTGTGCGTATGGACAAAAAGGTCACGGCTTGCAGGGCACCTTTGCAGGGATCTGATCTCATTCTAAAATTATCCCACACTTTTTCACAGGCAGCCAACCTGCTGGCTGACATCTTGCTGCTGAGGGTGACCAGAGAAACCAGGGCTCAGCTGCTGAATGCTTGTGGCTTTCACCCCGGTCTATATGCAGCTCAGCTATGTGTCGCTTTGGTCCCAGCTCCAGTGATTGCTAAATGGCATGGTACAGTTTCCTACAATGGGGGAACTAACAAGGCTGCAATCCCTTGGAATCTGCAGCAGAGGATTAACAAGTACCTTTTGGAAACTTTCCAGAGCGCCTCTCGGGAGGATTCCCTGCAGGTCTCGATGTCCATCAACACTCTGCTTGGCCATGCAGATTAGCTACACGGGGTAATGTCCAGATCAAAGAAAACACTACCTGCCTCCCACTTTTCGATTCCCTACACAAGCCACAGCAACTTACGCGGAATCTCTTCTGCTTCCTGCTCCCTTTGAGCACTTCTGGAGTGGAGAAAAGTTCCTGGCTGCCTGCTCCACTGGGTGACCCCGCTGGGAGCACCACATCCTCTTCTAGCTCGTTGTCTTCATCCACAATTTAAACCTCCGGGTTACTCCCCCTTTCAGCTGCATGTGAAGTATCCATGGGGCAATCGGCGATGGAGGTGGGGTCACCACCGATGATAGCATTCAGCTCCTTATAGAAGCGGCAGGTCTTAGGTGCACCACTGGAGCGATGGTTTGCCTACCGCACCTTATGGTATGCCTGCCTCAGCTCCTTTATCTTCGCTCTGCATTGCTGCGTGTCCTGATCATATCCCTTTTCGCACAAGCCCCAATAAATTTGCCCATATGTGTCCCGATTCCTACGGGTCACTCGCAGCTGCGACTGAACAGATTCCTCTCCCGATTTACTGATGAGATCCAACAACTCAGCAGTGGTCCAAGCGGGAGCACGTTTGGTGTGATAGCCAGCCATGCTCACCTGGGAAGCTTTTCTGGGAAGTCAGCAAACAGGAAATGAGATTTAAAATTCCCAGGGCTTGCAAGGGGGAGGGGCGGGTTGGCTGCAGGGCAGTGGAGTTCAAACCGCTGACCAGAGTGGCAGCATGGGAATTGTGGGATACTTTCTGGAGGCCAATAAAATAAAATAAAAACCTGTGGTGTCTACACTGGCTGTTTGTCGACAGTAAAGGGAGGGGAAAAGACAAAAGTCTCTCGCAGGAGTGGAAGTTTTTTGTCACCAAATCTAGGCGTGTTTTTTTTCCGAAAAAAGTGACCTTGCAGTATGTACGCTATCGCTGTTTTGTCGTCAAAAGCCAGTTTTTGGCCACAAAACTTGCAAGTGCAGACAAGCCCTTAGTATCATTTGTCACCTACTTAGTCTCCATCACCAGTGTGATAGAACCATCATCAAAGTTAAAGTGAAAACTGCATTTTCGGGGAATGTATATCTGTCAATAGTGAAGTCAAAAATACCTGGTGAAAATACTTGAATGTGAGGTAAGTTCTAGTATAATTAATAATGTAGTAATGTCTTTTCCTTAACATCAATACTTACAGTACATCTGTTCAGCAACACAGACTATTGTAAGCACGTCAGATTTGTCCTAAACCAGTTTCTCATAAAATAACATACCGAATTCAAGGATTTGGTCCTTATCTTCAAGGCACTCAGTGGTCTGGGTCCAGGATACCTCAGTGATCATCTAAAGAGGACTGTGGTTGACAACATTGCTTCTTGGGTACAATGGAACTTTCCATCACAAGGTTAAAGTTCCTCTGTGCAGAAAACAGAGCTTTCTCAAGAGCCAGTTGAACACTGTAGAACAAACCTCACCATCTTCCATTCCAAATGCAAAGTGCACTTCTTTGACCTTGCCTTCTGTAATATAAACACATAGTACATGTAATCTATTTTAAAAAAACAGCGCTGCACCATATCCACAATTCTTCCTATTGGGAGAAGATGAGAGCTGCTCTCTAGAAGGCACTCAGAAAACATGTATTATATTATTGGGACTGAAGATATTGTTTGGTTAGATATAATTTTAACTTTGATAAAGCAACAAAAGTAATATATACAGTGGAAATATGCAAGTATAAATTCTATTGTTGTTTAGAGGATGAGTTGATCAATGTGGTTGAATGAGAAGGTGCATAACTACTATTTTGTTTTTCTGAATTAGATTGTGTGAGCTCTTTGGGGAAATGACTGTGTCTTGGTAAATTTTTGTATACTACTAAGCATACTGATGGTGGCCAGTAATTGATAGTCCATTATTGACTATGCTTGAAATATGTGCAGATGTTGCAAATGGAGGAAGGTTGTGTTCCAGCTTGGGAAGATGATGTTGAATGTGTTCTACCTGTTCTTATATGTCAGGAGCTATTATCTCATTTCACTGCTTTAAGATACACTTTTTGATCATTAGTGGGATGAATAGCAACCTCTTTATATTCTTTTATTGGAAACCTGAAGCTTTAAGCATACCTACTACTCAAAATGTAAGTGTTAGTGGGATCTTCATGTTGTATGTTCCATGTTATGACTCCCACAGAATGCAAACATGTTTTGGGCCAGTTCTTCAGCGTGTGTAAATCAGTGGAGCTATCCTGATTTAGTACAGCTGAAGTGCTGGTCTTTAGGTTTTCAGGGCATGCCTATTTAGTGCATATAAATAGAATATAGATTAAATATAAATATAGATTCTTCCTTAAACTTATTTTAACATTTTCTATCTTATTGAAGCACAAATGTGATCTCTTGGGTAAAATAAAACTGCTAAGTAAATTATAAAATTTTCATATATAGTGAGATACATTTATTAAAGGTTGATAACATGAGCATGACTTTAGGAAATAAAAATAGAACTGGGAGATTAAACAGAGGAATTTATTTTAGTTACAATAAATTATCTGCACAGTTCAGTTCCTTGCCTTTGAAGCAGAGAAAAACTATCTAATGCCTTGAAAAGCATAGTTTTGTTTGTTGTGGCAAGTCATTGGTGAATTATAAAGGTTGTTGTAATAAACATACATCAGGGTCCCTTTCAGAACATTGTATAGCTTTTCAGATTAAATTTGTGGGATAGGAGCAGACAGCTTTTTTACTCAACATCATTGATAAGTCACAATTCTGAAAATACATGGTCTCTGATGCTTATTTTTAATGTACTCTCAATGAAATGTTACTCGGTGGATTACAATTAAATTGAGTATTACGTGCAAAAAACTGTTTGCGTGTATATTTTAAAATCTTCACAATGCTAGATTGAAAATGTACCCAATAAGAGAAAACTGCATTGTCTTGAAAAATTGTACATTTAACTTGAAAATAAGTGGTATCAATCCCAGTAGGAGTTTTGTTGCTGATGGGTTCTTTTATCTTTTCTTCCATTTTTGTCCTCTAACATGTTTTGTTGAAGGCTTTAATGAGCTCTTGCATTTACTTGTGGTTATGAATTGTTTAGATTATAAATGTTTCTAATTTTGTTGTGATTTTTAAAGCATTTTTAAGAAATGTTCTGAAATAAAATATAGCTTTAGCTATAAAACTCACACTAGCTAGTGCTGTCTTTAGGACTTGACCCCCAAAGCCCCTATATGTCACAAAGAGTAAATGCACACTTGGTGAGTTATCTGCACATACTTGGCAGATGCATAGGAAGCAACCATGTGGGGGAGTAAAGAAATGCACATCTTACTTAACATGGTGAATTGGTGCTTCTAGTTTGGTGCACCAGAAACAAAATGGCATATGTTGAGCACAGACATGATATGACTCCACACCCCAACTTCACAAGAGGATGAGTAGTTCCGCAAGGAGCTGAGCACCCTTTTAAACCCTGTAGTAACTCTTTTGCTGGCTCTGCCTACAGAATTCTGCATGTGAGGTGGTTTGTCAAGCAATTACTCAACATCCTGCTCGAGGGCCCCGATCCTGCAATGCTTTTGCATGTGCTTCACTTTACTACCATAAGTCCGTCCATTGAGGGACTACTCATGGTAGTAAGATTAAGCATGTGCAAAAGTGTTTGTAGGATAGGGGCCTAAGATCATTTGTCCATAAATGTACTTATTAGTTTCAAATTAATCAGCATTTGCAGTGAAAAACAAAACTCATGCTTATGAAAATATATCACTTTATTGGTGTTTTGTTCTGTAGGATAAAAATATACTGTAAGTCATAAAATCATACTTAATTTTCTCTCTTGTTTCCAAAGCAGACATCAGCTGAATCTCAGGAAAAGACGACTGAATCTCAAGCTAATGAAGAAATAGTGACAAGTTTTCAGCAACCGAGCCTGGTAAAGTTCAGTGTTATCTAGGAATGTTAAAACATAATAAGTTATTGTGCTTGTGTTTGCTTGCTGTCTTGCTCAGATAGGCAGTTCATGTTTCAAACTGATAAAAGTGAAAGGAAACGAAACAGTGTTTTAAAACATTTATAATACTGCATAAAAGTCAAATATGCAGTTCTTTTTCTTACTTTTTTTCTCTGTCTCCCCCTGGATCTGATTCTCCTACTACTGGACATATGCAAAATCCCACTGAAATCAATGGCAAGTACTTTTGAGGGCCAGGACATTACACTAATCTGTTTGTACAGTGCCTAGCACAAGGGGGCCCTGTTCTTGGTTGGTCCCTAAGCACTACAAATAATAAACACGATTAATCAATTATTCAAGTTAACTGCTTGTATTGAGTGGGCCCTTGAGTAAATAAAAGTTCTTATATATTTGTGTGTATATTTTGTTTTTCTGTAACATACATTCTAGCTGTATATGGTTACACATTTAAGCTTAGACAAGTTCTTAGTGTTGCTCACAGTTGTAAACTGAGCAGCTGAGAGATATATAATGTGTTGAGTAGTATATGTCTTTGTTGTATATCTCTTTTCAACTTTTCAGGTTACACGTTGTAGGAACCATAGACCAGACCATGCCATCAATTTTTGAGCAAAAATCCCCATTAGTATTAATATTTAGTGCAATTCATTGTAGTTCCTTTTGGTTACTATTCCACCTTTCTTTGTAAGTCCATTTATCCATAGAGGAATTGATTGCTTTTAGTCTTAACTTATCAAATATTGCAGATGCTGTATAAAATAAAAATAGGCAATGAAGGAAAAATTGCACAGCAGGAAACATTATGTTGAGAAATTTGTCCTGTAGGATACAAATATCTGTAGCCCAGTGTCTCCTGCAGTTCTGGATGCCTGGGCGGCTTACATCTCTCTGCAGCTCATGGAGGCTGATCAGTGTTGTGGCGCTGCCTGGTCTGGCCAAACTCACTGTACTTCTGCTTGCCACTAGATTCTCTGCCTCTGCAGCAGAAATCAGTAGCAGTTTTGTTTGCTTCCATCCTTACTCCTTCTATTTTAACTTTTCTGCTGGGTTTTCTGGGCAGTGGGGAGCAGCGTTCTCCTTTCTCTGTATTCCTCCTCCTCCCTGGGTTGGTTAACTTCTCCGGTTTAACCCTCTCTGAGTTTCCGCTACAGTGTCTTCCCTGCTGGCTACTCTGCCCCTTACAGGCATGGCAGAGCAGCCAAGAAAGCACCAGGTCAAATCCAAGTGGTCATCTATATATGAGGCAGCCTTCTCAGGCTTGGAAGATAGTGAGTTGTGTTCACCCTGCATCCAGCCTCTGTTAAGTCCCATGACTACGAGTCAGACAGGCGGGCGAGGGTCACCCAGTCACTGAGGCAGCCATGACTCCAATTGGGGAAAAATGGATGAGGAACCCCAATGCAGAGCTGGGAGGGGCTCCAAAAGCGAGGAGGACCCGGACCACTCGACTCAGGGGTAAATACCAGGGGACCACTGCAGAACAAAAAGGGCCACAAGTCCCATCCCCCGCAGTCTTAAAGTGGGTCAGAGCACCATGGGGAAAGAAGCAGGGCTTCTAATCAGCCCCCTCCCTCCCAAACTTAGGAGGGCTCTGACAAGGAGTTTCTCCCTCCCTGCTCTGAGAGGAAATGGGACCCAGTAGGCAGATTCTGAGACAGACCTCTTGAGAGGATTCTAGGCTCTAAGGAAGACAAGCCACAAAAGTCCTCACCAAATTAAGAAACACAGTAAAAGAACTAAAAAAGAGCCACCGTGGCTTAACAACCATGTAAAAGAAGCAGTGAGAGATAAAAAGACTTCCTTTAAAAAGTGGAAGTCAAATCCTAGTGAGGCAAATAGAAAGGAGCATAAACACTGCCAGATTAAGTGCAAGAATGTAATAAGAAAAGCCAAAGATGAGTTTGAAGAACAGCTAGCCAAAAACTCCAAAGGTAATAACAAAATGTTTTTTAAGTATATCAGAAGCAGGAAGCCTGCTAAACAACCAGTGGGACCCCTTGATGATCGAGATACAAAAGGAGCGCTTAAAGACGATAAAGTCATTACGGAGAAACTAAATGGATTCTTTGCTTCAGTCTTCACGGCTGAGGATGTTAGGGAGATTCCCAAACCTGAGCCGGCTTTTGTAGGTGACCAATCTGAAGAACTGTCACAGATTGAAGTGTCACTAGAGGAGGTTTTGGAATTAATTGATAAACTTAAGTCACCGGGACCAGATGGCATTCACCCAAGAGTTCTGAAAACTCAAATGTGAAGTTGCGGAACTATTAACTAAGGTTTGTAACCTGTCCTTTAAATCGGCTTCTGTACCCAATGGCTGGAAGTTAGCTAATGTAACGCCAATATTTAAAAAGGGCTCTAGAGGTGATCCTGGCAATTACAGACCGGTAAGTCTAACGTCGGTACCAGGCAAATTAGTCGAAACAATAGTTAAGAATAAAATTGTCAGACACATAGAAAAACAAACTGTTGAGCAATAGTCAACATGGTTTCTGTAAAGGGAAATCGTGTCTTACTAATCTATTAGAGTTCTTTGAAGGGGTCAACAAACATGTGGACAAGGGGGATCCAGTGGACATAGTGTACTTAGATTTCCAGAAAGCCTTTGACAAGGTCCCTCACCAAAGGCTCTTACGTAAATTAAGTTGTCAAGGGATAAAAGGGAAGGTCCTTTCATGGATTGAGAACTGGTTAAAAGACCGGGAACAAAGGGTAGGGATTAATGGTAAATTCTCAGAATGGAGAGGGGTAACTAGTGGTGTTCCCCAAGGGTCAGTCCTCGGACCAATCCTATTCAACTTATTTATAAATGATCTGGAGAAAGGGGTAAACAGTGAGGTGGCAAAGTTTGCAGATGATACTAAACTGCTCAAGATCGTTAAGACCAAAGCAGACTGTGATGAACTTCAAAAAGATCTCACAAAACTAAGTGATTGGGCAACAAAATGGCAAATGAAATTTAATGTGGATAAATGTAAAGTAATGCACATTGGAAAAAATAACCCCAACTATACATACAATATGATGGGGGCTAATTTAGCTACAACAAGTCAGGAAAAAGATCTTGGAGTCATTGTGGATAGTTCTCTGAAGATGTCCGCGCAGTGTGCAGAGGCGGACAAAAAAGCAAACAGGATGTTAGAGATCATTAAAAAGGGGATAGAGAATAAGACTGAGAATATATTATTGCCCTTATATAAATCGATGGTACGCCCACATCTCGAATACTGTGTACAGATGTGGTCTCCTCATCTAAAAAAAAGATATACTGGCACTAGAAAAGGTTCAGAAAAGGGCAACTAAAATGATTCAGGGGTTTGGAACGGGTCCCATATGAGAAGAGATTAAAGAGGCTAGGACTCTTCAGCTTGGAAAAGAGGAGACTAAGGGGGGATATGATAGAGGTATATAAAATCATGAGTGATGTGGTGAAAGTGGATAAGGAAAAGTTATTTACTTATTCCCATAATACAAGAACTAGGGGTCACCAAATGAAATTAATAGGCAGCAGGTTTAAAACAAATACAAGGAAGTTCTTCTTCACGCAGCGCACAGTCAACTTGTGGAACTCCTTACCTGAGGAGCTTGTGAAGGCTAGGACTATAACAGCGTTTAAAAGAGAACTGGATAAATTCATGGTGGTTAAGTCCATTAATGGATGGGTAAGGAATGGTGTCCCTAGCCTCTGTTTGTCAGAGGATGGAGATGGATGGCAGGAGAGAGATCACTTGATCATTGCCTGTTGGTCCACTCCCTCTGGGGCACCTGGCATTGGCCACTGTCGGTAGACAGGATACTGGGCTAGATGGACCTTTGGTCTGACCCGGTACGGCTGTTCTTATGTAAATCTGCAGCAGAGCTTCTGAGCTCCCAAAGGGCACAAAAAGGTTTCCAAAAAATCTAAAAAGGGAAAGAAAAAGTTCAAAAAATCCAGGTGATATAGGTTCCCTGACTCCTCTTACTCCTTCACTCCTCTGTGACAAAGTTCCTCCTCTATCTTGGTGGGTCCTGCGCTTATTGGCGGATTTTCTTGCCTCAGAGATTCACCATGTGGGTTGGGAAACAGCCCAGAGACCTTCCCCTCTGGAAGAACCCACAGTCCAGGTCAATTGGGAGGTTTGGGGGGAACCCGGGCCCGCTCTCTACTCCGGGTTCCAGCCCAGGGCCCTGTGGACTGCAGCTGTCTATAGGGCCTCCTGTAACAGCTGCATGACAGCTACAACTCCCTGCACTACTTTCCCATGGCCTCCTCCAAACACCTTCCTTATTCTCACCACAGGACCTTCCTCCTGGTGTCTGATAACGCTTGTGCTTCTCAGTCCTCCAGCAGCACACCCTCTCACTCTCAACTCCTTGCACCTCTTGCTCCCAGCTCCTCACACTTGCACCACAGACTGAAGTGAGCTCCTTTTAAAACCCAGCTGCCCTGATTAGCCTGCCTTAATTGGCTCCAGGTGTCCTAATTAGCCTGCCTGCCTTAACTGGTTCTAGCAGGTTCCTGATTACTCTAGTGCATCCCCTGCTCTGGTCACTCAGGGAACAGAAAACTACTCATCCAGTGACCAGTATATTTGCCCTCTACCAGACTCCTGTACCCCACTGGTCTGGGTCTGTCACACCTCCTTCTCTGAGGAAGGTGAGCTGTCTGCCTCTGAAACCTGAGCAGGTTCCTGTGAGTAAGCCCCAGAGTAAATTTCTCCCCTCAAAAACTTCCCCTGAGATGGCAATACCCCTTCACTCTGCCTTCAATGAAGTGTTTAGGAATGAATGGAACGAGCCTGATAAGGGCAACCACATTAACAAGAGTGACCTCAGGCTATATAATATTCAAGAACCAAAGGACTCTATTGCAGACACCCTGAAGGTGGATGCCGCTGAAGCATCCTTTGCCAGGGATATGGTATTCCCTCGGGGAGTTCTACCTTATGGACCCCACAGATACGAAGATGGAGACCACTTTCAAAAGGACTTTGAAGCCTCCTCTGAGTGTCCATGGCAACTACCTGCTTTGCAGGAGCATCTTGTTCCTGGCTGAATGATCTCAAAGCTTTAAGGGCAGAGATCACCCTGACTTTGGCTCCACTTTAAATAAAGTCTCCCTAGCAACAGTATTTGCAGCTGACGCATCAATGGATGCCATGAGGTGCTCAGCATGATCCGTGGCTTCCAGCTCACTAGCTGGGCACACCTATGGCTTTGTCCCTTGAAGGTGGACGCTCACTTTAAACAGGTCCTATGCTTGGACAAGTTTACAGGCTCCCTCCATTTTGGAGAAAAGCTGGAAAAGGTGGTGGCTGACGACACAATAATATCCAAACAGTCTCTCCCTTCCCCACTAACGGCCCTCAGGAGAGACTATAGACCAGCCTTCAGCGGGAGGCACTCCTTTCTCTCCTTGTCCCTTTGCTGGTATCTCTGTGAGGACAATAGATTCCCCAATGGAAAATAGTGGAATCGAGGTCTTGGAGGGAAATCCAGAGGGACCTCAGCCCTCCAGAAAAATCCACTTTATGACAAAATCGCATAGGCCTCCGCCCAGAACAGACGCTATGGGGCAGGTTTTCCCATTTCATAGAGGAATTTTTCATTGATCACAGAAAAGTGGGCCAGGGAAATAGTGAACCAGGGATGCTCCCCGAGTTACAGGCTCCACCCCATGCATTCTTCATCCAGCTACAACGATGCCATATAATACAATCTGATCCAGAATTAAATATCTCATCTTCTGGATATCGGACTAATAGAGAGTGTTCCCGCAGAAGAAAAGTTCTCTGGGTTCTACTCCATCTTCTTCATTGTACAGAAAAACATGGGGGGTATCAGAGCTCACCTCAAAAGGCTAAATTAGTGGATGAAAAAAATGAAAGTTTTGGATGTTGATACTGGCATCTATGGTGCTACCCCCCCCCCATACCTATGGTAAGGGGAGGAGACTTCTTGACTTCAATAGATCTAACGTTGCATATCTCCATATTCCAATCACACCATGCCACTACAGCCTTCTGAGATTCACCTATGTCAGGAGACATCAGTACTGTCCTTGGCCTCCAGGATTTTGATAAAGATATTAGTGGTGATAATAGCCAGACTCAGGTTGCAAGGAACTCACCTGTACCCCTTTCTGGATGACATCTGATCAGAGCTCCATCACAGTCAGCAGTGCACAGGCCCCCATGTTGGATCTTGAATCGCCTCCAGGTGCATGGCTTCATCATCAGTGCCAAGAAAAGTTCTCTGGTTCCACCCAGGAATTTATTTTCTTGCTCCAGATTCGCAGGAGGCCCGCCATAGAACTATATCTCCAAGTGCTAGGACTGTTATGCATAGGGATTGCTCCATGGGCAGTCACACATCAAAAGCCTTCATACTAAAGGTCTGGGACCACTCTACAGAACCCATGAAAGATCAAGTATGGGTCCCAACATAGATGTTCAACTCTTACAGTGGTGGTCAGACCATGACAAGGTCTGTAAAGGCATGCTGATCTACCTTCCAGATCCTTTAGTCTTCACAACCAACGCTAGCATGGAGAGCTGGGGAGCTTACTTGGAGATCCTTGGCCTCTGAAGGGAAGAGGAAAAGTCTCACAGGATAAACTTCCCAGAGCTGAGAGAGGTCAAGCTAGCACTGAAAAGGTTCTAGCCACCCTAAAGGGGAACTACAATCTGGCTCAATCAGACAATACAACTACTGTCATGTATTTAAACAGTCAAAAGGGAACAAAGAATCTGACACTACACGCAGAAGCAATAGAAATAATGAGGTGGGCAGAACAGTTTCTTCTTTTCCTCAGAGCTATCCATATTGTAGGGGTCCTGAACCAAAAAGCAGACTGGCTCAGCAGGTGTAGGGTCAACAACTCTGAGTGGTGCCTGAATCAATTTTTCTATCTCATTGTTCAGGTGTTTGGCCTCCCTTCAACTGACCTGTTCAGAAAAAGAGGCCAAAATATTTCACATACAAGGCAGACGCCGGAGCCATGGGAACAGTGCCTTATATCACAGTTGTCCACAGGACCTATTTTATGTGTTTTACCCTTTCCTCTAGTGCGGAAGGTGGTCTAGAAAATAAAATGAGCATAGGAGATGGTAATACTGATAATTCCTCATTAGCTGAGGAGACCTTGGTTCTCAGACCTGATAGAGCTGACATGAAAGCTCCCACTCCAGGTTTAATGGAAACCGGACATTTTCTTGCAAGGTCCTCTCCTTCATCCTGATCTGAAACAGCTCACCTAATAGCCTGGCTATTGAAAGGAAAGTACTAAAAGGTCTTGGTCTGTCCTCCACTGTTACTAAGATATTGCTTTAATCTAGGAGGGTATCAACACTAAAAGTGTACTCTTCTATCTGGTCCAGAGTCATCAACTGGTGCCAAGAGCACAATGCAAATCCCAGAAAATCAGGAATTCCATCTGTTTTGGACTTTCTACAAGAAGCTGTAGACAGATTAGCCCAGTACCAGTGCACATCAGCTGTCTGCTCTTAGTAGCATACTATTTGCAGGATCCTTGGGCTCCCTGGCAAGACAATCCACAGGTAGCCAGATTCCTTTGAGCACTGGCAGTCATAGAATCATAGACTATCAGGGTTGGAAGGGACCTCAGGAGGTCATCTAGTCCAACCCCCTGCTCAAAGCAGGACTAATCCCCAGACAGATTTTTGCCCCAGATCCCTAAATGGCCTCCTCAAAGACTGAACTATTCCTCCCTGATTAGTTAGGCCACTCTTCCCAAAATGGGACCTTCCACTAGTTTTGAGGGCCTAGCCAAGGTATCCCTTCCAGTGTTAGCCTTTTTTAAAAATCCATTAAAACTTGCTTCCTAGTAGCTGTCACATTCACAAGGCATGTGTAAGAGCTGGCAGCCTTATCTATACAGGAGCCTTACTGCTTGTTCCATGAGGACAAGCTGGTGCTCAGAATACCAGAATCCTTTCTTCCTAAGATAAATTTCTCCTTACACACTTCCAAAGTGGTTGCGCTTCCTTTATTATGTCCAAAACCACAAGATACAATTGAAAAGGCATGGCATACTTTAAATATCAGATGAGTGTTGAAAAATCCATCTCAGGCATGCAGAATCCATGAGAGGATCAGGTTCCCTATTTGTGCCCTTTCATGCAAAATTCCAAGCCCTCTATTGCTATGTGGATTCAACTATGTATTGTGGAATCCTTCAAATCAGAGGTTCCTGTCTTGCAAGGTATCAAGGCATGCTACACGAGATCATTAGGAGCATCATGGGCAGAACAAACAGGTGTGTGCACTTCAGAAATTTGCAAAGCAGCCACTTTGTCTACAGCTAACAACTTTATTATTCACATAAAGGTGGACCTTCTGTCTTCTACAGAAAGTCTTATTTGACAGGAAGACGCTGCAGGAAGTAGCCCATAAATAATACAAACTTTTGCATGACCTCATAAAAAAGCGGATACTTCTTTCCTACCAAACTTTTGTCTCATAACCCTTCCTATATTTGTTCACTGCTCGCTACTTACCAGTCATCGAGAATTGTGGGAGACGCTGGGCTTCAGAATGGAAAATTTCTTATTGATAATTTCCTTTCTGCTAGTAGCGTCTCCCACAGTTCTATCCACCCTGGATGGCTCATGAACAAAGGGCCAGATATTAGGTGGAACCATTACCATATGACAGTCTTCCTTGTTCTAATGTACATAGTTATTTACTTATCTCTGGAATATTTGTTAATAATGGTGTTATGCAAGTTTTACAGCATGGGAATAACTCATCTGGCAGCATGTGGGAGCAGAGTGGGTGTGGTCAGACCATGTGGCGCCAAAACACCGATCCACCTCTGTGAGCTGCAGAGAGACTATTTTAGCCCAAATGTTCAGAATTGTGGGAGATGCTCCTAGCAGAAAGGAAGTTATTGTTAGAAATTTTCCAGTCTCAGCACAAAATACATCTCAAGCTAAAAAAGGAGAGGTCATAGAATCGTAGGACTGGAAGGGACTAGAGAGGTCTTCTAGTACAGTCCCCTGCATTCAAGGCAGGAGTTAGTATTATCTAGACCATCCCTGACAGGTTTTTGTCTAACTTGCTCTTAAAAATCTCCAATGACAACCTCCGTAGGCAATTTATTCCAGTGCTTAACCACCCTGACAGAAAGTTTTTCCTAATGTCCAACCTAAACTGCTCTTGCTGCAATTTAAAACCATTGTTTCTTGTCTTAATCTCAGATGTTAAAGAGAACAATTTATTTCTCTCTCCTCCTTGTAACAACCTTGTGTGTACTTGAAAACTGGTATCATGTCCCCCCTCAGTCTTCTTTTCTCCAGACTAAACAAACCCAATTTTTTCAATTTTCCCTCAGAGGTCATTTTTTCTAGATCTTTAATCATTTGTGTTGCTCTTCTCTGGATTTTCTCTAATTTGTCCACATCTTTCCTGAAAAGCGGCACCCAGAACTGGATACAGTAGTCCAGCTGAGGCCTAATCAGTGCAGAATAAAGTGGAAGAATTACTTCTCGTGTCTTGCGTACACCACTGCTGCTAATACAGCCCAGAATAATGTTTGCTTTTTTTGCAACAGTGTTACACTTTTGACTCATATTTAGCTTGTGGTCCACTGTGACCCCTAGATCCCTCTCCAGAGTACTCCTTCCTAGGCAGTCATTTCCCATTTTGTATGTGTACAACTGATTGTTCCTTCCTAAGTGGAAGGATGGTGGCTTGGTAACCTGGGAAGACCCTTGGGGGGCCCCCAGACCTGGCTTCCCGCTCTGGAAGGAAAGATGGCAGCTCAGTCACCTGGGCAGTCTCCAGGACAACCCAGGGGCATCCCCAAGATTTGGCTCCCTACTCAGCAATTACAGGCCAGTAAGCCTGACTTCAGTACTGGACAAGCTGGTTGAAACTATAGTAAAGAACAGAATTGTGAGACACATAGATGAACATAATTTGTTGGGGAAGAGTAAACATGTTTTTTGTAATGGGAAATCATGACTCACTAATCTACTAGAATTCTTTGAGGGGGTCAACAAGCATGTCGACAAGGGGGATCCAGGGGATATAGTGTACTTAGATTTTCAGAAAGCCTTTGACAAGGTCCCTCACCAAAGGCTTTTAAGCAAAATAAGCTGTCATGGGATAAGAGGAAAGGTCCTCTCATGGATCGATAACTGGTAAAAGATAGGAAGCAAAGGGTAGGAATAAATGGTCAGTTTTTAGAATGGAGAGAGGTAAATAGTTGTGCCCCCAGGGGTCTGTACTGGGACCACTGTACTATTCAACTTATTCGTAAATGATCTGGAAGAAGCTGTAGACAGCTGTATCAAATTGGCAGATGATACAAAACTACTTAAGATAGTTAAGTTCAAAGAAGACTGTGAAGAGCTACAAATGAAGGGTCACAAAACTGGGTGACTGGGCAACAAAATGGCAGATGAAATTTAATGTTGATAAATGCAAAGTAATGCACATTGGAAAACATAACCCAAGGATACATATAAAATGATGGGGTGTAATTTAGCTGTTACCACTCAAGAAAGAGATCTTGGAGTCATTGTGGATAGTTCTCTGAAAAATCCACTCAATGTGCAGCGGCAGTCAAAAAAGCGAACAGAATGTTGGGAATCATTAAGAAAGGGATAGATCATATTGCCTCTATATAAATCCATGGTACGCCTACATCTTGAATACTGTGCGCCATCTCAAAATAGATATATTGGATTTGGAAAAGGTTCAGGAATGATTAGGGGTATGAAATGGCTTCCGTATGAAGAGAGATTAATAAGATTGGGACTTTTCAGCTTGGAAAAGAGACGATGAGGGGTGAATATGATAGAGGTTTATAAAATCATGATTGGTATGGAGAAAGTAAATAAGAAAGTTTTATTTACTCCTTCTCATAACACAAGAACTAGGGGTCACCCAATGAAATTAACAGACTGCAGGTTTAAAACAAACAAAAGAAAGTAGTTCTTCACACAATGCACAGTCAACCTGTGGAACTCTTTGCTTGAGGATGTTGTGAAGGCCAAGACTATAACAGGGTTCAAAAAAGAACTAGATAAATTCATGGAGTATAGGTCCATCAATGGCTATTAGCCAGAATGGGTAGGGATGATGTCCCTAGATTCTGTTTGCCGGAAACTGGGAATGGGCGACAGTGGATGGATCATTTGATGATTACCTATTCTGTTCATTCCCTCTGGGGCACCTAGTATTGGCCACTGTAAGAAGACAGGATACTGGGCTAGATGGACCTTTGGTCTGACCAGCTTTTATGTTCTTATGAGTGAGGGCAGCTCATTAAATGAGCCACCATCTCTACTTCTGGAGCAGTGAGCTGAGTCAGAAGTACCAGACTATTTTCTGGTTCCCCCCAAAAAGTGCTGGAACGCTGTTACACAGTATTCTGGCACAACTTGAGCTCTGGTATGGGCCTTTTCCCTCTAAGTGGTGTCAGCTCTAATCCACCCCCAGGATATTGGTGGGGCCTTGGCCCAAAGGCCCATATAACTGGTACCCATTTTTGCTTGCACTTGTGAAGGCCTTATATTCAATTTGATGACATTTCTCTGTCTATCTGTGACACAATAACTTTTGAATTCCAAACCTGATCATTTCCCAAATTTCAGGGCGTGTTCTAGGCATCTGTGGCCAGAATCCCTGGTGATTCTGGGTGCAAACCGAACATTGGAAAAAAAAAAAGAAAAATGGGGGTCACTTGGAGTTGCTATCGTCTGTTTAATACTTTGCAGCATAACAATACCTCTGATCATTCTCCCAATAGAGTTCAACATGTTGACACCCTGAATGACAAAAGAGAAACAATTACTCTCTCTGGTTGGAGCTGTTGAGCAGGTACTCAGCCAGTAGGGGCAGCCAGAGAGAGAGGAGAGAGAAATCTTTCTTCCTTGCTTTGTAATGTCCTGCCCCTTCAAAGCCTGTACCAGGTGTGAGGAGAGAGCCCCTCCTGGCATCCACTCTTCCCAATCTAGGGGAATGAAAGGTACTTTGGGGGCAGAGGGACGAGAGAGACACAAAGCCCTTAGCACAGTGCAGATAAGAGGGGACCTTGGTGTGAGGGAAGGGGGAAATGGCGGGAGAGGGACTGTACCCTTGGCATGGTGCAGAGAATGGGGGGCCCTGCTATGGGGTGAGGGAGAGGAACAGAGCCCTTGGCAAAGTAAAAAGTACAGAAAAGGGCAACAAAAATGATTAAGGGTATGGAAGAGCTTCTTTATGAGGGAGATTAAAAAGACTGGCACTGTTATGCTTAGAAAAGAGACTACTAAGGGGAGATATGATAGAGGTCTCTAAAATCATGAATGGTGTGGAGAAAGTGAACAGGGAAGTGTTATTTATCCCTTCCCATACCACAAAAACCAGGGGTCACCCAATGAAATTAATAGGCAGCAGGTTTACAACTAGTATAAGGAAGTATTTTTTCACACAACACACAGTCAACCCGTGGAACTCATTGCCAGGGGATGTTGTGAAGGCCAAAAGTATAACTGGGTTCAAAAAAGAATTAGATAAGTTCCTGGAGGATAGGTCCATCAATAACTTTTAGCCAAGATGTTCAGGAATGCAACCCCATGCTCTGAGTGTTCCTAAATCTCCAACTGCCAGAAGCTGGGACTGGACGATGGGATGGATCTCTTGATAAATTGCTCTGTTCTCTTCATTCCCTGTGAAGCATCTGGTCACTGTTGGAAGACAGGATACTGGGCTAGATGGACAATTTGTTGGACTCAGTATGGCCATTCTTATATCTTCTCTGAATGATTATTACCTATTTCAGTCAGGAGTGGTAACGGTTATTTATGATTCTCTTTCACAAGCCAGGAAGGGCATGGGTCAGATTCCCAAGTTTTGGGTTGAGACTTCTTTAGGGTGTCCAGAACTTCTTGATGAGGGAATGTTCTGAACTCTGGGAATGCAGGTGGGCTGTTGGATAGGCAGCATGGATCCAGGCTGTTTGAGAAGCCTTCCTGAATTTGTCTAATCTTTTCAGAGAAGCAAGATGATAGCTCTTTGTGGTGCTTGATGCCCAGCTCTAATGCAGGTTGTGGGCATTCAGGATTGATAAAACACTTTACCACCCTTGATAGCTCCTTGGGGTGGCATTTGGCAGCCTCAGTGCAGGCTGAAAGAAAAGTTCTTTTGGCTTGTTATACAGCCTCAGCTTTGAGGAATTATTGCGTTTCATCTTGTCAGAATCAGCCTTTCTCCCCCACCATTAGCACTTGAGTTTCTGCTCTTCTCTCTTCAACTGGTGCAGGGTCTCAGAAAACCAAGGAGATCTGTGAGTGATGGAAAGAAAGGTGGCATTTGCAGGCAGACATATCAGTTGTTGAGGCTAGTGTAGAATGGTAATGATTCACCAGGTCCTCAGCTCCTGATCTTATGGCTGGAGTGCTGTCATCCTTTAGCAGGCTTTGTAATTTGTTGGAATCCATGGCTGAATCAGGATAATTGGGCTTTCTGGTTGCCTGGGCACTGGAAGATCTCTGACCAGTACTTTAATGAGGTGATGGTCTGTCCAAGACAGTGACTGGGTTGTTATGTCTTCTATCTTGACATCTAGGCCAAATATCAGGTCCCAGGGGTAACTGGCTGTGAGGATTGAACCAAAGATCACCTGTGAAAGTCCTAGGGATGTAAGTGAGGAGATGAGTTTTTGGATCCTTAGTAAGGTTTTTGAGTCTTTTTCTTCCCCTCCTCCATTTTGATATTGTTCCTCTGTTCTCTGTTTTACTAGCTACCTCTTTCCTTTCATTCTTCAGTTTCTTGACTCTACTACCTCTCTACACTCTCCACCGTTTCATGGGCAAGCATCTAAGTGAAGTTTAGTAGAATCCTCATTGTCTGTAGTACCATTAATCGATGCTTTAGTAAGGACTTCTGCAACTTTTCTTCTGCTGTCAGCATATAGTGAGGGGCAATGTGGGAAAAGAGCACAAGAACATGGATTCTTATAATAATTGTTCTGAAGGATCTAGCTCTCTAAAAGAAGACTCCTGAGAAGTCGTGAACTTTTAGCCTAAACCCACCAATTCCCTTCTTGTGTACATAAAAAATCATCAGGATATCATAGGTATGTTCATGGCTAAAATACCTTGAACTGTTCTGAAAATTAATTTTAGGATTTTAATGATCTTTTGATGATTTTGTGTTTACATTCTATAGTTCAGAAAAGTCATATTAGAAGTATTAACATGTCATGTCTACAAAAAATAAAATTTTAACTGTTTTTCCTCTCTTAGACCAAAGAATCACTTAGTGGAACAACTCCTTTTCAGGCACCAGGAACTTCACATCCACTTTCAGAGGATATGCCTAGTTCTGTAGAAACTGAGGAATATAAATTAAAGTTCTCTTCTTCAGACATTTCACCCTTATATGAACCAGTTTTTCCAGTGCCTAAAATTTCAGAGGATGAAGAGAGAAAACAAGAATCACAGACAACTGTAACATTGCCTTTAGAGGTAACATTTGTATATCAGCTTAATTATAGTCTTAGAGGTGGATTGTGTTGTGCCTCTCTGGTTATGTCTACACTGCAGCTGGGAGCTTGCTTCCCACGTGGGTAGACTGGCATGTGCTCGTTCTGCTTGAGCTATTGTGCTGAAAATAGCAGCATAGCCAGCATAGCTGAGGCAGCTGGGGACAGACTACTGAGTACAAACCTTCCTGGACCTCTTAGATACGTATTCTATGTAATCCCCAGATACTCCGCTGTTTGTAGTGCGCTACCTCAAGCAGAGCTAGCATGTTTGTCTACCCATGTCGGGAAGCACACTTCCAATCTCAGAGTATGTCTGTGCTACAAACCTATATTAGGTTGACTGTGTAATTACTGTGGTGGTGCATGTCCACACTACCCTCCTTGGGTTGGCGGTGCATGTCCTCCCAGGAGCGCTTCCACTAACCTAAGAGGGGCAGTGTGCAGAGCTGAGAGCCTGACAGGAGCCTGGCTGCCCCACAGGCTCCTGGGCTCCTGGCAGGCTCCCTCCCCCCAACCCCTACTCTCTGTTCCTGGCAGGGAGCTGGGGAAACCACCCGGGGTTTCTTGTCCCTTCGTTTCTCGCCAGGAGCGGGAGGGAAGCTGCCTGGGGTTTCTCTCCTCCCCGTTCCCCACTGTGAAATTGACAAGATAGCTGATGTAAGGAATGCAGTGTCTACACAGACATTATGTCGCCCTAAGTAGACCGACATAAGTCTTACGCCTTTCGTGAAGGTGGAGTCAGTGTAGTAGGGCACTTACATTGGTGGGAGGAAGGCTGTAGTGAAGACACTGACATAAGGCAGCTTATGTTGACCTAACTGTGTAGTGTAGACCAGCCCTCTGTGTAGATATACCCTCATAAAGTAAAGCCTGGGGAGGAGCATGGCAAATTTGTGCCTCCCAGATTCTGGATTTCCCCTGGAGCTGATGTAACAAATGGAGTAAGTTACAGCAGTCACTATGGCTACTCTAATTTATAGCAACCTTAACTGTCTGCTATGGTTTGCTCTGAAGTGTACAATTGCCAGAGTTCAGAGTACTTCAACATGGATAAAAAAAATCCATATAATATTTAGTTTCTTATAACATTGTTTTTACCCTTCAGTTTTATTGCTTTTTAGGCTGTATCCTCAGACATACTACAGGTGAAAGGAGAAGCAATCATAAAGGCTAAACCATTTGAAGTTCAGCAAAAGCTATCAGAAGATCTCCAGCAACAGCAATCACTGTCTTCGCTGTCCACATGGACTCCAGAGATCAAGTACCTTTTAGAACATTTCATTGTTATGAAGTGAATATTATGGAAAATATTTTTGCAGTTATTTTAAACACTGTTGGAAAAAATGAGTATGGTACATGTTTAAAGTAGGCATAGGGCCATTTTCTAAACCCTGGATCTAAACACCCAGAACTTTGGGGAAGATCAGATCCAAACTTTGTAGCTCAGAATCAACTGTAGTTTGAATTTGCTGTTCATCTCCTTAAAATACACCTCTACCCCGATATAACGCGACCCGATATAACATGAATTCGGATATAACGCGGTAAAGCAGCGCTTTGGGGGGGGGAGGGTGGGGCTGCGCGCTCTGGCGGATCAAAGCAAGTTCAATATAACACGGTTTCACCTATAACGCGGTAAGATTTTTTGGCTCCCGAGGACAGCGTTATATCGGGGTAGAGGTGTAGTTTTCAGTTACAACTTCTTAAACACAGGGCCAAACTCAGCCCTGGCATTGACTCAGCAGGAGTTGGAGGCACTTATGCTGGGGTAGAACTTGGTCCATACAATCCCAAGCATAATCTAATTAAAATACTAAAAAACAAACAATGGAAAATACCACAAATGTAATGTAAACAATTCCAGATTTAAGCCATCTTCTTTACTTATGTACTAAGAATTCATTGACTTGTATTTGTATTACAGTCAGTGCTTATTATTTCAGATTCAGCAGTAGAGGCAGGTGAAATTTTTTGGATGAAATATTTTTAGCTAAAAAATGTAGATTCAGGTTGACTGAAACTTTCTTTAATTCATGTCAAGTTTGCCATATTAAACACAAATTCAGAAAAAGTCTAAATGTTTTGTTTCAATATTTTTGAAATGAAACACATCTTCATATTTTGATTGGAAATTATTTTTCATTTCAGATTTTACTTGCATTTTAATTATTTTAAAAAGGCAGAAAAAATCCACCACCCTCAAGCAGAATGAAATGATTTATTTTGGGTCAAATGAAACATTTCTATCAACCCAAAACTAAATTTTGTAGACTTTTTTGATTCACCAAAATTTTTTTGTTTTGGGTTGACTCAAAACAAAAAAATTTTTTTGTGTTTTTTTGGTTCAGCTACCAAACCAAAAAATCAGATGTTCGCACAGCTCTATTCATCAGTTTTTAGTTGAAGAGCTGTAATTTGAGGACAGCTCCTATTTATCCTGTTGTTGTCATAGGTGGCATATGTCGTTCTGTAGCATGTGTACAGGTATAGAAAGAAGTACAGTTTGTACACTAATTTGTCTGATCCTATTCACTTCATGACAAGTGAGATTCTCTGGTTTTACAGTCTTCCCTGTCAATTAGATCTTTATGGCCAGATTGGTTTTGGTGTACCTTAAGTTGCGCCTCCACTTCACTCTTTATTGAGGTGAAAAAAAAAGGCTTTAATTATTAGCTTTTGTTGGGCTTAGGGCCCTGAAAGGTTTGCTGGACACAGAAGAGAGCCTTTTTATGGCAGGCCTAAAGTTTGTAAATGGATATTACTTTCAATTAAGTAGCTGAGACTAGACTCATGGGAAAAGAATGCCTAAGTTTATGAAACAGTCAAATTGGCATTTAAGTGACCCTCTGCATGCCATTGCTTATCTACATGGCTTAAAGATCATTTGGTTAGCAAGATTATATATTAAAACAAATAGTGACTGCAGACAATGAGTATTTTACCTTCAATAAATAGTTATTGTCAGATTATCAATGGTGCAGAAACTGCATGATTTTCTAAAAAAACTTTATTTAGTGCATTAGATGAAGGTAATGTAGGCCACACACATAGTATTGTTTTTTCACGTCCTCTTTTTCAAAGAATGATAAATAGTCTTCTTAAGGGAGACTGTGTGCTGTAAAAACACACCTTTACCTGCAACATGCCCCAAATATTTTAGTTTTTATTGCTTATACTTCTAGCTTGTCCATCTAGGGAAATGATAAACTTCTGTACTAGAAGAGTAAGAACATGGCCCAATTAAATTTATACTCAGACTGTTTTTATCTATTTTAAATAAGTAAACGAGAATTTCTGATCAATGTTCTGGGACAAATTTTAAGTTATTTCATTTTTCTTTATTTACAGAAATTACTGAAACTATTATATTTTAAAGAAAATTTAAGAACCTCTTTGCCCTTAGAAGGCTTATCTCTCTCAGTTATTTTTTTAATTTGCAGGTGAATTGTACTGTGGGGAAAATGTAGTTTTAGTGCATGGATTTAAATAAGCCAGGCTATTGCATAAATTTATGGAGTATATACAATATTTCCCCCTTTTAGAAATACCGTGTGAAATCTTTCTTCTCTTCTCTAAAATAAACCACTGTGTAAGCTTCTCATTAAAATATTGGTCTGCAATTTCACTCTCCTGAATCTAAGCTGACTCTGCTTTCAGTCCTACTATACTGCAAAACTTATGAAATCTTGTCCTGAAAATGTCCCCTCCACTGCTTGGGTTTCCAGGGGGTATCCTTTAATCCAGACTAGCCCATTCATCTCATGTGTGCCATGCCTGTGAATCCCCTTCTTTCATGGATACTCCTTTCTTTTTTATCCTTTTAAATTTTATCCCAAAGGCTTGATCCTGTACTCTTTATGCAGGAAAAGGTCCTACTGAGTTCAGTGAGCTTTTGCTTGGGTTGTAGGATCTGGTGAAATTTTGCATTGTTGCATTTTGCATTGTTGGGGGAACTAAGGCCTTGTCTACACCACAAAAGTTGCACTTGTTTAACTAAAATCAGTTTTTAAATTATTTTAGTTAAACTGGTCCAAACGCTTTTGTGGGTGTTGGCTGAAAACTATATTTGTTTAACTTGTGCCTGTACGTTTACTGACACACGCTAAATCAGTACGAACCAGATTTAAAATGAAAAAGAGTGTCCACACAAGGTTTTGCATTAATTTAACTAAATCATTTTAAAAAACACTTCTTTAGTTAAACCTAACCTTTTTGCATAGAATAGACATAAATAGTTTGGTTTCCCACCAGAAGTGGTTTCTCTTTCATATAACAATTAATTAAAACATATTGAAGTATATTCCCAAATAAAAATTAAACTGTAGTTTAAGGTTTTTCAGATATTGACAAAGTGGGTGTTGCAGTTTTCTTTAAAATCCATTGATGTCATTGCTGGACTGTATGATAACAATTTTCTGGTTCTTGAGTTGTATTATTTTCTTCTGAGTGGTGTTATATGTTATGCATATCACCTTGCCTTCATTTTCTATGGCTTCTTTATCTTTTCTCTTTGCTTTAATTCTTTTTGTAATATTTTTATAACATAAATATAAAATATTATTTTAGAACATGACAAATATGGCTCTGGGTTATACTAACCTCTGTATTTTTCTGATTTCATTGTTGTCATTAGTGCTGCTTTTCCCCTTCATAAAATAAAAAACATTATATTCTAGTTTGTGGAGTTAGGCACAGCCCTGAGCAAGAGGGTGATGTGTAAGCTTCATGATGCCAGGAGTAGCCCTGTGAGGTATCAAGAAAGTTACTCAGTGTAACTTTAACTTTGAATTTCCAGCATTTTCATACAGATGTTTCCCTTAAGTAATTGATAATCTGGAATTAAGTTTCTAAATACTTAATAATTGTGTTTGCCTGTTAATTTCCTTAGATCCTAAAACGAAAACAAAAAAACAATATATGTAAGAACAATTCAGTGAAAGGACCTTTGGTAGAATTTGTAACCTGCACGGGGATGGATTCTGCTTCTTTCTAAAAATCCACCCTCTCTAAATTCCACCCTTTCTCTCACTCACTCTCTGACCAAATGCCTCTTCCCTATTAACCCCCTCATGGGTCTCTGCTACCCATTTTCTTTCTTCATGGTGATGGCTTCGTTGCATCTGGAGGATGATGGGGTGCATGTAACGTGGATACGTGGGAGTCTCTGCATCATTACTTGGACCCTCTTTACTTCCCAGACCATCTTCATTCTCCCCAGGAGGTTTCCTGCCTGCCAGCCCCCCTGCATCATAGCTGTCTGCATCCTGAACATTTATTAACTCTGTGGAACCCATAAAATGGATGGAAATGTCTTTTAGGTCCTGATACATTGCCAGTTAAGTTAGTAGAAAGAGTCTCATTGACTTCAAGGGGTTTTGGATCAGGATCTTAAATGGTGGAAGTAAATAATTTTAACTTTCCAAAGTTAATCAACGGCATCAGGTCTTACAAAGCCAACAGATGAAAATCAAGTATCAGGGGGTAGCCGTGTTAGTCTGGATCTGTAAAAAGCAACAGAGAGTCCTGTGGCACCTTTAAGACTAACAGATGTATTGGAGCATAAGCTTTCGTGGGTGAATACCCACTTCGTCATTCACCCATGAAAGCTTATGCTCCAATACATCTGTTAGTCTTAAAGGTGTCACAGGAGACTCTGTTGCTTTTAACAGATGAAAATGAATGTGTAGTTTATGTGCCATACTGTTTTGGATTTATGAACTGAAAGAAGTTAGGAAAATGTTCAAGTGAGGATAGCACCTCATTAACATAATTAACTGCAAAACGTTATAAACATTATTTTCAAGGAACTCTGTCAAAAGAGTTAGGGTTTATCTACACTGCAGCTGGGAGCGTGCTTCCCAGGTAGACAGATACACACTCGCTCTGCTCAAGGTAGTAGTGTGGCTGAGGGTACAATGGGTAGCAGCTCGGGATAGCTGCCTGAGGACAAACCCACCTGACTCCTTAGTTACATACTTGGGTGGCTAGCCCAAGTTGCTGCTCATACTACTCGCAGCTACACTGCTATTTTTAGCACTCTAGCTCCAGCAGAACTAGCATGTGTTTGTCTACCCACCCTGGGTACACACACCCATAGTCTTACTCATGAGTTTGTGTAAAGTTTCAGCATATTTACATATGTGTACAATTTAGGGGTCTGATCCTAAGTACTTACACAAGTGAAACTCTCAGTGAAGCTCATGAAAGTTGTGCTTGAATCAGGAGAGTCAGACTTTGTCCTATGTAATTAATTTCTATTTTAGAGCTATTGTCAAGGATTTTAGCATCTTCTTTTCTGTTAATTGTACAATAATTTCTACTAATTATAGGTATTAAAACTTTAAATACAGTCTGTGTGATTCTAATGCAGTAGTAGAGTAATCCGTGTATGTGAAATCTAGATGTCAGAAGTCAGTGAAAATGCTAAAATAGTTGATTTTTATTTTTTTGTCCCCCAGAGGTCAACATTATCCAGTTATTCATCACCTGTGTACTGCTTCTCCTAGTTATGCATTGCCTGCTGATCTACAGCTGGCTTCAAGAGTATATCATACTTTCGACAGAAAAGGGCATTATTTTTTATTTACAGCAGAGGATCTGGACCACCAGGAGGAAGCATCACTCTGCTCAGAAAATATTACTTTTGAAGAACAAATAGAAAGAAATAGGTATGACTCTATAATCTGTTTTCAGTTTTATCTTTGTAATTATAATTTAGTTTAAATGAATATTAGTTAAAGAATAACTTTTCTGAAGGCTTCATTATTTTAATATTTTATTATTAAAGAAATGTTCTGGAAACAAAATGTCTTAATAGATTCTGTATTAGGCTGGTACTATAGACATATTTTAATATTCTTGTTTATATTAATCTTTAAACCACAAACACCTAGAATTTATATTGCTCAGAACATTAAAGATATTGTTTTGCATTTGACTTATTAAAACAAATAAATTTTTAGTTGTTTTTTCAGTGAATATTTCGCAGATTTGGCCTCAGTCTTGTAAATGCTTATGCTCGTGCTTAAATTTACAAACTTGAGCAGTCCCATTGTTGTCAATAGGACTACTTAAGGGAGTCAAGTTAAGCATGCCTATACGAATTTGGACTTTAAAGCTCAGTCCCACAAACCCAACTCACAGAAGACCTTACTCACACAAGTCCTAATTCTGGAAGCACTTACATTTCTGTCTACCTTTAAGCATCTGAGTAGTTCCACTGATTTCAATGGAAAATTCATGTACATAAAGTTAAGCACAGATTCAACAGGATTACTTACATGAATAAGGGCTACTCATGGGAGAATGTGTTGCAGGATTTTAACCTTTAATTTGTGAGTAATTTATTTAAAATGAAGTGACTGTTATGTAAAATATTTTAAAAAAATCCAAGTTAACAATGATAGTACAACATACCAAATAACAGGATGATCTGTCACCAGGTAATTTGTTTTACAAGGAACAGTGATGAAATGTTAACAGTACTCTGCTTTGTTGTCCGCCTACTCATGTTTTATAGTGTTGTCACAACACTAATTTATGTCTTTCCAGTGTCATTCAGATTAGTTCCTAAATCTCTTTCTGATTTTCATACAGGTTTTTGCAGTTCCTTTCTCTTAACTGAAAAAAAGTTAAATATAAATGAGAATTATCTTTCACCTTCATTCTGTAGTGATTATTTTAGTTACATTTTTGCTGTATTTATTTTTGACTTACTGTGTTCTGTTGATGCTCAGGAGATTTAGGATTGGACATCTAATACTTTCAGATTTTCCTTCATAATTTTCAGACTGGTTGTTTCCTTCTTATGGGCTGTTTATATCCCCAGATCCAGTCAGACTTACAAAAATATAAGATCATTTCTGATAAGTTTGCAAATGACTCAAACATTTGTTAGAATGGTAAATAATGACGACAGGTCAGTTCTACACAGCAATCTGGATTGCTTTCTAAGCTGGGCTCACTTGAACAACATGCATCTTTAAAAATACAGGCACATGTAAGGTTATACTGCTAGGAATAAAGAATATAGGTCATGCTTGCAGGATGGGGGACTATATTTTGGAAAGCAATAACTCTGAAAGGGATTTAATAGTTATGGTAGATAATCAACTGGACATGAACTCCACAGGAATACACTGGCAAAGACAGCAAACATTATCCTTGGATGTATATTGCATAGATGAAGGGAGGTGATATTACCACTGTGTATGGAATTAGAGAGACTATTACTGCAATACTGCAGTCCGTTCTGGTGTCCACAGTTTTTAAAAAGGATGTTGACAAATTGGCTCAGAAAAGAGCTATAAGAATGATTCCAGGTCTGGAAAACCTCTTGCCTTATAGTGAGAAATTAACAAAGCTCAGTCTATTCTGTTTATCCAAGAGAAAGTTAAGAAGTGGCTTGATCATGGTCTATAAGCACCTGCATGGGGAGAAGGTTTCTAAAGAGAGCCGTTAATTTAGCAAACAAAGGAATGTGAGTTTCTCTGTCACTTGAAGTGTTTAAATCAAGCCTGAATATCTCTGAAATATAGGCTAGAGCTCAACCAGAAATTATAGACTTGATGCAAGAATCATTTGGTGACATTTTATGGCCTGTATTATGCCAGAGGTCAGACTTGATGATCATAATGATCTCTTATAACCTTAAAATCTGTGAGTCTATGAAAACTCTTGAGCTATCAAGATGACAGGAGTTTTTCTTGAGTATTTTTGTCAGGCTACTATGTTAGGCCCTTTCTTTCATTTTGATCTATGCAGACTTCTTTTCCTCCCAGCAGACTAATACTGCTCCTTTCAATTTGGGTATTCACCAGGGGTGAAGTTGTCTTAGAACCCCAGTGAGTAAAATAAGCAAAACAGAGATTTTGTGTTTGTTTTCCCAGATGTGGATCTGCCCCAATTAATGTGTTCATCCCATTCCAAATCTAATTGATCATTTCCATAAAGTAGATAAAAAATTCCTAACAGTGTGAAATATCTGACTCTGTTTTTGAATGGTGACAGCTAGGATTTATCAGGCTATCAAATACCTGGAAATATGCCACCTGGTGAAACTTTGTGAAGTAAATGGTGAAGGAGGAAAAATCTTCTGTAAAGTAAGCTCTCTAACACATGACAGGTGAAACTTCCCAAGCCCCTAAAGTTTTTTTGACCCCTAAGGGTCATGGCTGGGAAGACAAGTCATGCTCCTTACTGTTGGCTGCATAACACCCATAAACTAAACTCTGTCCTTGGAACCATTCAGTCAGTTCCTTTCAGACCATAATCAGAAGGCCTTCTCCAATTAATGGCTTAATTGATGCATGGAGCCGGAGACGGATTAAGGGTTTGTGGGGCCTTGGGCCAGAGCAAGTGAGGGCCCCGCCCCACCCCTTCTGCCTGAAGTCCCCCCTCCCCTGCCTGGCGCTCCTGCCGGGGAAATGGGGTTGAGGCACGGGGGCAGCACCACCCGCCCAGCGCTCCTGCCAGGGAGAGGGGTCAGGTGCCCTGCCCCACCTGCCTGGCACTCCTGCTGGGGAGCAGTGTTGGGGTGTAGGGGCTTCCTTTGCTCCCCAGCAGGAGTGCTGGGTGGAGCAGGGCAAGCCTCCGCACCCTGACACCACTCCCCGGCAGGAGCACCGGGCAGGTGGAGCGGGGCACAAGGCTGCCCATTTTCCTGGGGTCCCCCAGTTGTCTGGCCCAGTGGCAATTCATCACTACATGGAGCATTGGCCTTGTCACCAGTGCTGCTGGTACCTTGTGTACTGAAGAGCTCATTTCTCCTAGATCTTCCATCATTGCATCATAATCAGTACCCAAATTGGAGCAGAGTGGTGACCAGGGAGACGATGTTTGCTACTTGTACTCTAATGGGCTGATGTTCTAATCTGTTGCCAAATATGGTTCTGCTGCAAAGAAGCAGGAGGATAGCAACTCTGCGACAGAGGGTCTGACTTTCCCCCAGTTTTTTAAAAAGCTGGCTATGTTGGCTCACCCAGTTAGCACTGGGCCAGGAATCTACAAGGGTTGTAGCCAAGTGATAACTGAGCCATGCAATAGGATTGCTGTGACTTTGCAAAGTATGTTGGACCAGCTGGTGAAGCATTTATGGCTGCCATCTTGTATTGTCTCCAAGGATCTTCCCTGAGGATGCTGCCAGCTATGGGTCCTACCTTTTGCATGAAAGATAGTGGTTGAAATGGCCATGGCCAGAGGAAAGGCCAGCTAAGTATGTGGTACTACACCTCAGAACTCTAAACTTGAGTTATAGGATTCATTTGGAGTAAGGAGTTTACTACTGCTGCAGCCCTTCCTGTTGTGGTCTGTCTTGCCTTCCTGATTAAAAGGCAGATTAAGGTCCCTCAGAACAAGCACCAGGGGCCTAAAAAGCTAGTTCATGAAGGTGCAGACCTGGCCTGACACCAGACATTGGCACTCCTTGATGGGGGTGATACAGTACAGAAAATTATTGATTCAGTTTGATGCCAGCAGGTGCACTTGGCTGAAAACTTCTGCATTCCACTGGGAGGTTCAGAAAAATCTCAAAAACTTATTCTAGTTCATAGAGAACTTCTTTGGTAACAGGTGGAGACCTCTGTAAAGAAGGCAAAGGAGTTGAAAATGCTTTACTTAGAAAGGCTTTCACATCAGTATCTGGTTTCAGAAGACTCATTATCCCAGTGTATGTGGCATGCAGCTTAAAAAGCAGAAGCCAGAGTTTCCTAAGCCATTAGCTATAATTCCTCTTCCTCCCCCTCATTTTCTTTCTAGCGACTTCTGGAAAGATCCCAACAGTTTAAGATTTGTGAGTCAGAGAATGTTAAGTAAAAATATTTATCAATATATGATTCTTTTGTATCTTGGATGCAAGAATCTAGAACAACTTTTGATGATTTTAATATTTTCAATAGTTGGCTAGTTCTCTAGATTTCATGCGACTCAATTTGTGTTATGGCCTCAGTTTTTCACTTTTTTATTTACTAGGCATAGAAGTGACCATTATATTCTATGTTTATGTTTTATCTATATGTCATTGATGTTGATGGAACTACTTGCATGCTCAAATATTTAAGCATATGCCCGACCTTGCTGAATTGAGGAAGTATAGAAAACTGAATCCTCTGGAGCACTGCCATCTTGTGGCACCACCTACTGCTTTGAAGTTGCCTGGTTTTAAATCTTTTTAAATCTACGTGTCACGTGAACCTACAATCTCTTAGGTACAATTTGTCCTACACTAGATAAGGCTTCTTTCAGAATATAATTGCACACACTAAACTACTGAGACATGACTAGCTCCTGCATTTGACAAATTCTACAAATACAAAGAATCAAATTAGAGCAAACATGTTTTTCTGTGCAATGGATAGTCAAATTCAAATTATACTGATGTCTGCACTTACAATAACAATAGTTTAGTTCTCTTCATGTGTTGGTGCTAGTTTTAAGTACTTAGATTGACATTTGTTTGCTTGTAATAAAGACCAAGGAAATCTGCAGTGGTCTATTAAAGAATTTTATAGTGGGACTGATCAAGAAAACTATAGCTTCAAGTTTGCCTAAGATAGTAATGCTTATTTCATTCTTCTGTTTATCTTATGCACCAATATGTTCAATTTAAATACTAAAAGAGGTATTTTGTCACCCCATTTCCAGCAAAAATATCTTACAAGAATTGTAAAAAATGTCATAGATATTGTATTTTATAAAACGCCTTTCAGTAAGAATTTCTGTACTTCTCTGGGAGTGCAGATTTTACTTTTTTGCAAGCAGATAGAAACACAATACTGTTACATCAGTATTACTACTTCCTAGCACTTTCCTCAGTTTGTTTTTGTCTCCAGAAGGTCAAGTCTGTCAGGCATTTCAGGTTATATCAACTTTTTATTGTTTGACTTCTTAATCTGAAAACTACTTTGATCAAAAGTGCAGTTTTTGTTGCTCATTTCAATTACTTTTTAACTCAGGTGTTAAAAGTGTGTTTTACTCAAGGGTGTTTTATATCTTTTATCATTTTAATTTATATTCATTCTATACAAACTTCAACAGGAGTCAGAACCTGCAAAATCTTAGAAATAAAGCGGAAACTTGAACAGATGAAAGGCCAGACACTTGCCAAAAAGCTAGTTTTTCCCCCCATCAAGTTAAGTAACAGATCTTTAGTTAAGACTTCTATTTGAAGAAAGAGAAATCTCAGATATATTTCAGAGACTGTTCAAGATCACATTACTTTCAGGTCCAAGACCTTTCTTTCTGAGTCCCTAAGCAAGGATTGCAGCTTCTTTTGCCCCAAAGTTACTTTTTTAGTACTCCTTTCAAAAATGAATCACTCCAAATTAGAAGGCACTTTGTTTTAAACTGATGCTCAGGCAGGGCCGGCTCTGGCTTTTTTGCTGCCCTAGGCAAAAAAGCCACTGGCCGCCCACCCCCCCATTGCGGCAGGGGAGGGTGCCGAGCCCGGCCGCGGGCCCACAATCCCCGACCGGCTGGAGTGCTGGGGGGAGGGCGGCAAGCCCGCCGCGGCTCTCCGCTCTCCCTGACCGGCCAGAGCGCCGGGGGGAGGGCGGCGAGCCTGCCGTGGCTCTCCGCTCTCCCCGACCGGCTGGAGCGCCGGGGGGAGGGCGGCGAGCCCGGCCGGGGCCCCGCTCTCCCTCACCGGCCGGAGCGCCGGGGGAGGGCGGCGAGCCCGCTGCGGCTCCGCTCTCCCTGGCGGCCGGAGCGCTGCGGGGAGGGCGGCGAGCCCAGTCATGGCCCCACTCTCGGGCCGGAGCGCCCCGCCGCGCCGCCCCCCTCCAGGCGCCGCCCCAAGCATATGCTTGGTGGGCTGGTGCCTGGAGCCGGCCCTGTGCTCAGGTATGCTAAAGCCCCTTTACACTGTTCTGGTAGTGTAAAGAGGTCTTAAAATGGGAGTAAATTACATATAGTGTAAATGAGAATCAGGCCAACTATACTGTATGTTAGTTAGATTACAAAGAAATATGAGATGAAATAATAGAAACTTAATTTATGAATTCAAAGAGAAACGTTGTTGTAGTTGTGTTGGCCCCATGATATTAGAGCAACAAGGTGGGTGAGGTAATATCTTTTATTGGACCAACTTCTGTGGGTCAGAGACAAGCTTTCAAGCTGCACACGGCTCTTCTTCAGGTCTGGGAAAGGTACTCAGAGTGGCACAGCTAAATACAAGGTGGAACAGATTGTTTAGCATAAGTAGTTAACACAAATATTACCTCATTCACGATGTCTCTACAAAGAGAAATGTCATTGTTAGTTTAGTCCAGTGGTTTTCGATCTGTGGTCTGTGGACCCCTCTGGGTTCGCAGACTATGTCTAAGGGGTCCATGAAAGGTTGTTGTTACCATAGAACAATGGTTTTCAACCTTTGGCCCGCAGACCCTGGGGGTTTGCAGACTATGTCTAAGATTTCCAAAGGGTTCCACACCTCCATTTGAATCTTTTTAGGGGTCCGCAAATGAAATAAGGTTGAAAACCACTGGTTTAGTCTTTTCAAAAAACAAAACTGTATAAAGCCAGCAGATGTCACTCTGAGCATGTACTAATGAGGTTAGAATGATCAAGAGTCAAACATAATATATATTTTTGTGTATACATAGATATTTAGCAATAAATTCTCTCTTCTGTATATATATACTATGTTTCATCATTTCCATTTGGTTATATATTTTTTGTAATTATATTATTTTCATAAAGACCAATTATAACCAAAAGGTTGAGTATTCAGTGTGTTATGAAATCATGACAAAAATATAAGTTAAAACAAAAATATAAATATAATCCTTACTTTCTATTAAGTTAATATATTTAAAAATATGATGCAGAAATTCTCCATCAGTATAAATTCTCTATCATTTATCAAGCTGAATGCCTTTTAAAAATAGCTACTTAGCTGATAAATATTAATCAAACCTGGAAGAATGAAAATAGTAGTGTGTTTTGGGCAACCCCATCATCCCCATTCCAAATCTGTTATTGGCGAGGTACCAGGCACAAAGTGAATAGAGGTAGAGAATGGCAAAAATGGTTATTCAATCTGACAGTTGTACATACATTATGTAAGAAGTGGTTAGTAAATTTTAATCTGAAACATTAGAAAGGTGCAAAATGTTTCAAGACACATGGCTTTTTACTTCTTATCTTAAATACTTGAGAATGTCACTTTCTAAAGTGAGATATTCCATTTGTGTGGCATTTGCAGTAGGTGATTTTATAAAAAATAAAAAAACCCTCCCAAAATCAGAATCCAAATGACAAGATAATCACTTAGGGTATAATCCAAAACCCATTGAGGTCAACGGAAACCCTCCTGTTGACTTTACTGCACTTTGAACTTAAATATGTAATGTAATGTAAAGTATGTGAGTAACTCCATTGACTTCAGTGGGACTACTCTTTATGTTTAAAGTTATGCATGTACTAGTTAGGCCTCAATGCTGCAAACACATGCTTAAATTTAATTCGGTTAAAATAAATGGGGCTACTCACATGCTTAAAGTTAAGCATATTTATAAGTGTTTGCAGGCTCAGGTCTGTAGGTCCAACATGCATGTGAAACAATAGTGTGGCCCTCTTGTGTCTTCACATAATGCACATCATGGGTTTGATCTCACAAGCTTTCCTGAAATCATTTCTTGGAGTGTTTGCACATGTCCATTCCACTGTGGGTGTGGGCATGCTCAGTTGTCGGAACTTTTTCCCTCAATGGTACCCACTGTGGCGGCTCAAATGCTCCCTGTCACCATATACCATTGCATGCTGGTATAAGAGCACGGAGCTGTCCCCAACCCCCTCAGTTCCTTCTTACTGCCAGTGATGGTTGTCGGAGTAATCTCAGACTTGTTGTCATAAGCTTCCCTCACTCCTTTGTATATATACTCTCTTTTATTGTTAGGAAGTAGTTAGTTAGTTAAGTTTGTTAGTTTTAGTGATAGATTTTAGTCGTAGGTGTTTTTGGACTAGTTTTTGTCTTTCAGTACTGGGATCGGTACCGAAATGATGCCGTATTTACCGGGTTTTAAATCCTGCAACACTTGCGCTAAACCTGTGCTGATCAGTGATCCACACGCTGCCTGTTTGAAATGTTTGGGAGAATCCCACATAAGTGACAAAAGTCACATTTGTAAGGGATTTAAGCTCCGCTCAAGGAGAGTTAGAGTGGTGAGGCTCATATGTTGCTCTTGGAGGCAGCACTTTGCCCCCTATCGGACTTGTCTCATGCAGAGAGAACCCCAAGTACATCAGCCTCGGTATGCAGCACACAGGAGGTGTCTGCAGCTCCTCAGTCCCATTCGCTGGTACTGAAGAAAAGGCTTACACCCTCCTCAGGCTTGGTACCTCACTTGGGGATGTTGGTGCCAAAGCCTAGTAGAAGTAGAGACTTTAAGACACAGTCAGGTTAGAGTCTCTCACTGGAGCACTCTTCAGCTAAGGGTACGTCTACACTACGAGATTAATTCGAATTTAGATAATTCGAATTTGGGAAACAGATTGTATAAATTCGATTGTGCGCGGCCACACTAAGCACATTAATTCGGTTTTTAACCACATTAATTCGGTGGTGTGCGGCCACACTACCCCATTAATTTTAACCACATTAATTCGGTGGTGTGCGGCCACACTACCCCTAATTCGAATTAACAAAATCGATTTTGGTGCTACTCCGCTCGTCGGGGTGGAGTACAGAAATCGATTTTAAGCGCCCTTTAATTCGAAGTAACTGGCTCCGTTGTGTGGACGGGTTAAGGATTAATTCGGATTAACGCAGCTAAATCCGAATTAAAGTCGTAGTGTAGACCAGGCCTAAGAAGAAAGAATCGCCACCTCCAGAGCTGTGCCAGGTCCATTGAGGGCATCCTCTGAAAGATCTCTGTAGCAGAGCCATCAGTCATTGCCGCTCCCAACCATCCCAGAGGCATAAGCAGTCACAAGGGACCTACTTAGCCTTTTGGTACTGGTGTCCCCGGAGGTGCAAGAAGGTTTACAATCAGTACCGATGCCTGCGTTACCTTCCTCTCCATGTCAGGAACTCACAGTACTGTTACCTCCCAAGCTTCCACAAAGACTGGTGCAGTCAAAGGGCAAGCCTCCAATGATATCCTCAGTACCACATCCATCATCTCCAAGCTTGGGCTACCTAACCACAGTCCCAACTGGTTGTGCACCCCCAGCGTCAGACGTTTCAGATTCTTCCTCTTCATACTCGGAGGTGCATTCCTCTGTGTCCCATCCAAGACACAGGGCATACCCTCCATCAGACCTTGGGTCATGCAGCAGTCACAGCACTGGTCTTCTTCTCCTATGGAGCAATGGCCCGGTCAAGGTGTGGTTCCAGGCCCATATCAGCAGTCGTTCTGGACACCGTGGGATGTCCCTGATCCTGCAAGGACCTCCCCGCAACCATATTATCTTTTGTCATTGAGATTACTCTGGGGGCATCGGCACCGACAGTATCATTCTCTGGTACTGAGCACTGAGGTCACAAAGGTGGCTTCCTCATCACAAGTCATGGAGCAGCTACCACCTTGGAATCCTGTGCTGTCCTTTTCCTTGTTGCCAGACTAGACTGTTGGGGTGCTTTGACTGAAAGCATAAGCTCTCGCCATGGCACACAGATGCCTCAGCCTCCTGGGTCACATGTCAAGATGTACCTATGTGGGTTAACACACCAGGCTGCATCTCAGAAAGCTGCATGCATGGCTAGTGTCGTTGAAAGCCCCAAGTAATCATCATTTGGACTAGATGGTTCATGTGCCAGTGTCAGTTTTGTTGTCTCTGGATTGGTGGATGAACCCTCTGAAAGTCTGTGTGGAGGTCCCTTTTATTCCTCCTCTACCAGCCCTCACTTTAGTCACAGATGCATCAGCTCTGGGTTGCAGGGCTCATGTGAGTCTCTGGATGCCTCGGGATCTGATTGCTCATATAAGTATCACGGAGTTAAAAGTGGTGCGACTAGCCTGCTCAGCTTTCTTCTGACATATAGAAGGAAAGAACTTGTTAATTTTAACAGACAATTCTGCGATTATGATTTACATAAACAGACAGGGAGGAGCGCAGTCATGCCAGGAAATTCTGGGACTTTTGCATAACCAATTCAGTTAATCTCATGGCTGCTTACCTTCCAGGGAAGCAGAATACATTAATAGATTGATTGAACAGGACTTCTCTGATCATCATGAGTGGTCTTTATGCCCTGATATCACCAGATCCAGCTCTGGGGGAGTACTCACATGGACCTGTGCGCAACAAAGTCCAACAGAAAATGCCATTGGTTTTGTTTCCAGGGAGGTGTCAGACCAGGCTCATTGCCAGGTGTTTTTGGTTACCCTGGAAGGACCCACTCCTCTATGCCTTCCTTCTGATTCTGTTGCTGTCCAGAATTCGTTCAAAGTCAAACAAGACCATGCTCATCTCATCCTTATAGCACCAGCATGACTTCAACAATACTGGTTCTTGACCCTACTGACCTTGTCAGTCAAGCCTCTGTCTCTCCCATTGGATCTAGATGTGATTTTGCAGCTGCCTGCTCCATCCCAGCCACCTATCTGACAGCATGGATGGCTTCATTGCTAATGCATTGTTAACACAGCTTTGGAGGATCCTGTTCTAAGGATGTCCCTGAAGTGTTTCTGAATAACAGAAAACCCACAACTAGGGGCATGTACCTTAGTAAATGGAAGTGCTTCTCCATTTCATCCTGTCAGAAAGGCATATCCCCAGAACATGCACCCCTGAACCTCGTACTGGACTGTCTTCTATACCTAAAACATCAGAGTTTGGAGATTTGCTCTGTAAGAGTACATCTGGCAGCTATCTCAGCCTTCCACATCTCGGTGGATAATAAATCTCTTTTCTCCAACCCATTGTTACCAGATTCCTAAAGAGTTTGATCAGATTGTTTGGCAGCCGCCTGCTTTGTTCACTGGTTGCAGGAAGATCAGCCCATTGCAGCTAGCTGGTGGGGGCTTGGAACCAGGATGGACTGGCAGCCCCCCATCAGCCTCCCGCTCCCCTAAGTTCCCTGTGTGGCAGCCGCCTAGCAGGCTATCAATTGCCGGCAGTTCAGCTGTCCCTTCCTGCACTGCCGTGTGCTGCTCCTGCCCTCTGTCTTGGAGCTGCTCCCGGGAGCCTCCTGCTTGCTGTGCAAGGGGGGGAAGAGGGGGGCTAATGTCAGGGTGTCCCCCTCCCCCTTGCTCCTGCACCCCACTTATCCCATTTCCAAAGAGCAGGGGAGACACACAACAGGGCTCAGGACAGAGGGAGCTTGCTGGCAGGAGCTGCTGTCTCAACTTGCTGATCTGTTTAAAAAGGCAGTGTATTTAGAGTGGGGTCAGCGTACTTAAAGGGGCAATGCGTATCTCTCTCTCTCTCTCACACGATGTGTGTCTCTGTCTGCCATGCTGTCTCCCCTCCCTCCATTCGTGCTGCCTTGTAGAGTGTGAGGCTACATTAACAACAATGTGTTAACCCTTGAGGTCTCAGCCAATTGCTAGTTCATCATTTAGCAGTAAGTTATTCCCTGGGAAATATCCCACCCTCTGACTTCACCACCTCAACCAAGCTTCACAATCATCATCGCTGATTAAATTGTTTGTTTAAAACTTATACTGTGTGTGTGTGTGTGTGTGTGTGTGTGTGTGTATATATATATATATATATAGTATAGTCTTTTGTCTGGTAAAAAAAATTTCCCTGGAACCTAACCCCCCCATTTACATTAATTCTTATGGGGAAATTGGATTCGCTTAACATCGTTTCACTTAAAGTCGCATTTTTCAGAAACATAACTACAACGTTAAGCAAGGAGTTACTGTAGTCTTTAATTTTCATGCTAACCAGGCAGTCTTTTTGCCTACATTCTTCCTGATACCCCACGTGCATAGAGATGAGGAGAGACTTCATTTATTTGATGTGAGAAGGACTTTAGCTTTTTATCTGGAGAGTACTTTAGTTCTTTAGAATCTCCACACAGCTGTTTATTACAGTTATGGACAGGGTTAAGTTTTCACTTAGAGAATCTCATCCTGGATCTCTTTGTGCATTTGTTTATGCTACCACTTGCTAGAATATTGATGCATTCTACTAAAGCACAGGCAACTCCGGTGGCTTTCTTGGCACAAGTACTGATCATAGCTATTTGTAAATCAGAAACTTGGTAATCAGTTTACACTTTCGCTTCTCATTATGCCATTTCCCATCAGTCCAGAGACAATACCAATTTTGGACAGGTTGTCCTTCAATCACTATTCAGGTAGACTCCGAGCTCACCTCCATGTTTGTCTGCTTGTGAGTCACCTATAGTGGAATGGACATGTGCAAGCACTCAAAGAAGAAAAAATTGTTACCTACCTTTCTGTAACTGTTGTTCTTCGAGTTGTTTTGCACATGTCCATTCCATGACCTGCCCTCCTTCCCCTCTCTATTAGAATCACCTGGTACGAAGGAACTGAGGGGGTTAGGGGCAGCTCCGTTCTCTTATACCAGCACGCAGTAGTGTATGCAACAGAGGGAGTTCAAGATGCCCCAACGGATACCACTGAGGAAAAAAGTTCTCTGACAACTGTGCATACAGTGCGCACACACCTACAGTGGAATTGACATGTGCAACACATCTTGAAGAACACCAGTTACCCAAAGGCAGGTAACCATTTTATTCTTGACTTCTCCCCTTCTAAGGAAAGAACTTGAGTAATTTTATTTTATTTATTCCTTCACCTTTGGTTTAATCACAAGGAAAATTAATTTAAAATTTGAATTAACTAACATTACATTATTTTTCTTAATATTTCAAGTAACTGACATTTGAGTAGTTTTATTCATGCTTTATTCCACTTTAGAATTTGTTGTTATGGAGTTCCTGTTTCAGAACTATACCAGGATAATCAGAAAGATGGAATTAATATTTTGCCTCCTCATACATCAAAAAGTCTAACAGAATGGCAAAAAGTAGCTGCCTATTATGTTGAAAAGCCACGACTGGAACTGTTAGGAGAGAAAGTAAGAACTAATTTTGATAAAAATGTACACTGTTTGTGCAGTTTTACAAATAATTACACAGAGCCTGAAAACAAATTCCTAAATTATTTTGTTAGTGTGTGTCATTCAGGAATTAAATGACACGCACTAATGCCACATTTTATGTGTCATTTATATGTTGTAATATGCAGTTTTTTATATGCTGTAATAAATCACGCTCATCCCCAGGTCTTTATGTGAAATATTATTATATGGGAACATAGGAATTTCCCTACTCGATCACATGTGGTCCTAGCATTCTGTTGCAGTCAGTGGCTAGTACCAGATGCTTCATAGGAAGGAGCAAGAATCCTTGGAATAGCTGATTTTGGGATAACCTTTCCCCAAAGAGGCTTCCTCTTAACCCCCAATAATTAGAGGTTGGCTTGTGCTCTGAAGTGTGAGGACTTGTATCCCATCCAACACTTAATTTTAAAAATATAATATACTAGTATAACTCTGGATATTATTGTTCTCCATACATTTTTCTAAACCTTTTTTGAATCCTCCTAAGCTGTTGGCCTCAATTATATCATGAGGCAATGAATTCCACATGCTATTTGTGCATTTTGCTAAAAAGTATTCCTTATATCTATTTTAAATTTGCCAACTTATTATTTAAAGGGAAACTCCACTGGTTTTGGTTGCACTGAACAACAAATATTTAAGATGATAAGAAATATTTGTGGCCATAGATAAACCAAAATGTTTGCTTTAAAGTAGGGCTGTCAAGCGATTAAAAATATCAATCTCGATTAATCACGCGATTAAAAATATTAATCTTGATTAATTGCACTGTTAAACAATAATAGAATACCATTTATTTAAATATTTTTGGATGTTTTCTACATTTACAAATATATTGATTTCAGTTACAACACAGAATACAAGGTGTACAGTGCTCACTTTATATATATTTGTGATTACAGATATTTGCACTGTAAAAAACAAAAGAAATAGTATATTTCAATTAACCTAATACAAGTACTTTAGTGCAATATCTTTATCATGAAAGTTGAACTTACAAATGTAGAATTATGTACAAAAAATAACTGCAGTCAAAAATAAAACAACGTAAAACTTTAGAGCCTACACGTCCACCCAGTCCTACTTCAGCCAATGGCTGAAGTTTGGTTACATTTGCAGGAGATAATGATGACTGCTTCTTGTTTACAATGTCACCTGAAAGTGAGAACAGGGATTCGCATGGCACTGTTGTAACCGGCGTTGCAAGGTACTTACGTGCCAGATGCACTAAAAATTCATATGTCCCTTCATGCTTCAACCACCATTCCAGAGGATGTGTCCATGCTGATGACGGGTTCTGCTCGATAACTATCTAAAGCAGAGCAGACCGATGCATGTTCATTTTCATCATCTAAGTCAGATGCCACCAGCAGAAGGTTGATTTTCGTTTTTGGTGGTTCTGTAGTTTTCGCATCGGAGTATTGCTCTTTTAAGACTTCTGAAAGCATGCTCCACATCTCGTCCCTCTCAGATTTTGGAAGGCACTTCAGATTCTTAAACCTTGAGTGGAGTGCTGTAGCTATTTTTAGAAATCTCACATTGATACCTTCTTTGTGTTTTGTCAAATCTGCAGTAAAAGTGTTCTTAAAATGAACATATGCTGGGTCATCATCCGAGACTGCTATAACATGAAATATATGGCAGAATGTGTGTAAAACAGAACAGGAGACATACAATTCTCCCCCAAGGACTTCAGTCACAAATTTAATTAACACTTTTTTTTTTAGCGAGCATCATCAGCATGGAAGCATGTCCCCAGAATGGTGGTTGAAGCGTGAAGGGGCATACAAACATTTAGTATATCTGGCACGTAAATACCTTGCAACGGTGGCTTCAAAAGTGCCATGCAAACGCCTGTTCTGACTTTCAGGTAATGTAAATAAGAAGCAGACAGCAGTATCTCCCGTAAATGTAAACAAACTTGTTTGTCTTAGTGATTGGCTGAACAAGAAGTAGGACTGAGTGGATGTATAGTGTCTAAAGTTTTACATTGTTTTGGTTTTGAGTGCAGTTATGTAACAAAAAAAAATCTACATTTGTAAGTTACACTTTCATGGTAGAGACTGCACTACAGTACTTGGTGAATTGAAAAATACTGTTTCTTTTGTTTATCATTTTTACAGTGCAAATATTTGTAATAAAAAATAATATAAAGTGAGCACAGTACACTTCGTATTCTGTGTTGTAATAGAAATCAATATATTTGAAAATGTAGAAAAACATCCAAAATATTTAATAAATTTCAATTGGTATTCTATTGTTTAACAGTGCAATTAATTGCGATTAATTTTTTTAATCACAGTTAATTTTTTTGAGTTAATCGCGTGAGTTAACTACGATTAATCGACAGCCCTACTTTAAGGTTTTATAAAGCTAAGTTTTTAAGTACATTGATCTTGTCTGAGCCAAATGCTGGGGAACCTGCCATCTTCTGAAAATGATATCATTTGTAATATTGGCAGTGTGTGAGCCATAAGAATCTGCTAGTTGGTTTCTTATCTACTTTATTATATTGATTTAGCAATAAGAAGGAAAACTTTTAATATTTACAATTGAAAATATTTGTTTTGAGTATTAGGGTTTCTTTTAATTGTTAAATGATTAGTAAAACAGGTTAGAAACTTGTAGTTCCTTCATGTTTCTAGTGCCAAAAATTACCTCACTTTTCTGCATGATAGCCAACGCCAGCATTAGGTTGAGAAATGCCAATTAACAATTAATTAAAAATTTAGAGAGAGACACTGAATAGTTTATTTTGTCGTAGAAGTGTGTCTCATCTCTTGAAATTTCATTATTCTGGTTGCAGCTTTCCTCAAAAGCATATGAAGTGGACTTTGGCATTTTGTCACCAAACAGTTTTATTCAGATCATAATAATATAAAGACATTTAATGTTTGGCTTGGTTTTAGTAGCTAACCGCAGTTTGTTGGTTTTGAAGGTTTCTGTTTATCCAGGAACTCTAAAAATGTTTTGGGCTCCAGCTCCACCAAAATTTTCTGCTCCACTATCTTTCATGAAGGAAACCTTATTTCCTACGTATGAGGTAAATATTTTAAATGTTTTCTGTGTATTGCTACCTTTTGAAGATACATACCACTCTTTCTGTAGTTATTTATACTACTATTTTTATTAGAGTTTCTGTATTAATATCTATAGGTGATAATATGTATGATCTGTTGTATGTATTGCATAATTTGCTGTGGTTTTAAGTTCAGTTTCTGGAATAATAGACTTTCCAGTAGTAATTATGCTACATGTTATAGTGGCCACGTTTGATATCGTATAGTGTTTATTTTAATTACATAGTAATAAATACTACTTTTCCCCCTTAATGCTTTTATATTCTTTGTTGTTTTTAAATGTGTGTTCTTTCTTTTAGAAAAACTTATAAAGCTACTTTACATGAAGTCTCTTGTATGGTATCCTATCACTGGTTCCTATTAAAATGCGATAACCCCTCCTCCCCACCCCCCAGCATTTTAGACAGAGAAAACAATTTTAGAAAATGTCAGTGTGTTTTTAAACTTTGTAATGTCGTGCAATAAAATCTTCGTAATGCAAACATGTTTGGCAGCTGACATGACATCCAAGCTAATGGACATATCTAGTGCCTGGTGCTGGCACTCAAAGTCGTTACTCTGTGCCGGGGCCAGTGGCTATAGAGAAGCCAGCAATCCATATAAAATACTCCAGTGCAAGAGATGCAGTAAAAAGAGACATTCTTTCTTATGCATAGGGGAGTCTACAGCAGGAACAAACCTGGCATAGTTAGCTCCATTGCCACTCCTCTCAGCCTCATCATGAGTGAGCTGTGCTCTGGCTATCCGTAACTGTTACCATTGCCTGCTGGCATAAATTACCGAGGCAATGGAGGAGCTGTTTAGAGAATCAGGCCTGGTCTACACTAGGAGTTTATGTCGAATTTAGCGCCGTTACATCGAATTAACTCTGCACCCGTCCACACCACGAAGCAATTTAGTTCGACATAGAGGTCTCTTAAATTCGGATGCTCTGACCAGCCACACAGGAAAAGCCCCGGGAAAATTTGAATTCCTTTTCCTGTCTGGGCAGTTTGAATCTCATTTCCTGTTTGGACATCGTGGCGAGCTCAGCGGCACTGGCAACAATGCAGAGCTCTCCAGCAGAAATGGCCGTGCAATCTCAGACTAGAAAGAGGGCCCCAGCATGGACTGATCGGGAAGTCTTGGATCTGATCGCTGTGTGGGGCGATGAGTCCGTGCTTTCCGAGCTGCGCTCCAAAAGACGGAATGCAAAGATCTATGAGAAGATCTCTAAAGCCATGGCAGAGAGAGGATACAGCCGGGATGCAACGCAGTGCCGCGTGAAAATCAAGGAGCTGAGACAAGGCTACCAGAAGACCAAAGAGGCAAACGGACGCTCCAGATCCCAGCCCCAGACATCCCGTTTCTACGAGGCACTGCATTCCATCCTAGGTGCGGCCGCCACCACTACCCCACCACTGACTGTGGACTCTGAAGATGGGATATTGTCGATGGCCGGTTCCTCGGACATGTTAGCGGACGTGGAAGATGAGGAAGGAGATGAGGAGGACGAGGCAGTCGACAGCGCTTACAACGCTGATTTCCCCGACAGCCAGGATCTCTTCATCACCCTTACAGAGATCCCCTACCAACCGTCCCCAGCCGTTAACCCGGACACAGAATCAGGGGAAGGATCAGCCAGTAAGTGTTTTAAACATGTAAACATTTATTTTTCACAGAACAGGAATATTAAGAATGGGTTTTTCATGATTACTTTGCCCTAGGCACTTAACTGTTCACTCCCTGGCAGTGCAACTACTTAAAAAAATCTAACAATGTCCGGTGTAGCATGATTGTTCTGCCCAAGCCGCTCTACTGTTTAGTCCCTGCCAGTGCAGCTACAGTAAAATGCGGTCTATATGTCCGGGGATAGAGCTGAAATCCTCCATTGACATCTCCATGAAGCTCTCCTGGAGGTAATTGGAAAGCCTTTGCATCAGGTTCCTGGGGAGAGCGGTCTTATTGGGTCCTCCGTAGTAGGAAACATTTCCGCGCCATGAGAGAAGCAAGTACTCCGGGATCATTGCCCTGCAGAGCATGGCGGCATACGGCCCTGGTCTTTGCAGGCTTTCCCGAAGCATCCTTTCTTTTTCCGTCTCGGAAATCTTCATCAGAGTGATGTCGCTCATGATGACCTGCTTTGAATTAGGTAGGGGAATGTTAGTATTGGGACTGCTTGCCTGTTCCTTTACAGAACTGTAACCGGCGGTTTACAGCCACGCGGTGGAGGCGGGAGAGGGGCAGCATACAGGGATCTTTCCCTGGGACAGCCGCGAGGGGGTGGGACAGGGGCAGAGTTCATGCTTGCCGGATTGCTGGCAGCAGGGACTGGCATTGCTTTCAATGTGAAAGGAGGCCAGTGCTACTATCAAAGTTTTAAGCAGCCACAAGTCTACGGCTTACCATGTCGGCCTGCTACACAAATTCCGGTGTCCTGCCCCGCTTCTCTGATCTGCACTGCAAGACCCCAGGCACTGAATGCGAAGGCCGAAAATTCGACCTTGTCCTGAGTGCACATGTGATAGGTGCTGTGCATGGTCTTGTTCACAGAGAAAGACTATGTTCTTTGTTCACAACGAAATTTATCTTTCTGAGGAATTCACTCCCTTTTTCGCATTCCCACAGCTGCGACTGTCTCACAACCTAGCCTGGCATCACACTCCCAGAGGCTAGTGCAGATTAGGCGTAGGAAGAAGAGGACACGGGAGGACATGTTCTCGGAACTTATGGGCTGCTCCCGAGCCCAGGCAGCCCAGCAGACACAGTGGAGGGAGAACTTGTCCCAAATGCACAGATCACACATGGAACGGGAGGAGAGGTGGCGGCAGGAAGACCAGCAGGCGACTCAAACGCTGCTTGGACTAATGAGGGAGCAAACGGACACGCTCCGGCGCCTTGTGGATGTTCTGCAGGACCGGAGGCAGGAGGACAGAGCCCCGCTGCAGTCTATCTGTAACCGCCCTCCCCAGCCACCAAGTCCCATCCCCCCATCACCCAAAGTCCAAAGAAGGAGGGGCAGCAGAGTCCGTGAAAACTCTCACTCCACCCCTGTAGAGTGCTCTAGTAGAAGGCTCTCATTCCCCAAAATTTGACAAGTCCTTTCCTTCCCGCCTCACCGAAGCCCCCGTCCAAGTTTCACCCCCCAGTTTCATGTGTAGTTGCTAATAAAAAATACGTTTCTGTTCATTACTGTTTCAATCATGTTCTATACAGGAGAGTCTGTCTGAAGGGGGGAAAGGGGGTTGGTAATTGGACAGGACATCAGCAAGGCACACACACATTGCAGTCACTAGTTACCCTGGTCAGTCTGGGAGGTGGTTTTAGTGTTCTGTGGGAGGTGCTCTGTGACTTTGTGGCGGGGGAGGGCAGTTAGAGATCTTATGCAGCGGTCCTTATCCTGGATCACAGAGCCACGCAGCAGGGGATCTGTTACCGTCCTCCCCCTGCCACAAAGTCACATAGCCCCCCCACACACAGAGTCCCAAACTGGAGGGGTGGCAGGCTCCGTTGAAACCACCAGTCCACCACTGCGGAGCCTGTCATTTCTGGAGTTTAGAAGCGTCATTTGCATCACTACACTACACCCGCTCCCCACCACAGTTTGCGTCCCAGGTTCAAAACTTTACCGCGAAAACAGTAATAAAGAAAACGGTGTTCATTAACAAAATTCCAGTCATTTTATTTTTAAACGTGTTTTGGAAGGGGGGGAACGGGGTATGTAACTGGAGAGGATACTGAACATTTAGTGGGTAAAGAAACGGGGGCAGGTTCAGCTTCTCTGTACACAAACTGAAAAGTCACAGGTTACCCTGCTCACTCAGGAACCTAGCTTTCAAAGCCTCCCGGATGCACAGCGCGTCCCGCTGGGCTCTTCTAATCGCACGGCTGTCTGGCTGGGCGTAATCAGCAGCCAGGCTATTTGCCTCAACCTCCCACCCCGCCATAAAGGTCTCCCCCTTGCTCTCACAGAGATTGTGGAGCACACAGCAAGCTGCAATAACAATGGGGATATTGGTTTCGCTGAGATCACAGCGAGTCAGTAAGCTTCTCCATCTCCCCTTGAGACGGCCAAAAGCACACTCCACCACCATTCTGCACTTGCTCAGCCGATAGTTGAAGAGTTCTTTTTCAGTGTCCAGGGCGCCAGTATAGGGCTTCATGAGCCAGGGCATTAGCGGGTAGGCTGGGTCCCCGAGGATGACTATAGGCATCTCCACATCCCCAAGAGTTATTTTGTCGTCCGGGAAGTAAATACCTTCCTGCAGCCGTCTAAACAGACCTGAGTTCCTGAAAACACGAGCGTCATGAACCTTGCCCGGCCATCCCACGTTGATGTTTGTAAAACGTCCCCTATGGTCCACCAGTGCTTGCAGCACCATTGAAAAGTAGCCCTTTCTGTTAATGTACTGGCTGGCCTGGTGGTCCGGTCCCAGGATAGGGATGTGAGTTCCATCTATAGCCCCACCGCAGTTTGGGAATCCCATCGCGGCGAAGCCATCTATGATGACCTGCGCGTTTCCCAGGGTCACTACCTTTGAGAGCAGTACCTCAACGATTGCGTTGGCTACTTGCATGACAACAACCCCCATGGTAGATTTGCCCTCACCAAAGTGGTTCGCGACTGACCGGTAGCTGTCTGGCGTTGCAAGCTTCCAGAGGGCTATGGCTACTCGCTTCTGGACAGTCAGGGCTGCTCGCATCCGGGTGTCATTGCGCTTCAGGGCAGGGGACAGCAACTCACAAAGTTCCATGAAAGTCCCCTTCCGCATGCGAAAGTTTCGCAGCCACTGTGATTCATCCCAGACCTGCAGCACTATGCGGTCCCACCAGTCCGTGCTTGTTTCCCGGGCCCAGAATCGCCGTTTCACAACATCCACATGACCCATTGCCACCATGATGTCCTCGGCGCTGGGTCCCGTGCTTTCTGACAGGTCTGTGCTACTCTCAGACTTCAGATCCTCACCGCGGTGCCGTAGCCTCCTAGCCTGATTTCTCTGCATCTGCCTCTGGGAAAGGTGGATGATAAGCTGCGAGGTGTTGACAACGGCCACAACTGCAGCGCTGGTCGCAGCGGGCTCCTTGCTCGCAGTGCAGTGGCGTCCGCGCTGTCACTCACCAGAAAAGTGCGCGAACTGATTTCCCGCCGGCGCTTTCAGGGAGGGAGGGCGGGAGTGACGGTTGGATGACGACAGTTACCCAAAAACACCCTCGACACATTTTTTTACCCAGAAGGCATTGGCGGTTCGACCCAGAATTCCAATGGGCAGCGGGGACTGCGGGAACTGTGGGATAGCTGCCCACAGTGCACCGCTTCCAATGTCGACGCTTGCCCCGTTAGTGTGGACTCACAAAGTGGAATTACTGTCCTTAGTGTGGACACACACGTTCGACTTTGCAATATCGATTCCACATATTCGATTTAAGTAAAATCGAACGACTCTCGTAGTTTAGACATACCCTCAGGGAGCACTAGCCAGCTTGGCGGTAGCCTCACTCGCTGTCACACCAAATAGATTTTGACCATAACAGACAGATGTGTCTGCGCATCTTAAATATGAACTAAATAGTTATTCTATAAGAACTTTAGTAGGGCTGTCGATTAATCACAGTTAACTCATGTAATTAACTAAAAAAAGTAATCGTGATTAATCACACTTTCAATTGCACTGTTAAACAATAGAATACCAATTTAAATTTATTAATTTTTTTTGAATGTTTTTCTATATTTTCAAATATATTGATTTCAATTACAACACAGAATACAAAGTGTACAGTGCTCACTTTATATTATTTATTACAAATAGTTGCACTGTAAAAATGATAAACAAAAGAAATAGTATTTTTCAATTCACTTCATACAAGTACTGTAGTGCAATCTCTTTATCATGAAAGTGCAACTTACAAATGTAGATTTTTTTTGTTACATAACTGCACTCAAAACCAAAACAATGTAAAACTTTAGAGCCTACATGTCCACTCAGTCCTTCTTTTTGTTCAGCCAATCACTCAGACAAACAAGTTTGTTTACATTTTCAGGCGATAATGCTGCCCACTTATTATTTACAATGTCACCTGAAAGTGAGAAGAGGCATTCACATGGAACTTTTCAAGCCGGTATTGCAAGGTATTTAAATGCCAGATATGCTAAACATTCGTATGCTCCTTCATGCTTCAGTCACCATTCCACAGGACATGCTTCCATGCTGATGATGCTCGCTAAAAAAAAAAGTGTTAATTAAATATGTGACTGAACTCCTTAGGGGAGAATTGCATGTCTCCTGCTCTGTTTTATCCACATTCTGCCATATATTTCATGTTATAGCAGTCTCGGATGATGACCCAGCACATGTTGGTCATTTTAAGAACACTTTCACTGCAGATTTGACAAAACACAAAGAAGGTACCTATGTGAGATTTCCAAAGATAGCTACAGCACTCGACCCAAGGTTTAAGAATCTGAAGTGTCTTCCAAAATCTGAGAGGGAAGAGGTGTGGAACATGCTTTCAGAAGAGTTAAAAGAGCAACACTCTGATGCGGAAACTACAGAACACACACCACCAAAAAAAGAAAATCAACCTTCTGCTGGTGGCAGCTGACTCAGATAATGAAAATGAACATTCATTGGTCCACACCACTTTGGATCATTGTCAAGCAGAACCCGTCATTGGCATGGGCACATGGCCTCTGGAATGATGGTTGAAGCATGAAGGGACATATGAATCTTTAGTGCATCTGGCACATAAATATCTTGTGATGCCGGCTACAACAGTGCCATGCGAACGCCTGTTCTTACTTTCAGGTGACATTGTAAACAAGAAGCGGGCAGCATTACCGCCTGCAAATGTAAACAAACTTGTTTGTCTGAGTGATTGGCTGAAGAAGATGTAGGACTGAGTGGACTTGAAGGCTCTAAAGTTTTACATTGTTTTATTTTTGAGTGAAGTTTTTTTTTTGTACATAATTCTACATTTGTAAGTTCAACTTTCACAATAAAGATATTGCACTAAAGTACTTGTATTAGGTGAATTGAAAAATGCTATTTATTTTGTTTTTTTACAGTGCAAATATTTGTAATAAAAATAATATAAAGTGAGCACTGTACACATTGTATTCTGTGTTGTAACTGAAATACATATGTTTTAAAATGTAGAAAATATCCAAAAATATTTAAATAAATTGTATTCTATTATTGTTCAACAGTGCAATTAATCACAATTAATTATTTTAATCATGCGATTAATCGCAATTTATTTTTTTAATTGCTTGACTGCCCTAAACTTTAGATTACCTATAGTATGTTCTTTAGTAATTGACATATTGCTATATTTACTGTAGCTGACTAAAATTTTAATAGTAACGTAAAATTAATATTAAATATGTTAATATTACAGAGCAATGTTATTGAGGGTGTTGTAACTGAAGACTTTTCTGCTGACCTTCAAGAGGAAGAAGACTCAGAGTCTGAGGATGATCTTGACATCTACAGTTATATGGTGGTATATATGTATCTCAATAAGATAGCTTTCAATTTAAATTATTCCCAATTGCTTCCTTTTCAAGAGTTAAGGGCTTACCAAAAACATTTTTAATCTTTGGATAAATTTGTTATACTCAAAGATACTTTGTGTCAGTTAACTGTTTCCCTGTCTTTGCCCCTTCTGGTCCCAGCCAGGAACTGCCCTGCTCAGCCCCTGCAGCTCCTTTTATCTGAGGCTGCTGTGCTCTGATTGGCTTCTTCCCTGCAGCCTTTCTAGGCAGGCCTGGAGGACCAACCTTCACTGCTCCTTTCCTGGGGCAAGGTGTGGTAGGACTGAGAGGCCTCCAGCAGGGAGCCTCAAAGGGCCGGGTTCACCCTTTCACACTATTATAAAAGTATTATATGATACTGTAGGACTCTCTGTAATGCAATTAACAGTTGTTTTGGAAAGAAGTTTAACTGAAAGGAGTTTAACTTCCAAGGTTTGTCTTCAATAGAAAAGTAGGTTGTGTTAGAACACAATTTTGAGTTGTGTTAACTAACATGCTGTTAAGCATGGCTTTGCAGTCAAGGATCTCTGTGTTTAACATTGTGTCAGCTGATTGTGGGTAAACTACTGGAACTATATATTTAACCACGACAAGCTGACACAATGTTAACCATGCCTTGTCCCTGTCTTTACTGTCTACTGCAAAGCAGCATTTAATATCAGGTTAACTAATACAACTCCTCAAAGGCATGTTCTAACTTCATTTAATTTTCAAGTAAAGAATAGCCCTTTAATGACATCACTGCACATTCTGGCTTTACCAGGAGCCCAGCAGTCATACATACTGCTTCTGGGACAATTGCATTAGCTCATTGGAACACACCTACTGAAAAGGAGTATATATCTCAGCTTCATCCAACTCATGCTCACGTGCAAAACTGTGATGGCAATCTCAGCAGAATTAAAGCAGAATAACTTTCCAAATGAATGGACTATGTGATAGTCAGATGTGCTAATCTGTAAATATAAAACATATGAGGTCACTATTAAGTTTTTGCATTAGATTATGAATTGGATGGAGTTGCTTTTTTATACCTGTTGGAGATGAAGTGAATACCCTATAGAATATTGGAGTGTGTCATTGACCACATTGTAGGTAATGTGAAGGTAGGAAGGAATGTTAGAGACTTTACCTTTAGCTTCTTATTTACATGCTTTCAAGATTTAAGAGAGGTGAGTGTGTCCTCATGCAACCTAAGCTGTCAAACTAACTAAATTTTTGTTTTTGGTAATATTTTATGGTATGTACTTAATAACATAACTAGAGCTATATTAAGCTCCATATCTAACACGAAAACCAAGATTTGATAATAAGAAATATGTGTAACACGGCCACTTAACGTTTTCCTGCTTTTGTTTTAATTTTAACTTTGTAATCCTAGCATTGTGTTAACATAGTTTTTGCATGAATTCATAGCATAAAACCAGCTCTAAAACAGAAAATTTGTCAGGAAGAACTATCATTCTTATTGAAAATTGTGTAATTAAGAACAAAGTAAATGAAGACTCCACTTTTACTAGGCATGGACTATGATAGACCTATTTTCATTTTGTTTTATTTGTAGGCAAAAAGCACACTAAGAAGATGCCATTCCTGCCCAGATTTTTATGCCACTGAAATATTAAAGGTACTGTAATTTAGTCACTTTTATTTATTTTTTCCTTTAGATTTTATAGACCAACTTTTATCCTTTTGGTGCTTGATTGTTTCAATCTGCAGTAAATTTTAAGAAAGAATATTTCCAGCATAATACTACTATATAAGAAATATTTAAAGTTAACTGCTTTTCTAATATCAGAGGGGTAGCCGTGTTAGTCTGAATCTGTAAAAAGCGACAAAGAGCCCTATGGCACCTTATAGACTAACAGACGTATTGGAGCATAAGTAATATGTCTGTTAGTCTATAAAGTGCCATAGGACTCTTTGTTGCTTTTCTAATGTTTTCCTTTCTGCTTAATTAAAAAAAATGAGATTAAATCAAAATTCTCTTTCAAGTGGATTGCTTGGAATCTTTTAATATCAAAACAGAAAGCTGGAGGTCTATATTGAGAGTCTCCTGTTGACTTCAGAGGGAATTGGTTAGGGCCTTTATTCATGTGAGTAGTCTTTACCTACTTAATCACATATAAATTGGACAAGATCTATGAGTAAAGGTTTGCTTCTTAGATTCTAAACAGATTGGAATAGCAATAGTATAGCTTCTATGAAATTATGTATCTTTTTATTATTTTTAAATTAAATACTAAAATCCAATCTACTAAAATTCTGTAAATGTAATACATAAATCTTGTTTCAAATGAACATCAGATAAATTCAGCTCTCTTTTTTCTAACAGATAAGTTTTATTAAAAGATCAGTCTCTGCACCAGATATGTCTGCTTTCAAAGACAAAACAGTGTTAAAGATTTCTGCTAATTTCAAAACCAGCGTGAAAGAGTTGAAGGTTATGAAGGAAAAGATATCTGAGCCAGAGGTTGAGACAGAGATTGAGAAAAGCTCCCCTACTAAGAACCTATTGACTAAAAGCTGTGATGAGCCTTTACCAACACTGGTAGACATACCAATGAAAAGAACACCTATTTTGACCGGACAAGAGGATAGTGATGATGACATAGTTCTTGCTGAGAGAGCTCGAAAAGCTGGGATTAAGTACATTATTTTCCCCAAAAAAAAGAAAACAAAGAAATCAAAGAAAATGATAGACCGTGGAAAATTAGAAGCTATGGCTGAGGGATTAAAACAACCCTCGAAGATTCTTAAAAGGTTTTCTTTAATTAATACATATTACATTTGTAAACCATTTATTTAAATTTGTGGTCATATTTTTGATTTTTGTATTTAATCTTTTTGAATGTGAAGTGTTACTCTGAAACATAGGAATTATGTTCAGTTCATTAAAAAGGGAATCCTATACTTTAATTAATTAACTTATTTATAGAACAACAATAGCCAGTGATTAATGAAGTTTAAAAAGTAGTGTGGCCAAAAGCTTAGTCTAGTTGTTATAACAGCACAATTTAAACTAAGATTTCTTTCCTCTGAAAGAACAGAAAGAAATCCTGAGGTTACAGGAGATTGAAATCCTAGGCTGGATTACCCTCTTGTGTTCTGTGAGGTTGCACAGTTTACATCCAAGGGAAGGGGTTCTCTTTTTACTCTTCAGACTTCATGTATCACTCTAAATATATTCATTATCATTGCTTATTTTTATTCATTTTATTATATAGGATATAGAAGAGATGTGACTTTAGGAAGTAATCAAGTATTTAAAAGGCCATAGATGCAGTAAAAGAATGTTAATACTCTTACTTAACAGTACAGTGTGATTGAGTACAGTGTGATTTACTGTGATGGTACATTGAAGTGGTGGTTTGTTTTCAGGATAACCTTATAAACAGAGATGCTCTGTGCTTTTTGTTGAGACTGAAGTTTTCATAGCACTTTTGCTGAGAGTCAGGGCTTTCTACCTCTGTATGGTGTGCTGCGTGTCCTTCACCCTAGAGGTGGCTACATTTCAGTGGTTTTGTATATAATTAGATATTGTTTTAATTGGGATTTTTAAGATGAAAGAGTGGATAAATGTAAAATATTATCTCAACATTCCATTTTAGCACTCTGTATTTTGGTGACGCAGAGAATATTACAGCTACAGATAAAGACTTCTATATTTCTTTGGCATTGAGTGGCTTGAAATAGGTCTTAAATCTGACACAATCAGCAGATTTTGATGTTGAACATTGTCGAGACTCTCAGTTTGGAGGCTATGTACTGACTTGACAAAGAAATTATCACTCTGGGCTTGGTTTTGGCACTGTCCTTGGCCATTATTAGCATGTTCCATGCATTACAATTTGGATGATGCACCTAGATGTACATTCCCTGGCCTCCTCAGAATCCCATTAGTGTGTCTCATCCATCTGTCTAATCTTATAGATTATTATGCAGCTCTTGAATTTGGTCCTTTTCTCAGGTCTAGCTTTGTCTTTACATACCTGTGTTGAGAACTTTCTGAGGAGGTGTGTGTGCTTGGAACTGAGCAGCAGGTACTGATTTATTTTGGTGTGTGAGCATCATTTATCATACCTGTGCTCACTTGTGACTAATTTGTAATTATATTATAATAAATGGCTCTTAGACCAAAAATATTAGAGTTATTAATTAAGCTAGTAAAGTGGTTAATTGAATATTTATTGATCGCCAAATTCTCCGTATCATCAATATAGCTAAGAACCTGTAGTTAACGTAATCATTTTTCCCCTCCTGATTCAGCTCTGTATCCCTTGGAAGACTACATATACAGAATAAATTCAGTATCAGAGTATCTCCGGCAGTCCAACGTTATCGAAGTCCAAGTCTCCCTTGTTTGTTAGATTTTGAGAAATTTGCAAAAAGTAAAGGTGGAATTCCAAAAGACCTTGATGATCGTGAATGGGTCAGAGGAATCTGGAATAGCTGGTTCGATGAGGCTTTCCCTCCGAGTAGGGCTTCTACTGAGGAAAAAGATGCTAAAGTACTAACAGACACTAAGAAGGTGGACTCTGCAGAACAAGGAAATCCTGATCTAGAAATAGATCTAATGGACTCAGCGAATCCTGTTTTGGTAGAAGATCTTGCTGATATTGAAGATTTGGAAACAGAAATCAATAGACTAACACTGTTGATTGAAAACGAAGGAAATTCCTCAGCGTTTCACTATTGTAGACGTGGAGCAATAAACAGGAAATTAGGCAAGTTAAAGTCAGCCATGGATGATTTGGAAAAAGTAAGTTTAATACAAAGTTTGTTTACTACCAAGAACTAGGTGTTTTTTGTTACCTTGTTGGGCATCTGAGTTCTCCCAGGGCTGGTAGAAAGCTGATAGCCAGCTCTATTCCACCTTCTTTTGCCTCTCTCCCAGAATGGGATGGTCCCAGGTACATATTCGGAGAATGGAGATGCAGGGCTAAAATACCCTGTGCTCTAGCACCATAATGTTTCTTTGGAGTCCATAATAGCTGTCTCAAGCTAGAGAAGTTCTGAATTGGTCCCTGGCTGGGAAGAGAGAGTGTAGAAAGTTGGCAGTAAATTTTTTTTGTTCCCAGCTGCTCCAAGCACTACTCTGGGCACAGCTGATGATCAAGCCTTTATTTTCTATAAAGTGCAGTATAGTTATTATGCATTATTAAAATAAATGTTCTTACAATAATTAATATTTATAAATTAACATTGGTATTTGGTATGTTTGTTTTTGACGACTGTTAAGTCTATAAGTAATTTAGAGGGTACCCACTTCATAGAGAAACTCTTCACCTCCACCCAAGAAACTACACAATCTAAACTAAGCATAACAAAAAGAGGATTAAAATAAATTATAAACAGCAAAAATAAAAAGATAAAATCTAAAGTACATTACTTGAAGGTAGAAGGTGTATTTAACGCAAAAATCTTCACTTACAGCCAATAGCATAGTTCTTCATATTTATACTTATCTTTTACTATATGTTTGTACAGCATCTAACGTAGGGGCCCCAACCTGCTTGGTGTCCAAGCACTACTGGAATATAAATGTTAAATCATGATTATGATGACGATAATTCATCCCAGCCCCCTTAGTATAAGTAAATTGTTTACACATGTTTTTTAATCATCTGTGCTGTCCTGCTCTCTCAAGAGCTACAATGTGAGAAAGGTTTACCCTTCAGTCTGTCTTTGTTGGGGGATCTTATTCTTCATTAATTCAAATTTATCCAAGCAGTGCTCCTTCAATTTACTTATCTATTTTAGGTATTTCTAAGGTGCCTATCACCAAGGCATTTCTTGATGAAATAGTCTTCAGATCAGTAATACACCTCTACCCCAATATAACGCTGTCCTCGGGAGCCAAAAAAATCTTACTGCGTTATAGGTGAAACCGCGTTATATCGAACATGCTTTGATCCGCCGGAGTGCGCAGCCCCACCCCGCCGGAGCACTGCTTTACTGCGTTATATCCAAATTCATGTTATATCGGGTCGCATTATATTGGGGTAGAGGTGTAGTGTTTATTTTAGATAGGTACACTAATTATAAATTCCATATCCACATTGCTCATCTTTCACATCACCCGTTCTCATTATGCATAGATCCAAAGCATGTGGGTAAAAATCTCTTCACCTGGTTTTGATACTTCCACCAAAAATGTGCCTGTTCTGGACCCAATTTACTTATTGTCTCCAGATTCCAGTAAACATTTATAAAACATTTTAACTTTAAATTTGACTGTTACTGTTTTATAATTAAGAAACTCGATCTTTTCCCACAGACTTCCCATGTAAAGTGATACATAAGTGCAAAGTATGTATTTGTTGGTTTTATTTTGATTTATACAATAATATAGGTATCTGTTACAAGCTCAACAAGGAGTCTGGTGGCACCTTAAAGACTAACAGATTTATTTGGGCATAAGCTTTCGTGGGTAAAAACCTCACTTCTTCAGATGCATCTGAAGAAGTGAGGTTTTTACCCACGAAAGCTTATGCCCAAATAAATCTGTTAGTCTTTAAGGTGCCACCAGACTCCTTGTTGTTTTTGTAGATACAGACTAACACGGCTACCCCCTGATACTTGTTACAAGCTCTTACTCTTTACAGTACATTACAATACACAATATCACCTATAATCTCTTAGATATCTTCTAGACTGTCTAAAATTACCTGCACAGGATATTCAGTTTATCCTTTTAATTCCCCATCTTTATCATCCTCCAAAGCCTTAGAAAACAGGTGAACCATGCCGTGTGTCTGGCAGGTTTACAAGGCTAGACTCTAGCAGAGCAGTGGCAGATTTGTATACTCATGTAAATTTTCCCTATGCTTATGTTAGTTTAATATTATGAGCACCATGAATAAAATGCATAAGAAATTATTTGCTTGGTGAGATCTAATTAATGTAGTAAGATCACAGTCAAATGCTTTCTTTTAAGGAATCAATAATGTTTTTCATAGCAATAATACAGTTCACATATGGCCAACACTGACATTTTCTTATAAACTGGGAAATGCCAATTATTTATCACCTTCAGACAGGTCAGCAATGTGGAATTTTGTGTTTATCCCCTAGAATTCAAGTATGTTTTACTTGTTAAAAAGTGATAAACTATGATGATTTTTCCGGCTAATATATATATTTCAGACTGAATATTTCTGAAATTCAGGACAATCCTGCATACATTTAAACACGTACTTAGTTTGAAACATGAGTGACTTCAATAGGGTTACTCATGCTTAAAGTTAAATATGCACATAAGTGTTTGCAATATTGGGACTTCACATTTTACTTGCATAATATCTGTATTTCAAATGTATAGAACTGTATACTCTGCAGAGCAGAGTCTTTGACATCCTCTGTATTCAGGAAGCTCCTAGCTCATTTAAGAAACTCCTATCACTATCTAAATAATAAATTACTATTTATTTCTTATTTTCTTTTGTAGGCCATAAGCTTAGAACCACTTCTACTTAATGCTTATTGGCACAGGCATTTGATTTACCTCTTTCAAGAAAAAAATCAAGCTGCTTTGGATGACCTGAATGTTATAATTAAATGGAACAAAAATAATGTGGGTAAGTATCTATTGAAATATGACTGATTTTTTTAAAACAGTTTTTTCTCACAAATGCTGTTTCTTCAGTTGTATTAGGCCCAAGTATTGCAAAGACTTATGGACATGCCTAACTTTATGCACCGAGTAGTCCCATTTACTTCAATAGGATTGCTTGTAGTTTGTAAAGTTTTGCATGAGTATAAGTCTTTGAAAGATTGGAGCCTAAATCAGTATTTCTAAAACAATAACTAAATGTTTTATTTCAATACATACACAATTGTCATGACATTATATCCATTAATATTTCAGGGAAAGCTGGTAACGACCCTGCCAAAGGATTTCTATTATAAAGTGTTCTTTCAACCTGTTTTTTTTGTTTGTGGAAGGAAAGGAAAGGAAAGGAAAGGAAAGGAGCTGCAGTGGATGTTACTCAAAGTGCTTGGGAGCTCCCAAAGCAGCTGCAGCAGCATGGGTGAGGTTGGGGGTGTGTGTGTTCTGCTCCCAGCCTTCCCTCTAGACCCAGGCACTACATGCAGCAGGAAATTCCTCAACTCCTTTGGTGGGGAACAAAGAAACACAGGCTTCCCCAACTAGCCATCTGAATCCAGCATGTGGCCCCAACCACCCATCCACTGTCCTCCCAGGGCACAATATGGGGCAGGAGATTCCCCTCTTCTGGGGTGGGAAGTGGAAGAGAGATAAGCCAGACTCCACCTAGTGATTATCTGGATCAGCAAATGGTCCCAGAGGTTCATTCCCTGTTGTGGGGGCTCCACATGGGGCAGGAGCTCCCCAACTCCCACGAAGGGTAGGGGAGAGAGGGAGAGGGAGGTGAACCAGGCTCCCCAAAACCATCTCCTGGCTCCAGTAGCTGGCCCCAGTGGCTTGTTCCCTCCCACCAACTGCGACTGCAGCCTTCTTCTGCCACTAACTAATGTTATTCTTATAATGCAAATGGTAGAAGTCTATGCTGTGGTACAGAAGGTACAGGGTTCAAACATGCTCAGAGTAAGTCAGAAGCATAGAATCGTAGGACTGGAAGGGACCTCGATAGGTCATCTAGTCCAGTCCCCTCACTCATGGCAGGACTAAGTATTATCTAGACCACCTGATAGGCGTTTGTCTAACCTGCTCTTGAAAAACTCCAATGATGGAGATTCCACAACCTCCCTAGGCAATTTATTCCTGTGCTTAACCACCCTGACAGAAAATTTTTCCTAATGTCCAACCTAAACCTCCCTTGCTGCAATTTAAGCCCATTGCTTCTTGTCCTATCCTCAGAGGTTTAGAAGAACAATTTTTCTCCTTCCTCCTTGTAATAACCTCTTATGTACTTGAAAACTGTTATCGTGTCCCCTCTCAGTCTTATCTTTTCCAGATTAAACACACCCAATTTTTTCAGTCTTCCCTCATAGGTCATGTTTTATAGACCTTTAATCATTTGAGTTGCTCTTCTCTGGACTTTCTCCAATTTGTCCACATCTTTCCTGAAATGTGGCACCCAGAACTGGGCACAATACTCCAGTTGAGCCCTAATCAGCACGGAGTAGAGCGGAAGAATTACTTCTCGTGTCTTGTTTACAACACTCCTGCTAACACATCCCAGAAAGATGTTCGCTTTTTTGCAGCAGTGTTACAGTGTTGACTCAGATTTACCTTGTGGTCCACTATGACCCCTCACAGATCCCTTTCTGCAGTACTCCTTCCTAGGCAGTCACTTCTCATTTTGTATGTGTGCAACTGATTGTTCCTTCCTAAGAGGAGTACTTTGCATTTCTCCTTATTGAATTTCATTCTATTTACTTCAGACCATTTCTCCAGTTTGTCCAGCTGATTTTGAATTATAATCCTATCCTCCAAAGCACTTGCAACCCCTCCCATCTTTCCGCAAACTTTATAAATGTACTCTCTATGCCATTATCTAAATCATTGATGAAGATATTGAACAGAACGGGATCCCTGCAGGACCCCACTCATTATGCTTCCAGCATGACTGTGAGCCACTGATAACTACTCTCTGGGAATGGTTTTCCAACCAGTTATGCACGCACCTTATAGTAACTCCATCTAGGTTGCATTTCCCTAGTTTGTTTATGAAAAGGACATGCGAGGCAGTATCAAAAGCTTCATTAAATTCAAGATATATCGCTTCCCCTCTATCCACAAGGCTTGTTACCCTGTCAAAGAACGCTATCAGATTGGTTTGACATGATTTGTTCTTGACAAATCCAAGCTGACTGTTATTTATCACCTTATTATCTTCTAGATGTTTGCAAATTGATTGCTTTATTATTTGCTCCATTATCTTTCTGGGTACAGAAGTTAAACTGCTCTGTAATTCCCCGGATTGTCCTTATTTCCCTTTTTATAGATTGGAAAAGGGCAAATATAGTGCCAGTCTTATGGAAGACGGGAGATTACAGGACTTTTCAAAGATAATTGCTAATGGCTCTGATATTTCCTCAGTCAGCTCCTTGAGTATTCTAGGATGCATTTCATCAGGCCCTGGTGACTTGAAGACATCTAACATGTCTAAGTAATTTTTAACTTGTTCTTTCCCTATTTTAGCCTCTGATCCTACCTCATTTTCACTGTCATTCACTGTGTTAGAGGTCCACCAACCTTCTTGGTTAAAACTGAAACGAAGAAGTCATTAAGCATCTCTGCCATTTCCACATTTTTTGTTGTTTTTCCCCCCTCATTGAGTAACAGGCCTACCCTGTCCTTGGTCTTCCTCTTGCTTCTAATATATTTGTAGAGTGTTTTCTTGTTACCCTTTATGTCTCCAGCTAGTTTGATTTCATTTTGTGCCTTGGCCTTTCTAATTTTGTCCCTACATACTTGTGTTATTTGTTTATATTCATTCTTTGTAATTTGACCCAGATTCCACTTTTTGTAGGACTCTTTTTTGAGTTTCAGATCATTGAAGATCTTCTGGTGAAGCCAGGGTGGTCTCTTGCCATACATCCTATCTTTCCTATGCAGTGGGGTGGTCTCTTGCCATACAACCTATCTTTCCTATGCAGTGGGATAGTTTGCTCTTGTGCCCTTAATAATGTCTCTTTGAAAAACTGCCAACTGTCTTCAATTGTTTTTCCCCTTAGACTTGCTTCCCATGGGATCTTATCTACCAACTTCTTTGAGTTTGCTAAAGTCTGCCTTCTTGAAATCCATTGTCTTTATTTTGCTGTTCTCCCTCCTACCATTCCTTAAAATCATGAACTTTACCATTTCATGATCACTTTCACCCAAGCTGCCTTCCACTTTCAAAATCTCAACCAGTTCCTCCCTACTTGTCAAAATCAAATCTAGAACAGCCTCTCCCCTAGCAGCTTTCTCCATCTTCTGAAATAAAAAATTGTCTCCAATACATTCCAAGAAGTTGTTGGATAATCTGTGCCCTGCTGTGTTATTTTCCCACCAGATGTCTGGGTAGTTGAAGTCCCCCATTACCACCAAGTCCTATGCTTTGGCTGATTTTGTTATTTGCTTAAAAAAAGCCTCATCTAACTCTTCTTCCTGGTTAGGTTCTCTGTAGAAGACCCCTGCTATGACAGCACCCTTGTTTTTTACCCCTTTTATATTTACCCAGATACTTTCAACAAGTCTGTCTCCTATTTCCATCTCAACCTCAGTCCAAGTGTACATTTTTAATATACAAGGCAACACTTCCTCCCTTTCCTCCTGCCTGTCCTAGCATTTAGAGTTCTTCCTTCTTATTCCCCATACTTCTCACATTAGTATACAGACATCTAAGATACTGCTTTAATTTCCCCTCCGAGTTCTGTCTTGTTTCTCCCTTATCCCTGCTGTAACAGCCCATACTCCCTCCCCACATTCTGACCCTTCTCTCAGGTCTCTATGTTTTTTACTTACCTGTGGGGTTTGGTCACCTGCCGCCTTCGAACCTAGTTTAAAGCCCTCCTCACGAGGTTAGCCAGTCTGTATCCAAATATGCTCTTCGCCTTCTGTCAAGGCTGCTTCCCCACTTTGAACTTTAGGGTACAAATGTGGGGGCCTGCATGAAAACTTCTAAGCTTAACTACCAGCTTAGATCTGGTCCGCTGCCACCACTCCCAAAGCTAATTCCCTTCCCTGGGTAGCCTTGAGAGACTCTTCACCAATTCCCTGGTGAATACAGATCCAAACCCCTTGGATCTTAAAACAAGGAGAAATTAACCATCCCCCCTCCTTCCTCCCACCAACTCCTGGTGGATCAAGATCCAACCCCCTTGGATCTAAAAACAAGGAAAAATCAATCAGGTTCTTAAAAAGAAGGCTTTTAATTAAAGAAAAAGGTAAAAATCATCTCTGTAAAATCAGTATGGAAAATAACTTTACAGGGTAATCAAACTTAAAGAGCTCAGAGGACCCCCCTCTAGCTTAGGTTCAAAGTACAGCAAACAGAGATAAACACTCTAGCAAAAGGTACATTTACAAGTTGAGAAAACAAAGATAAACTAACACGCCTTGCCTGGCTGTTTACTTACAAGTTTGAAATATGAGAGACTTGTTCAGAAAGATTTGGAGAACCTGGATTGATGTCTGGTCCCTCTCAGTCGCAAGAGCGAACAACCCCCAAAACAAAGAGCACAAACAAAAGCCTTCCCCCCCCCCCAAGATTTGAAAGCATCTTGTGCCCTTATTGGTCCTTTGGGTCAGGTGTCAGCCAGGTTACCTGAGCTTCTTAACCCTTTACAGGTAAAAGGATTTTGGAGTCTCTGGCCTGGAGGAATTTTATAGTACTGTACACAGGAGAGCTGTTACCCTTCCCTTTATAGTTATGACACCTTCCTCTATAGATGGACCCCGTCTCAGCTTAGCAGTTCTTCTTTCTGGGATAGCATCCCATGGTCAAGGAACCTGAAGCCCTCCTGGCAACACCGTCCTCTCAGCCAGGCATTCACCTCCTGGGCCCCTACCTTTGACTGGAAGGATCAAAGAGAACACCACCTGTGCTCCCAACTCTTTCACCCTTGCTCCCAGAGACCTGTAGTCACTCATGATCTGCTAAGGGTCATACCTCGCAGTATCATTAGTGCCCACATGGATGAGTAGCATGGGGTAGTAGTAAGAGGGCTGGACAATACCTTCCGGGATGCCACGTCAGAGCGACAGAAGAGATTCACCAACCTGCCCTACGTTTCTCCTGGGTGTGGTGGCTGTGATCCTCCCAGCCTTGGGGGTACATGGCTTCTCCTCCTCCACCTTTGGGGGTGATTCCTCCACCCTGACCCACAGCGGCGATGGCTGAACCCTCTGGGGAGTTTACCTCATGGTCACAGCTGCCTCCTGGAGAAGAAGATAGAAAATTGCGGTAATCAGATTTTTGGTGTCCAGTCAGTACTTCTGACTGGAGACTATACAGGTCCCCTTAAAACTGGACTTTCTGGTTGAAAACCAGACATCTGGCAACCCTAGGTGAGATTGTTGTAATTTTTTATCTTCCATTAAAAACAAACAGAAACCTAAGGGATTGCATACAATAAAACCTGCATGAAAAGAATGTTACTTAGGGTGCACTTGAAAGTTACAAAATAACAAATTTACGGTTGTTCATGCACCCTTAATTTTGTCCCCTTGTATGTTACAGTTAAAATGTAATTTTGGTTATTAACTCCCTTTTTTAACTGCTCTAAACAGACAAATTCATTTTAGGTTGCAGTTTTCCATGCTTGAACTTTGCCTGAAGCAAATTGTTTTTGCAAAGTTCCAGAAAATCTGTTCAATGTTTTGAGGTGTGTTAGTGTGTGTGTATATGTGTGTAAACACTCTGCCATAAGTTTTAATCAGGAATTTTACACAAACATAACTAACTTGTGACTGACATTATTTTGCTCAAACTTGCTTTGTTTTGAGTAATACATTCTAAGGAGAGCTAAGGAAACATGCTGTGTTTGAAATAAATTGGTGTAGTAATTTTGAAGTTGCTGGAAGTTTTTTGTGCATGCACAGGTTTTTTTATTTGATCTTTTTGCTCAATCTACAGATTAGAATGTTGTCAAGAAACATTCAAAATAGGCCAGTTAGGTTATTTTACTCAGGCTAAAATGGCTTTGAATATTTGGATCACTTTGAAGTGCTTTACGTTAATCTGAGTTTGCAAAGACTGAGAAATCTTACACAAGCTACCTGTCAGGAGGTCTACGGAGTTAGAGGACTGAGCACAGAGCTGAAGTTCCAGTACTTTTGCAGTGTATCACCCAGAGTGAAAAAGAATTGGTCATGCTTTACTTTCATGCTTGTATTATTTTTCTGCAGATGGCAGGTGAATTGTCAATATTTTGTGCTGCTAAATGTTGTATTTTATATTTTATTGGTTCTAGATGCATATCTGTCAAAGGCTGAAATTTACAGAAATCAAGGCAATAATGCATTGGCAATCATAAATTGCACTTTAGCAGTGAAATGCAACCCTACAGATGATGACATTTATTTCAGGAGAGCTGAGTTGTTGGAAGAGGAAGAGGATTTATTATTGGCAATGGATGATTATGCCAAAGTAGGTTTTCCTTTTTGTAGTGTAACATTATTATAGTAACATCACTGAATTACAATAACTCCTCGCTTAACGTTGTAGTTATGTTCCTGAAAAATGCGACTTTAAGCGAAACGATGTTAAGCGAATCTAATTTCCACATAAGAATGAATGTAAATGGGATGTGTGTGTGGGGGGGTTAGGTTCCAGGGAATTTTTTTTGACCAGACAAAAGACTATATTATATACACACACAGTATAAGTTTTAAACAAACAATTTAATACTGGTACACAGTGATGATGATTGTGAAGCTTGGTTGAGGTGGTGAAGTCAGAGGGTGGGATATTTCCTAGGGAATGCCTTACTGCTAAATGATGAACTAGCAATTGGCTGAGCCCTCAAGGGTTAACCCATTGTTGTTAATATAGCCTCACACTCTACAAGGCAACATGAATGGAGGGAGGGGAGACAGCATGGCAGATCAAGACAGAGACACACACCGTGTGAGAGAGAGATGCACATTGCCCCTTTAAGTACACTGACCAGACTCTAAGTACACTGCCTTTTTAAGTAGATCAGGAAATTGAGACAGCAGCTGCTGCCTCCGTCCTGAGCCCTGTCATGTCCCTCCTGTCCCCCTCCCCGCTCTATGGAGATGGGCTCAGTGGGGTGCAGGAGCAGGGGGGAGGGAGAAACCCTGACATTAGACCTCTTCCACTCCCCCTCCCTGCACAGCAATCAGGAGGCTCCCAGAGGGCAGGATCAGCACATGGCAGTGGGGGGAGGGACAGCTGAACTGCCCGGCAATTGATAGCTTGCTGGGCTGCTGCCACACAGGGAACTTAGGGGAGCGGGGAGCTGATATGGGGGCTGCTGGTCCACCCTGGTTACAAGCCCCACCAGCTCGCTCCAACGGGCTGCTCTTCCTGCAAGCATTGGACAAAGCAGGCAGCTGCCAAACGACGTTATAAGGGAGCATTGCGCAACATTAAACGAGCATGTTCTCTAATTGATCAGCAACGAAACAACGTTAACTGGGACGACTTTAAGTGAGGAGTTAGTGTACAAATATTTGGATTTATCTGGCACATAGTTTTCAGAAACCTATATCCTTTTAATCAAACAAATCATTCCGTGTGATGGAGTTAGTACATATTTTCTGTAATTTATCCTGGACAGTGATTCATAGCTCAATTAAGAGTCAGTTTATAAGCTTGCCTAGTTGGTTATGTGATCCAGTTTTACAGCTGAAGGGAAAAGAATGGCAAAGGAAATTAAAGGACAAGGAAAGTGTTTAAAAGAATGGAAGATAGTTTATACTTTAAAAAAAATAGCATATATTCTTTGGTACCTTTTCATTTCTGATTTTTAATTTATAGGAAAATAAGTATAACTATTATGCAAATATTCTGTGCTTCTTAAATTTTTCAATGTAGTGTTTTCAGTATAATCCAAAAAGAACAGATGCACTTATGAAACATGGAATACATTTCTTTGAGAAATCAATTTGGACTATAGCTCTTCAAGATTTTACAGCTGTGATTAAGGAAGATCCCAGCAATGTTCAAGCAAGGTAAAATATATAGTCTGCAATTATTATTCGATTATTACAATAGCTTTAAAAATAATATAGTAACATCTCATCTGCAAACACAAATTAAACTACCATCTCTATGCAGGTGACTCACAGATCTCTGTCTCTACTCCAGACCTGTCTGTCTATCCAAACTAACATCTCAGCCTGTCTCACTGACATCTCCTCGTGGATGTCTAGCCATCAGTTTATACTCAACATGGCTAAAACAGAGCTCTTAATCCCCCAAGAGTTGCCAACCCTCCAGGATTGTCCTGGAGTCTCCAGGAATTAAAGATTAATCTTTAAAGATTGTCATGTTATGAAATCTCCAGGAATTTGTCCAACCAGAGTTGGCAACTCTACTCCCAAGCCTTCTCCATTACCTTTCTTGACCACGGTGGAGAACACCACAATTCTACCTATTGCTCAGGCCTGTATTCTGGGTGTCATCTTTGACTCTAGCCTCTCTCTAGGTCCTCACATCCAGGCTAAGTCTAATTCTTGCAGATACTTCTGCGAGTGCTTTTATATTGATGATTATACTGTAGGTGTGTGCATGTCCCAGGCACAGGTGCTGGAGATTTTTCTGGTAGTGGTACATATAGGGGCAGCCCCCTTCACAGCTGAGCTCCTCATTCTTTGAAGTGAGGGTATAAAGTGCGGAGCCAACTCGCCGCTCCTGCAGTTTCTTTTTACCATCCATGGTTGGTGGTCAGAGCATTTGTGTTCCCTGTTAACAAAAACTTTTAGTCTACTCTGTAATACCTAATGGCACTCCTTTTTGTCACTTGATGCTTTTAAATTTTTTTATTTCATTTCAAAAATGTTTAGTTCTTAATAGTTTTTTTCCAGTCAGCAGGGCCTCCAGTCCCTGCTTGGGACCAGGGGAGCCTGTGTCAAGATCCCTGGGTTTTTAACCTTGCTCAGGCTGCAGAAACCTATATATGTCAGTGACCCTCATTTGCATTGTCTCAAGTGCTTAGGCAAGGATCATGTTAGAGATAAGTGCTTTATTGGGGTTTCAAGCAGGGCTTTGGAGCTATGCTCCGGCTCCGCTCCAGCTCCAGGCAAAAACCTGGAGCTCTACTGCTCCAGAGCTGCTCCGCGCTCCAGCTCCAGGCTCCGCTCCAAAGCCCTGATTTCAAGGCTAGGACAGAGAAGCTGAGGAAGGAACATCTCCATTACATCCTCATGAAGGCTGCTCTTAGACTGGTGTTGGAACTTCCTCGGTTGCCCAAAGGTAGTTCTTCTATGACTCCTTCCCAAAGTGCTCCTGCAGCTATGCCCACAGACAGGAGCTGCAGGACAGTTCTGTCTCCACGACTGTCTTCTTTGAAGTCCAAGACTCAGAGCAGATCTGGCCTCAAAAAAATACAACAAGAAGATTGTTCTGGTACTAGTGATAGAGTCTGCCCTTTGGCTCGCTGCTTCCTGGTCCTGGCTCATATAGAAAGACCTGAGCCATCAACGCCTGTGCCTTCCCAGGGACCACCGAGATTAGCTACCTCTCCAGCTGCAATGGAGCAGTCATTTCTGCTCTTTGCGGGACAATAACCCATGTCTGTACTCACTACACCAGAGGCTTAGGCCATAGCAGGGACTTGTTATGTCCATTGCTACCACGGTCACCATTGCTTCAGGACAAAATCCATCATCCAGCACTGGCACAGCTGCCAAGATGTGGTATTAAAGGTAGTCTTGCCTATCAATGAGGACATTATGCAGCTGGCTAAAACACTCTGGCAAACCCCTTCCTCCTTTCCCCCCATGGCCAAATGAATGGAATGTAAATACCAGGTTCTGACCCAGTGGTTTGAACAGTTTTAGTTACATTCCACACTTGGCTCTTTGGTAGTGGCTGTGGTGAATGAGAAGAACTGGCAGGACCAGGCCAAGGCTACCCCCAAATACAAAAATGCCAGAAAGCTCAACCTTTTTGGTAGTAAAATTTATTTTATGGCAAGTTCACACCTCGATATTGTCGATCACTACGCTCTGTTGTGGAGGTCTGACTTCTCTAACTGGGAGGCAATATCTCAGTTTGTGAGCAAGCTGCTGGAAGATTCCAGAGAACAATTTCAATCACTTGTTGTTGAGGGCCACTTTGTCTCTCAATCAGCTCTTCAGGCTTCTTTGAACGTGGCGGATTCCACTGCCAGGGCTATAGCAGTGACTATGTGCTGTTCTTCCTGGTTGGAGTCCTTGGGGATTCCCGTGCAGGTGCCACAGACAATTGAGGACTCCTCTTGAAGGAATGTGCCTTGTTCTCACCTAATATAGATGAGGTGTTGCACACACTAAAGAACTCTCAGACCCATCCTAGACCTTTGAAACCACAACAAATACATCAGGAAGATAAGATTCTGTATGGCATCCTTGGCTATGATTATCCCCTCCATAGATCTGGGAGACTGGTATGCTGCCCTTGACTTACAGGATCCCTGCTTCCATGTGGAGATTCATCCTGACCACAGGAAGTTTCTGAGTTTGTCGTAGGAGATGACCATTACCAGTTCACTGTCTTACCCTTCAGCCTGTCGTCAGCATCGAGGGTCTTTACGAAATGCATGGCTGTAGTTGCAGACTGTCTTCATGGAAGAGACATCACTGTTATCCTTACCTGGACAACTTGTTGATTTGGGATCGCTTCAGATGCCAGGTGCATGTTGTGGTCCATCAAACTCTGTCTGTTCAACATCTTGGGCCTGAAATTAAACAAAGAAAAGTTGATATTATTGTCTTTGCAAAGGTAGAATTCATTGGGCAGTCCTGGATTTGACTTCTGTCAAGGTGTTTCTGTCTCTTTCCAGATTTCAGACTATATGGGACCTCTGAGCATCCCTCAAGGACCATCCTGTGAGGAATTGCTTCAGGCTCTTAGGTCACATGGCTTCATGTATATGTGTGACCCCCCTCAGAGCACTGCAGGCATGGCTCAAGTCAGTTTATTATCCTCAGATTCACTATCTAGATAAGCTGGTATGCGTTCCTGACAAGGTGTTGTCACCTCAGTGGATGAGCCAAGGGAGTCCCCTTCTCTCCTCCTTTCCCTTCCAAGACTTCGGTAACAGATGCTTCAGCCATGGGGCTTGGTGCAAATCTGGGCATTTATCAGGCTCAAGGTTTACGAGCTGCCCACGAGGCCAGGTTACATAAGCATATTTGAGTTGCACACAAATTTGCCTGCATAGCAGCAGTTCCTGCCTCACATTCAGGGCAAAACTGTCCAAGTGCTCACTGACAACACCACAGTAGTGTATTATGTGAACAAGCCAGGGGGTGCCAGCTCAAACAGCCTTTGTCAGGAAGCGGTAAAATTGTGTAACGTGCATTTGGAGCTCAGACACTCTCAGGGCATCTCGCTTGCTGGGGGTTCAGAATGGTCTAGTGGATCGTCGGAGCAGATCTTTCAGTTTAGACCACAAATCATCTCTCAACATGAACATTCTAGCTTGGTTGTTCCACACAAGGTTTTTTCTGTTGGTGGATTTGTTTGTGACTTGGCAGAACAGGAAGTGCCCTGGTTCTATTCCAAAGCAGGTCACAGCCCCGGATCAATATCAGATGCTTCTCTGTTTCCATGGGACAGGAGTCTGCTGTATGCATACCCACCTCTGATTCCCCACAATACTGCTGATTCGCAGCATAATTCTCAAGCTCAAGAAAGATCATGACAGAATGAGCCTTAAAACTCCAGCCTGGCCAAGACAGATTTGCTATTCAGAGCTCCACAAACTGCCCACTCAGGAGCCCATGCTGCTACTGATAACCAGCCTCATAACACAGAACCGTTATCGGGTGCTGCACCCAAGTCCCGAAGTGCTGCATGTCAGTAGTTGAATGCAGAAGAGGCACATTCTCAGTGGCAGTCCAGAATATTCTTAACAGCACAAAATCTTCCACAGGAGTTACTTAATGCGTCTCCCCACTCAGACTAATATTCAAACAATACTGGACTGTCTCTTGCATCTTAAAGAGTCAGGTCTAACCATTAGCTCCATTAGGATGTGTCTTGCAGCCATTTCAGCATTCCACCTTTGCACAGATGGTAAGACTTTTTATTCATCATGTCATGAGCAGAGTCCTGTAAGGTCTACATAGATTCTAACAGGGACCCAACTCCTTCTAGTGTAGTCTGTCTTGATGGATTTTACTTTCAAGCCTTTAATATCATGTTCACTTCTACAACCATTATTGAAGGTAGCTTTCTTAGTGTCTGTGAGAGTGGGAGGACTAAGTATATTGGTCACTGATCCACCATACACAGTTTTCTACAAGGACAAACTTCAGCTTAGACTGCACCCTAAATTTCTCTCAAAAGTGGTATCTGATTTCCATCTGAATCAATCTATACACCCGCCAGTTTTCTTCCCAAAGCCATATACACGCAAGTTCAAGTGAAGGCTACACTCCCTGGATGTTTGTCGAACTCTCTTTTTTTTTTACCTCAGTGGGACAAAGCCCTTATGAGTTTCTTCCCAGCTCTTTGTTTCTTAGGCAGAATGTATGAAAGGGCAGTCAACCACAATTCAGAGACTCTCAAAATGGATCACCAGCTGCATTTTAGTATGTTATGCTATCAAAGCGGTCACGCCTACAGACAGACTCACAGCACACTTGACCAGACGACATTTGGCCTTGGCAGTGTTTGTGGCACATGTTCCAATTAAGGATGTGTAAGAGGTTCGCACCGGGGCTCGACCCTCCTGGGCAGGAGGGGAGCCACACTGACTCACCACTGGTGGAACGACAACCAGTTAGTTCAGGGGCTCAGGCCCTCGGCTGCAGGGGCTGAGCAAACAGACAGTTAGTCCTGAGGCCCAGGCCCTGGATCAGGGCAGGGCACAAACAGTCACGGCTCAGGCCCTTTGGGGCAGGGGCTGAGCAGACAAGGAGTTAAGGAGCCCAGGCCCTCTGGTGCAGGGGCTGAGCAAACCAGCAGTTAAGGAGCTC
>NW_020664447.1:58428791-58554042 GCF_002925995.2 Terrapene triunguis
CAGGCCCTCTGGTGCAGGGGCTGAGCAAACCAGCAGTTAAGGAGCTCAGGCCCTCTGGTGCAGGGGCTGAGCAAACAAGCAGATAAGGAAGGCCCAGGATCAGGGCGGGGCACAAACAGTCACAGCTCAGGCCCTTGGATGCAGGGGCTGAGCAACAATGCAACAGTTAGGTAGCTCAGGCCCTCTGGTGCAGGGGCTGAGCAACAATATCACAGTTAGGGAGCTTAGGCCCTCTGGTGCAGGGGCTGAGCAACAGTATAACAGTTGGGGTAAGCCCAGGCTCCTACACCTGAGCGTTGGGTGAGGGGGAAGCCTGCCACCCGTGAGCGGGGGTGGCAGGGGGGATGCAGGCCCACCCACTCCACTGCGTCCCAGCCCGGGGCCCTAGCAGCGGCCGCTGCCGCTGCAGGTCAGTGGGGTGTCCTGGCCGAAACACACTGACATTGGCTCACATGCGTCTGCAGCCTGACCGGGGTCGGCTACCCCCGGGCTACTTCCTGGTTCCCCCTCAGGGCCTACCTCGTTGGTGCTGCCGTGTCCGGGCCAGTCCACCAGCATCGGTGCCTCTCGTCCGGGGCTTGGGGGCAGGTCCAGCAGCTCCTCGGGGAAATCCGGCCACTGGGGCTCCGGCGGCTCCTCCAGGTAACAACAGGGGCTCTGGGGGCTCCTTCGTAGTTGGCGTGGGGCAGGTCCGACGGCTCCTCCCACTACCAGGTGTGGGGGGGCTCCGGCGGCTCCTCCTCGTAGTGGGCTCGGGGGAGCTCCGGCCAGCCATCCAGGGCAATCGTCTTGGGTCTCAGCGGTCTCCCGGCCGCGAGCTCCCGGCGGCACGTCCACTCCCTGCAGCGGCCGGGCCCTGACTGAGCTCCAGCGGCCGGCCTTTATACTTCCTGTCCCGCCCCTTGACTTCCGGGGGGCGAGAACAGGCGGCGGTGGCTCCGCCCACTCAGGTGCCTGCAAGGGTGCTCCCTCTTCTGGGCAGGAGGGGAGCCACACCGACTCACTAACAGGACGTCTGCAGGGTAGCGATGTGGTCTTCCATTCATACATTTACCAGACATTATTCACTGTCCACTGCATCAAAGGAAGATTCAAATGTAGGGAAAGCAATCCTACATTCCCTTCTGTGACGAGACTCCGAGTCCCGCCACTTGGAATAACAGCTTGGGTGTCAATTACAGTGTAATGGACATACGCAAGCACTTGAAGAAAAAATGGTTACTCATCTTCTTGTACCTGTTGTTCTTAAAGATGTGTTGCATATCTCCATTACATGACCTATCTTCCTTTCCCAATGCATCGAAGTCTGCTAGGGCTTTCTGTTAATCGCAGTTAACTCCTATGAATAACTCAAAAAAATTAATCATGATTAATCACAGTTTTAATCGCACTGTTAAACAATAGAATACCAATTGAAATTTATTAAATATTTGGGATGTTTTTCTACATTTTCATGTATTGTATTCTGTGTTGTAATTGAAATCAAAGTGTATATTTTTGATTATCATTTTTACAGTGCATATATTTGTAAACGAAAGAAATAATATTTTTCAGTTCACCTCATACAAGTACTGTAGTGCAATCTCTTTGTCGTGAAAGTGCAACTTACAAATGTAGATTTTTTTTGTTACATAACTGCACTCAAAAACATAACAATGTAGAACTTCAGAGCCTACAAGTCCACTCAGTCCTACTTCTTGTTCAGCCAATCGCTAAGACAGACAAGTTTGTTTACATTTACAGGAGATAATGCTGCCCTTTTCTTATTTAAAATGTCACCACAAAGTGAGAAGAAACATTTGCATGGAACTTTTGTAGCCAGCATTGCAAGGTATTTACGTGCCAGATATGCTAAACATTTGTATGCCCCTTCATGCTTCGGCCACCATTCCAGAGGACATGTTTCTAGGTTGATGACGCTTGTTAAAAAAATAATTCATTAATTAAATTTGTGACCGAACTCCTTGGGGGAGAATTATATGTCCCCTGTTCTGTTTTACCACATTCTGCCATATATTTCATGTTATAGCAGTCTCGGATGATGACCCAGCACATGTTGTTCATTTTAAGACCACTTTCACTGCAGATTTGACAAAACATAAAGAAGGTACCAATGTGAAATTTCTAAAGATAGTTACAGCACTCGACCCAAGCTTTAAGAATCTGAAGTGCCTTCCAAAATCTGAGAGGGACGAAGTGTGGAGCATGCTTTCAGAAGTCTTAAAAGAGCAACACTCCGATGCGGAAACTACTGAACCCACACCACCAAAAAAGAAAACCACCTTCTGCTGGTGGCATCTGACTCAGATAATGAAAATGAACATGCGTCGGTTCACACTGCTTTGGATCATTATTGAAGGGAACTTGTCATCAGCATGGACACATGTCCCCTGGAATGGTGGTTGAAGCATGAAGAGACACATGAATCTTTAGTGCATCTGGCATGTAAATATCTTGCAGCGCCGACTACAACAGTGCCATGAGAACCCCTGTTCTCACTTTCAGGTGACATTGTAAACAAGAAGCGGGCAGCATTATCGCCTGCAAATGTAAACAAACTTGTTTCTCTGAGCGAATGGCTGAACAAGAAGTAGGACTGAGTGGACTTGTAGGCTCTAAAATTTTACATTGTTTTATTTTGAATTCAGTTTTTTTTACATAATTCTACATTTGTAAGTTCCACTTTCATGATAAAGATATTGCACTACAGTACTTGTATTAGGTAAATTGAAAAATACTATTCCTTTTTTTTACAGTGCAAATATTCATAATCAAAAATAAATATAAAGTGAGCACTGTAAATGTATTGTGTTGTAATTGAAATCAATATATTTTAAAATGTAGAAAACATCCAAAAATATTTAAATAAATGGTATTCTATTATTGTTTAACAGTGCAATTAATCGCGATAAATTTTTTTAATCGCTTGACAGCCCTAGCATCTACCATCAGCTTCCAGTGTGAAGGATCTGAAGAAGGGGCAGGGTGAGGCAGTTCTGCCCTTTATATCCTCACTTTGGAGCACTAGGAGCTCAGCTGTTCATGGGGTTGATCCTATGGGTACTGATAGGGAAAATTCTCTGGCACTGGTACATGGGACACAAACACACCTACAGTGTAATGGACATATGCAACACATCTCAAACACCAGTTAAGAAAATGTGAATAACAGTTTTTTCTTTCTGAATAACTTCTCTAAGATATGGCCTTTTCTGTCCATCCACACAGCTAAAACTTGTCCCGGCTCTCATCGTCTTGTCTCAGTTACTGCAACATCCTTTTTTCTGGCCATGACAAATACAGTCTTCCCCACTGATATCCATTTAGAATACTGCTGCAAAATCATTTCCCAAGCCCATCACTTTATTTATGTCCCCCCTCTTTGAATCCCTTCACTACCTCCCTCTTCTTTATTGTTTCAAACAGAAGCTTCTTGTCTTCACTGTCAAGACCTTTAGTGAGCTATCTCCACCCTACCTGTCATCACTCATTCAGTATCTAAATGTCTACTCCCACCTCTGATCGACCCATGAAGTTAGCCTCTATTGCCTAAATTTGCAAATAAGCACATTTGTGCTTTCACCCATGCTGCCTCTCATGCCTGAGACAAGCTCACTGTAAACATCCACAAAAAAAACCTCATGATCCTCCTTCAACACCCTCCTTAACTCTCTCCTTTGCCGTGAGACCTATGAAAACATAGACAATGGTTTGACTGCTGGTGTGCTGAGACCATAGCCTACCATGCTGACCATATTGTCTCATTGTTTCCTTGTACTCCATCATCTATCTGTATCCATCTGTTGTCTTTTATCTTAGACTTAGATTGTAAACTCAGTGGGGCAGGGACTGTTTTTTTGTTTCATGTTTGTACAGTGCTTTCCACAGTGGGGTCCTGGTCCATGACTGTGGCTCCTAGGTCTTACAGTAATACAAATAATAATATAGGATTGACAAATATGCATTAAATAATAAAAATAATTTAGTTTCCAAAGAGATTTGTCATAGAAGTTGAAAAGTAAGTCTTCTAGGCTAAGATGTTCCTTAGGGTGTGTGTCCATTGATTTGATGGACTTTGGATCCCGATTCAGTAAAGCATATAAGCATCTGCTTAAATCCAGTTGAAGAGGTTGCTACAGAGTCAGATGGATTTAACCACATGCTAAAGTGCTGAATAGGGATGGATTTAAACACCTGATTAAAGTTAAGGATGTACTTTCAGCTGAGTTGGGTACCTAATTCCCTTAGGTTACCTTGAAAATTCCAGCATTAGTGCTTTTGCTGAATTAAGGTCTTAGTTCTTTAGTATTTCTTTTTATGAAGCATCAAAACCTGAATTAAGTTTTTTCTTTGTTTCTAAGTTGTAGTGGTGATTTGAGGTTTGAGTTGTGTGGATTAAGGAATAAGCCATATGTTTTTGCCAATATAGAGTTTGCTCTCTCTTTTAGGTACCAATCACACTCTGGAGCGGACTCTCCAAAGTGGATATACGCTGGCAACAAATGTCTAGCAGAGAATTCTCCACCTGCAGAGGGGAGTTCTCCAGTGGTGGAAGGGGCATAGCTGCCTCCTGCACCAGCCACTCCCCATCCCCCAGCATAGGGGACATGGTAGAGCAGAGGTCCCCTACACCCAATACTCCTCTGGCATATGGTCACTGAGAGACCTTATGCCACTGATGTAAGTTACAGTTGCTCTTCAGCAATTCTAACTTACACTGGAGTAAGACTGTGCAAGATCAAGAGCTACAAGATCCTTGAAATCCTCCCCCCTCCGCCAGGGCCCACGAGAGGGGGAGGAAGCCGGTACAAATTACCGGGGCCCGGGGGTCTGGAAGGGGGCCTGGGGCCCAGCTTCCCCCCCCCCCATTGGCCCTGTTTAGCCAGTCCGCCCTTGCTGGGGGGGGCCCGAAAATTTTTTTTCACCGGGGCCTGAACCTGTTCTCGGCGGCCCTGCCCGCCCCTGAAGTTCAGTGGCAGATGAGAGTTTTAGCCCCATGGCTAGTCCCATTGACTTCAGTGGGACAACTCACTGTATGTACGTAAAGTTAAACACATGGTTAAATCTTTAAAGGAACACAGTCTTAATTTGTGTGTCTTTGTAGTAGGTCAGGGTTAATACATATTTTAAGTGACCTTTTTGAATAGAAGCAAAGTACTTTTATTATGTTTTATGGAATGCAGCATAAGTCCAACTGGATGACATAGCAATGGAAAACTTCCCCAAAAGAATCTTAACTGCAGGGCTTTCCAGTCAGCTCTGTTTCATCTGAACCTGCAGTTTACTTAAGTATGTTGCTAGTTAATTGAAGTTAAGGTAGTAATATTGTGAAATTACGAGGCATCGATGGGTACCAATTCTGTAAACTGGATTACCTGAAGGAAATATTGAATGACAATAAATGTTTATAGGCAGTTTTAGTGGTAGTAAGCAGAGCTCCATTTCTTTTCTTTTAAATCAGTGTGAACTGAGTAAGTCTGTATGGGTCTGATCCTGCACATTGCTCTGCACAAGTGTTCAGCTGCACTCACACAGAGCCCCATGTGAAGCTCCATGCAGGTTCAAGGGTCCATTATGCAGCGACCCATTGACTTCAGTGGGGCTTTGTGCTGGTGCAGTAGTCTGCCCATATGAATTCATAGGCAGGATTTGAACCTTTCAGAGTTGTTTTGTCGCTGCTGATTTAAACAAGAAAGAAAGAAAATGCTTCTGACAAAAGAAAGAAAACTCTTACTACCACTAAAACTACCATTAACACTTATTCTCTCCTTTGACTTTTTCTTCAGATAATTACTTTGAGACTATGCAGCAAAGAAACACATTAAGTACTATTAATGCTAAGATGATCCAAATATTCATATTGTAGATAGCTTCATGTGGCTTCATTCTGTAAGTGTAATTTTTGTATGGAAAATTGTAAATAAAAAAAAATTAATTCTCTGTACTAGGATATATCGAGGAAGAACATATGCTAAACGACAGCAGTATAAAAATGCAACCGAAGACTTTTCTGCTGCAGTTCATCTAGATCCTTCTAATTGGTTAGCATTCTATTGCAGAGGTTGCATACTGCGAAAGATTGATCCAAAGAAAGCTCTGCAGGACTTCAGTGTTTCTGGTATTATTTCCTAGTGTCAATACTGAAAGGGAGAGAAGTTCTGTACTGGTACCAGTGCTGTTCAACATATTCATAAAGGAGCTGGAAAAGTGGGGGAACAGTGAAGTGGCAAAATTTGCAGACAGTCAAAATAGTTAAGTCCAAAGCTAACTGCAAAGAGTTACAAAGGCATCTCACAAAACTGGGTGATTGGGCAAGAAAATGGCAGATGAAATTCACTGTTGATAAGTGCAAAGTAACGCATATGGGAAAAATAATCCCAACTAAACATACAAAATGATGGGGTCTAAATTTAGCCATTACCACTCAAGAAAGATCTTGGAGCTATCGTGGATAGTTTTCTGAAAATATCTGCTCAGTGTGAAGTGGCAGTCAAAAAAAGCTAACAGAATGTTAGGAACCATTAGGAAAGGGATAGATAATAAGACAGAAAATATCATACTGCCACTATGTAAATCCATGGTATGCCCACACCTTGAATACTGTGTGCAGTTCTGGTTTCCCCATCTCAAAAAAGATACGTTAGAATTGGAAAAAGTACCGAGAAGGGCAACAAAAATGATTAGGGGTATGGAACTGCTTCAGGGATGACTTGAGGGGTGACATTACAGAGATTTATAAAAACTTGAATGGTATGGAGAAAGAGAATAGGGAAGTATTATTTTCTCCTTCACATAACACAAGAACTTGGGGTCACGATGAAATTAATAGCAGCAGGTTTAAAACAAACATGAAGTACATCTTCATACAATGCACAGTCAACCTGTGGAACTTGTTGCCAGGGGTTGTTGTGAAGGCCAAAAGCATAACTGGGTTCAAAAAAGAATTAGAAAAGTTCCTGGAGGATAGGTCAATCAATGGCTGTAAACCAAGATGGTCAGGGATGCTGTATTCACTCTGCACTTTGTCCCTTTTAATTTGTATTAATTTAGTGTTAGTATTGGATATTGGCTGTTAGCCATTTTCAGTTATTTCCCACTGTTTCCAAATTCCCCCTTTGTTTTATTTTAATCATTTGAGAGTAGAAGTAATAAAGAATTATAATTATATACTTGTATGTACTTGCTCCATTTTATACATACCATTTTTCATGGTACATAAACTGGTTTCTTTGCATGGTGGTCCCACCAGTTAGTTTATACTTCACTTATGATATTAAATATAACACTAAGAAAACTAGAATAAAAGTAATATGCAGATAAGCTATATAATAACTAAAATTTAAATGTGAATATCGAAAAGTTACAATTAAAATATATTTTTTCCCCCAGTGCTCCTCAATGACTCTTTTGAAAATCTCAGTTCTTTCATTCACCGTGGGATCTTATACTCAGAACAATGTCAGTGGTCACTAGCGATCTGTGACTTTGAAAATGCACTGGCTCTGGACAGGTGATTGGACTTTTAATATAGAGTATACCACTTTGAATTAGCTAAGGGGGAAAACTTATGTTTACATCCATCAATCTATGTCTGTCTGTCTAAGTACTGCTATGACCCCTATCAATGTAGACTTACAAACATTTATGAATTTATCCTTTATGAAACAGGAAAGCATTATTATTCCTATGTTAGAGATAGGGAACTGAGCAACAGAGAGATTAAGAATGGGATTTTCAAAAGTGTCTAAGTGACTTAAGGTCACCTTTTGAAAATTCCACCCTCATTGACTTGCCAGAGATCACATGAGAATGTTGTGCCACAGCTGGAAATGAAATAGGGTCTCCTGCATCCCGGTGCAGTGCCTTAAGCAATATTATTCTTCCTCTTATTTGTTGGAAAACAATACGTATTTTCTGCAGCCCACCATCTCCCACAGTTCTGGACATCTGAGCTGCTCACCTCAGGCTACAGCTTCACAGAGACAGATCAGTGTTTTGGCTCCACATCCCTCTGCTCCTGCTTGCTGCTAGAGTCTCTGGCTCCATGCCAACAGACAGTGGCAGTTTCTGTTGCTCCTGCTCTTACCTTGCAATTTGAGCTGTTTCTACCCCGCTTTTGGGCGGGGATGACAGCATTCTCCCTCTCCAACATTCCTTCCCCTCCCTGGGTCAATTAACCCCGAGGGGTTTAACCCTCTCTGAGCCTCCGCTTCAGTGTCTCACTGCTGGCTCCTCTGTCCCTTGCAGGTGTGGCGAGCAGCCAAGAAAGCACAGGGTTAAATCCAAACAGTGCTCTGTTTGTAAGGCAGGCTCCAGGGTGAGTGGTGCCCAGCCTGCACCCAGCCTTCTGTCCCTAATCTCTGTTAGGATTCAGGGCTACGAGTCAGACAGGCAGGTAGGGTCCCCAACTCATCAAGGCAGCCATGACTCCATTGCAGGAAAATGGACCAGGAACCCCAGTGCAGAGCAGGGAAAAGCTCTAAAAGCAAGGAGGACCCAGACCACTCAACAACGGGGGTAAGTCCCAAGGGACCCCTGCACAACAAAGAGGGGAGTCTGTGGGTCCACAGATCCCTCAAGTTGTAAAGTGGGTCCCAAGCACCCTGAGGAAAGAAGCAGGCCTTCTAATCAGCCCCACTCCCTCCCAAGATGACCCAGAAGGCTCTGACTGAGGAGTTTCCCCCTCCCGGGGGGTTGGGCACAGTAGGGAGGATTCTGAGACTGACCTCTTGAAGGGGCTCCAGGCACTAAGGAAGGCAAACAGCAAAAGGCCTCATCAGAGCTGCAGCAGGGCTTCTATAATCCCAAAGCGCACAAAAAAGGTTAAAAAAAATTAAAAAGGAACAAAAGGGAAAGAAAAAGCACAGAAAGTATGAGTCCTCTGGCTCCTCTTCCTCCACCAAGGAAGGTAAGCTGTCTGATTCTGAATTGAAACAGGATGGGGGAAAAATGCAGGAAAGATTCCGCCCCCCCCCCCAAGACATCTCAAACTATGTGCAATCAGATTGTTTCCAGGCTTCAAATGCAACCTGAGCAGGCTCCTGTGGGTAAGCCTGAGTAAGTTTCTCCCCTCAAAATCTTCCCCTGAGGCAGCAATACTCCTTCTTCAGGGAAGTGATCAGTGATGAGTGGAACAAGCCTGATAAGAAATTAACAAGAGTCACCTCAGGCTATATAACATTCAAGAACCAAAGGGCTCTGTTGCTGACTTACCAAAGGTGGACGCCACTGTAGCATCCTTCACCAGAGATATGGTTATTCCCTCAGAAGAGGAGATCTACTCTAAGGACTCCATGGTTAGAAAGATGGAGGCTACTCTCAGAAAGGATTTTGAAGCCTCTTCCACCACTCTCCAAGCATCCCTGGCAGCTATATACTCTGGGTTCTACTACATCTTTTTAATTGTGCAGAAATGCACAGGATGGGGGCAGGGGTAGGGGACTAGTATCAAAGCCATTGCTGACCTCAAAAGGCTTAACAAGTGGATGAATAAAATGAAGTTTCAGATGAAGACACTGGCCTCTGTGGTGTCATCCCTGTCTCAGTGGGACTTCTTGACTTCAGTAGATCTAACGGATGCATATCTCCATCAGATCATGTCTCCTCATACTTCTGAGGTTTGCTTATGGTAAGAAATGTACTGAACACTTCCATTCAGCCTGTCCTTGGCTCCCCCGGTTATTTTATGAAAGATGTTTGTAGGGATAGTAGCCAGACTCAGGTGATAGACCCACCTGTACCCTTTCCTGGATGATATTCTGATCAGAGCTCCATCGTAATTAGCAACACACTGTGTCACATCTTGGATGTTGAATCTCCTCCTGGAGCATGGCTTAATCATCAGTGCCAAGAAAAGCTCCCTGGTTCCATTCACCAGAATAACCCATCTGGGGATGGAAATAGACACCTTGGTAGCAAGGATCTACTCATCATTAGAAAGATTTCAGAAAATCTAAGATTTTATCATCTTGCTCCAGAGTTGCAGGGGACCTACCATAGCATTATGACTCCAATTGCTAGGTCTCTGGGTGTCATGCATAGGGATCACTCAGGTCAGGCAATGCAGCAAGGCAGGGTCAGGTGAGGCAGAAAGGCAGAGTCCAAGGAGCAACTAGCGGACAATGGCTTGTTGCTCAGAGAAGGCTAGAAAGGAAGCAGGAAGTTTATATATGGTCACCAACCAATCCGGGTCAAGATGATGTGGCCAGTCAGGAAGCAAGTTGCAGAATCCTGATAGCTGGTCCACCCAAGTCTGCGAATTCCCTGATAATTGGATGAGTTGGCATGGCGCAACAGCCAAGACCACTTCCCCACTGGATCTAGGTTCAGGACCAGGGTTCGAGACCACATCCTGACACCACATAGTAGGCATCCTGTTCGACAGGATAAGATGGACCTCAGCGGGTGCTTTGAAAAAAGTGAGCTGGGTATAAACACGTATTAATTATAGTTGATTACGCCATCCACTATCCCAAAGAAATCCCACTGCACAGCCCCAATGCAAAGACTAATGCAGCGGAACTGCTAATTGTCTTTGCCAAAGAAGGGATACCTAAGAAGATCCTCATTGATCAAGGCACCAATTTTACATCTCAGCTTCAGAAGGAGGTCTGTGGTCTACTAAAAATAAAGATTATGGACCTCTGATTACAATCCGCAAGTGCTGGTTGAACGATTCAGCTAGATCCTGAAAAGGATGTTAAAGAAGTTTATTGCTCAGGACCCCCATCACTAGGATCAGCTGATTTCTCCCCTGTTATTTGCTGTTTGAGAAGTTCCACAATCATCTACTGGGTGGATTTGAACTCTTATATGGGAGACAACCTCTGGGAATTCTTGGCCTAGTCCATGAGATATGGGGAGGAGCAGGCTGCTAGGATGGAGAATGTTATATAGTACATACTGGAAGCTCTGGGAGAGGCTTGAAACCCAATGGACCTTTGCAAAAGAAAACCTCCTCAGTGCTCAATGGACCTAGGAGCAAGCCTATAACAAAGGAATGCATATTTAATCTGGGTGATTGGGTACTTCTACTCCCGAACGCAGAGTCCAACTTACTTGCTAACTGGGAAGGGCCATATGAAGTAGTCCACCAAGTTGGGCCAGTTAACTACTAAATCAGGTAACCTGACAAGAGGATACCATATTCTGAAGACATGGAAGGAGCCGGAGAGCTTATTTATCACTCCTTAACCCCCTGAGCCTGAGCTGGGGCCCCAAGTGGTCCACCTCACTGATCCCAGACCCTATACAGATGGGGGAACACCTCTGCCTGGAACAGAGGGTACAAGTAAGAAGCCTAGTAAAAGCTTTGACAGTGTTTAATCTCCCAGCTGGGGCGGATTCATTTCATGCACCATATCCAGACAGAGCCTGGGCAACTTCTCTGGGAGAACCCATGACCACTCTCCCCAAAAATACATGAGGCCATTTGGCAAAAGGTCCATGCAATGTTGGAACCAGGGATCACTGAAGAATCCCTCAACAGCTGTACCAAAGCTTGAATGCTGGACAGCATTATCTGGTTCTGTATAGATTTTAGAAAGATCAATGCTGTCTCCAAATTTGATGCCTACGCTATGCCCTGAGTTGATGAAATAATAGACCAACTGGGTGAGGCCTGATATATCACCTTGTTAGACCTAACCAAGGGAAGGTGGCAGATCCCACTTCACCAGAATCATGGGACAAAAATGCCTTTGCCATGCTGTTCGGCTTCAGTGATTTTAGAACTATGCTTTTGGCCGCTATGGTGCCCCAAAAATGTTTCAATTGCTCATGGATCAACTTCTTCAACCACCTGGCTCATATGTAGTAGCCTATTTAGATGATGTGGACATCCACAGCTGAGATTGGGAGGAGCATCTAGCTCAAGTTGCCTCTGTACTTTGGTTCCTATGGGAGGCTGGGCTAACTGCAAACCCAGCCAAGTCTAAGATTGGAAAAGAAGAGACAATCTACCTGGGATATACTTTGGAGAAGGGCCAGATCCAGCCTCTCTTGGACAAAGTTCAGGCTTCAAAGAATGCCCTATCCCAGCCATGAAGAAACAAGTCCAAAGATTTTTGGCACTGTCAGGTTACTACCGCCGATTTGTACCAAGTTTTCGATGATAGCAGCCCAGCTCACAGACCTAATTAGGACAGTAGCCCCAAGAAGGTTCACTGGTCTGAGGCCTGTGAAAAAGCCTTTCAGAAGTTGAAAAACCACCTCCTCAAAGAGCCTGTCTTGCTCAGTGTTGACTTCTTCAAAAGAATTCATTTTGCAAATCGATGCCTCAGAAGTGAGACTAAGCAAAATGTTGTCCCAGGAAACAAATGGAGAGGAACACCCTGTACTCTATCTGAACTGCAAGCACAGAGTGAGAAGAGCTCACCAAAATGCTGATTTTTGTCCCCCTGGAGTTGGGGGCACCAGAGACAGTCTGCTGGCTCTGGTTCTCCAGATACCATCTGGAGGGGGAGGGTATGCGATGAGGTATACAAACTCCATACTGGACAACAAGGGGCTAAGGAGCTGCTCTGGGCCTAGACAGTTTAGTCCTATCACACTTGCAAGGCATGCATAGGTTGGAGGAGGAGCTTAAAAGGGGAACAGAGCAGCTCACATGTTGGCGGACCAGGGAAGACAGTAGACCTTCAGCCTTTTTCAGCTCCTGAGGAAAGGACTGACTGAAGGCAGGAGCTTCCCAGATGACCACTTGCCTGAAGGCCACTCCCTGAGGGAAAGAAGGGCCAGATTCTGACGCATCCTGAGAGGGAATCATTCCCCTCTATTTCTTATTAATTCCCCTTGCTTTTTGTTCATGGACTACCTGGGAAAGAGAGAGACTTTAAAGTGACCTGACTGGAGGCCAAGTCACAGGAAGAAGCAGGCCACCACAGAGGCGGAGCAGCCATCGGCAGGAGACGCCCAGTGGGGAGTGAGCTGCTATGCCATGCCCAGCCACAAGGTGGTGCCAGTGGTGAGTCAACCCCTTCACAATACCCCAGGGGGGCAGTGGCACTTCATGGTCTATAGCATCAAAGGCAGCTGATAGAATAACATCAGAATGGAGACGTGGTGGCAAAAAATCAACAACCAAAGAAACTAATGAACCCTCTGTATTAAATTCAGCCTTGAAACCAGACAGACAGGGATCTAGGAGGAAATCAGAGGAATGCTGATGAAACTAGACTTGCATATCTCAGCCTTCTAATAAACATCCACCAAAAAAGGTGCAGTCCATGTTTTGGAGAAGTCACTAATCATGCATATATACAGCTACCAGTGTTCAAGGGAATTAAAAAGGGAATTAGTTAAGCATTTGATGTGTGTTATGCAAGCAAATAGGTGTAACTCAAAGCCTACCTTTTGACTGCTTACAGATGTGTTTTTATAATACTATAGTAATTAGATGAAACATGTTGTATTGGACATTGATGTATACAACAAAGTATTTTATATTGTATGACAAAATGAAAAATAAGATAATCTTTATTCTTTTTTAGTGGTATTGCCTTGGCTTACATAAATATTGGCTTGATATTACTGTTACATCTGGATCATTACTATGAAGCTATTCGACAGTTCTCTAAAGCCATTGAAGTTGATCCCACAAACATTAGAGTTTATATTTGTAGAGCTCAAGCATATCATCAGGTATTTTATTCTTTTTGGTCTTTTATATCATTATAACACTACATTTACATTTTATAGTTGCTATGAAAAACATTTTAATAGATACTTATGCCCTGGTCAGGGCCGGCTCCAGGCACCAGGCACCCAAGCTGGTGCTTGGGGCGGCACCTGGAGGGGGGCGGCGCGGCGCTCCGGCCGCCGGGGAGAGCGGGGCCACAGCCGGGCTCGCCGCCCTCCCCCCGGCGCTCTGGCCGCCCTCCCCCTGCTCCCTCCCCCCGGCCGCCAGGGGGAGAGCGGCGAGCCCCTGTCGGGGCTCGCTGCCCTGCGCTCTGGCCGCCGGGGTGGGGGGAGAGCCGAGCCCCCGCCGGGGCTCGCCGCCCTGCCCCCGGCGCTCTGGCCGCCGGGGGGGAGAGCCGAGCCCCCGCCGGGGCTCGCTGCCCTCCTCCCAGGGCTCCAGCCGCCGTCCCCTCCGGCGCCCTCCCCCCGCCGCCGGGGGGAGAGCGGAGCCCCCGCCAGGGCTCCGGCCGCCCCCCCGGCTCCGGCCGGCTGCCCCCCCCCCCCCCCCGGGGGGGGGGGGGGGGGCCGGCGGCCTTTTTGCCTGGGGCGGCAAAAAAACCAGAGCCGGCCCTGGCCCTGGTCCTTCAAAGACTTACATGCTTAACTTTTTGGACAATAAGTACCCATATTGATTTCAATGGGATTATGTGCAATGCATAAAAAGCACATATGTAAATCTTTGCAGGGTTGGGATCAAAGGCAATAACAGATAATCCTATCTGTAGTAACTGTAGTTGTAAAGCCTTCCTCCATGAGCTGAATATTTAGAGCTCTATGGGCTTTTTAGGGCCTTACCTTGCCATCAATCAATCCTCAAACAGTGGAATGGATAAAATAATAGTAAGAGGTAAGATTAATAGATAAGCTTTTGTAAAATATTATAAAAACAGTTTAGGAAGTTTGCATGTTTGTATCTTTTGTCAGGATTAAGGATCTCTGTGGTGTTTTAGGCATTTGTTTTAGTGTCACCATTAGATGTAGGGAGAATAGAAAATCCTGACATTGGGTGTTGGTAGATAAAGCAGAAGCTCATTAGCAAATATTTTGTTTTACACTCAATGGGGTAGAAAAAGTGGTTAAAGAGTATGTACGAGTAACTGAATTGTTTTTTGTAAATAACAGGTGCACAATTTACAGCGTGCATTAAGAGATATAAATCGAGCCATTCATCTTTATCCAACTGAATCCTATTTATGCATAATAAGGTAGGAAAATTATCATTTAGAACTTAACAAGTATTCCACTTCACAACTGTTGTTTGAAACACAGTAAAAACATCAACTATATTAACACATCTACTAAACAAGCCTAGTTAATGATAAGAATCAGATGGTAATAAAATTTAAAAGCACTTTTCATCCTTTACAAATTATATCCATGTAGTAGCACCTCACTGGTGTTACCTCTGGTATGGAGAGAAGGATCCAGCATGATATACAGGATGCAAGGTATGGGGAAGGGGGAGTGTGAATATGAACAGTGACAACAGGGCACACCTAAACTCTTCTAAATTCATCATTTAAATGTCCATTCAGAGTGGATAAATATTTCAGTGTCCTATCTGAAGAAACGACACAGTAAAATAAGGGTGACGTGCTGAGTCCAGCCTTTCCCCTAGGCTTGAACCTATGAGTTCAGAGAGAGTAAATATTTCAAACCTGATATTTAGCTGTTCTCTCCAGCTTAGCCTAAAAGCTCCATTTATGTGTAGCTTCACTCATTTTCTCTGTAAATCTGTTTCTGTCTTCACAGAAAATAATTTTACTAAAGCTCTTCCCGCTCCTAGTCTTTTTTATATACTCGGAGAATCTCAAGATTCTACCACCATTTGCTCTTTTTTCCTTTTCTGGTCTTTATTTGGTCTCAGAAGCCAAATCTGAGCTTCCCAGACTGTTCATGAATGTCCTTAGTATTTTCTGCAGAGTTGGTGGTTTTTATACAAGCTTCTTATGGCTTGTCTAGAACCAGTGCACCATTTGGCATATCTAAATCCTGCCTGTCACTACAGGCATGTGCAGTTTGAGAAACTCTCCTTTGGCTGGTGTGGATTTCCAAAACTCTGTGAAAACTGACGTATTGACTAATGAATCCATATGGTTCCTAATGCATGCATAAAATACATTTTTAGTCATGAACTAATTCCTTCACTCCACTCCTCCCAAATTAGTGAAAGGTACCAGCCCTTGCTAAGTCAAACAGATAAGCCAGTTTTCATCTGAGGGGAACCAAATAAACTGTAGGAAATGTTAAAAAAGTGAGGACATCTCATTGTCATCTCATCTCAGTGCAGAAGGCCCACTCACTGCTCTATGCATCAATTAAAACTCACATTAAGGACTTAAAGTGAGGCTGTACTCTAAATAGTAAATATATGAAATTGTAGTCTTAATCAATATTCCTTGTGTGCATTTCAAGTCCTCTCTGCTTACTTTAGGAACAATAATAATTTTTACTGCTTTTTACTCTTATCAGTACTATAGAGCTGCAACAAACTTAAGAGGGAATGGGCAAAAAGTTAGTCCTTCTTGTTCATCATCAAAAGAGTTGTTTACTAAGTTTCAGTCAATCCCACCTCTGTTACCCCAATAGCAAGAATGGGGTTGTGCCGGTATCTCTGAAGGCCTGATTTGGCTTGCAAGTACATTTACTACTAATGGTGATGCATGGGAAAGAAAGAAACCTAGCATGGCCTTCAGAATCAGATTGAATTTACCTACAACCACTCTATGGCAAAACAACATTGATTTTAGAAATAGTGTTATTAACAATATTTGCATAGTTCTAGAGGTAGTGTGTGTGCTCTATTTGCTGTGGAGCCCACAGAAAATGTGTTTTTTGTGAGCCTTGCAATTGAATAGCTATACATTTTTAAAATTTCTTGGTGATAGTGTTTTAAAAAAGTATGTGCAGAAGGAACAAGAGGAAAAACCTGGATGGTATTCCTTTGAAGATGTGATTCTTACTAGAAACTTTAGACTTTTACTTACTCCTGCATTATTTGTACTTTTAAAATACTGCTTAAATAAGAAATCTCAGCCTGAAAAAATGGTTTCATAATGAGCAAATTACACACAACAAAAATTTCTTTTGTTACAGGGGACAATATTTAATTGAGATGAAGGAATATAAACTTGCAAGCTTCTGTATTCTTCAAGTAGCAGAAATGGGCGACGGTAAAGTCAGTTTAATTGTCTAGGTTCTTATTAACCATAGTATCTGAGCCCTAATGTAAGGAGTAATTTAACTACTGTAATTTATTATAAGGAATTGTGACACTTCCTTATGTTGCTTGCAGTTTTTTCACTTACCTTTCTTTACTTGGGCTGTTTATGTTTATATTTTGACTTATAAATAAGGCTACGTTTTAGTAACATTTTAGTAAAAGTCATGGACAGTAAACAAAAATTCACGGCCCGTGACCTGTCCATGACATGTACTATAGACCTCTGACTAGATCTTGTGGTGGGGGCAGCCCGAGGGTGCTAGGGTTGCTCGTGGGGGGGGGGGGTGCCACGGGTGCTCGGGGGTGGCCTGAGACCCCTGCTGCTGCTGGGGGGGGGGGGGGGGTGGGGCTGGCAGGCTCCCTACCTGGCTCTGTGCCTCCCCAGAAGCGGTGACATCCCCCTCCCTCAGTTCCTAGATGGAGGCACGCCCAGGCAGCTCTGCGTGTTGCCTCTGCCCTGAGCGCCGACTCCGCAGCTCCCATTAGCTGGGAACCATGGCCAATGGGAGCTGCAGGGGCGGTGCCTGCAAGCGGAGGCAGCGTGCCGAGACCCCTAGCTATGCCTTTGCCTAGGTGCCGAGGGATGTCGCTGCTTCCGGGGAGCCCCCTGAGATAAGCACCACCCAGAGCCCTCACCCTCTCCTGCACCCTAACCCCCAGCTCTGAGCCCCCTCCCACACCCAAACTCCTGCTGCTGCTGGGGGAGGGGGTGCGGTGGCCCGAGACTGCCCCAGCAGCGGCCAGTGCGGCTGGCCCAGGGGCTGCCGGGGCTGCTCATGCGGCCCCGGGGCCAGCCACACCAGAAGTCACGGGCCTTCATGACAAATTTGCAGCCTTACTTATTGGTAATAGAACGTTATGTGGAATTTATGATTATACTTTGTATTTACTTAGGACGTTGCTTACTAAGATATCAAATGGCTTTACAAACATTAAACTTCATAACATACCTGTAAGGTAAAATACTACAATGGCTATAGTAACCCTTGTGGGTTGTAATAGTGGTCTCAGAGTGGCAGAACAAGTGCCCCATGCCCTCAGTGGGGGGTTGATTCTGTTGTTCCGTTGACCCCTCAGCAATGCCTGTGTAATTGTTTGGGGTTGTCTTTTTCCTTTCTTTCTTTGGAGAGGGGAAGTTTGCGGATGCCCATGATTCGACTCTAACTTTGCTGCTTATAGTTGAAGTTTTCTACTCCAGGCTTTGATGTGAAAGGATTAAAACTCAATTCTTAAAAAATTGTTTGTGTTTTGGTATAGCAGTTAAAGCAAACAACTTTGGAGTCTCATGGATTTTTGAACAATGTAAAGTTTGTTTATCCTATGAAACTACCTTATATTTAGAACATGCAGTGTGAAATAATATAATATTGTGACCATTGTTTGTTTGTTTGTCTTTCTTATTTTCAGTATCCTTTAAAACCTCTCCTGTTCAGCAAGCGCTCGTTCAGTCATTTTGTCAAAATCACAGTAAAGCTATAGAGTGCTTAGCTGAGGTTATTGCAAATCAGCCTGCGCCTTCCATGTTTGTTCTGCTAGGAAAAATACAAATGAAAGCCAAGAAAACCAAGGTTAGAAAATTCTTTTTAAACTATTTACAGTAAAATGCCAAGCAATACAATGTCTTGGTTTCTATAGCCTTGATGCTTTACAGAGTATCTTATTTTATCAAATATTCCCTGAACTTCAATGTTTACATTACAAAAGGGAATAGTAACACTCTTTTCAGCTTAATGCTCCTGCACTAATGTTTCAGTAAGTATTACACAGTGTTGTTTAAAACCATGTAAAATTTAGTTAGAAGAAATATAATTATGTAGGCTGGAGTTCAGTTAAATTTCATAATGTTGCTTTTTTCAAAACATAAAAAGAAAGCAGTGTGCAAATACTGTAATATCTAATTGAGCTAGAGGCAATACAAAAGTTTGGTTGCTTCATATTTGTAGAACGAATGTACAAGAATTTTCAGAGTGATTATTGTATAACTAGTCCCTCAGCCTTGTGAATACAGTACTTGCTTCCCATTGTGCGTTACCAGTAGAAATATCATACTGTTGCTCCTTTGACCCAAGCAGTTAGACAATAATCATGGCCTTGCAGGGTTATTTTCATTAGGAGGAGAAATAGATGATACAAGTCAGGCATTTCTTTTGGTGCAATCCTGTTTATTTACAAAGAATGTACAGCAAGCCCTGTTTCCTCAAACACACTAGAAACAAACTGTACCTGGCAGTTTCCTTGTTCAAAAATCCCCAAGTCTGCCTCTCTAGCAAGTTCTGTGTCCAAGAAGCTCCATCCCTCTGCTTCGTCTCAGGATCATGCTCATAACTGCTTCTCTGGCTTTCTCCTGTATTGCACACACATGCACATAGCTTGCAGAAACAAAACACTTATATCCTGTGTTTCCACTAGGCAAAACCCCTTGACCCATATCATCATACAGCCTAGTGCCTTAGGCAGTAGCCTCCATTATTACATCCATTTCACCACAGAAAAGGGGCTTAACTTTTTCCTTATACTGCACCTGAGAGAAAGGTGATTAGCTCATCCATTGGTTTTAACCATGGCCGTGATAGTTTTTGGATCAACGGCCCCTTGATGGCAGCCATTAGTAACTTTCAGCATAATCGTACTCTAGGCATTAGGGATAGATCCTGAAAACATGCTGTCATGGTTGCCGGTCTATCTGTACCACTATCCCCTTTCTGGTCTCTCTGAGTGCACCACCTCAGATGTCAAGCCTTGTGCCTTTACCTCTCCCAGAGTGGAATTCTGCAATTCTGCCACTCTTAGAATGGTCCCTGTATCGACTATGCTTGCTGATCAGGTCTGACTGAGTTCTGGCACCTTCGGGTGTATGTGACCAGTGGTATACAGTAACCAAACAGTCTTCTTAAAACCAAAGTATTGTTTATTTTAACAGTAGGAATAAAGCATTTAGAGAGAGAGGATTTTAAAACAACAAACCGTCTATATGCATGTCTGTCCTACCACTCGGATACCAAAGAATTTGCTCTGAGGAGAAAGTTCGGGATATACACCTTAATGCACTTACAACTGCCTTCACCAAACAAGGACACTCCACCAGAGAAGTAGATTGCATCATGGACCAGGCCACACAAATATCCCAAGAGAACTTACTTCAATTCAGAAATAAAATCCCCTCTGACTGCACACCCCAGTTGTCACCTTCCACCTCAAACTGGAATCCGTACTGGGTATCAAACAACTACAACCCATACTTGATGGGAACCCATTCCAAAAGAAATATTTTCTGAACCCCTTCTGGCCTTCAAACACCTTCCCAACCTCTCCAAGATCATCATTAGAAGCAAGTCCCTCAGACCAGGACACATCAACTTAAGGTGGCACCAGACACTGCCACAACAACAGCTGCAAAACCTGCAGACATATCTCACTGCTATGATGATCAACACCCCCCACAACATGCCTATCACAGCATGTGGTATACCTCATTTGGTGCATTAAATGCTCCAATAGTAGCTATGGGGGGTGTCGCCAGGCTATCACTACACTCTTGAGTGAACTCACACAGGAAAATGATAGAAGACAAAAACACTATCACCTCTGGGTGAACACTTTTCACAGAGTGATCACTCTATATTTGACCTATCAGCCCTCATCCTCAAAGGAAACCTAAACAATTTCAAAAGATGAGCAAGGAAACTTAAATTCAGAGTTTTGCTAGTCACTAAAAATCATGGACTGAATAGAGACACTGGATTTATGGTTTATTACAACAATCTATAAACCCACTAACAACTGCCCTCAGCCGCATTTTCTCCCCCTCCTTTCCTTACTATGACTGGAGGGGTGTTAACAGGCTACTTCACCTTGAATGGTCCATGAAATATGTGTTAATTACTTATGCTAAATAATCTATTCAAGCCTTGTATTTAGCAGTGACACTTTGAGTTAGGCTATGGCTGCACTACAGAGCTTACAGTGGCCGCTGTAGCGCTGTTAGTGCAGACACTCTAAGCTCACAGGAGAGAGGTCTCCCATCAACTTAATCACTCCAGCCCCACGAGTGGCAGTAGTTATGTTGGCAGGAGAAGCTTGCCCGCCAAGATAGCGCTGTCCACACTGGCGCTTAGGTCAGTGTAACTTACATTGCTCAGGGGTGGCTTATTGACATCCCTGAGCAACATAACTTATACCAACGTAAACTGTAGTGTGTACATAGCCTTACTTTCCCAGACCTGAATAGAGCTCTGTATAAGCTTGAAAGCTTGTCTCTCTCACCAACAGAAGTTGCTCCAGTAAAAGATTTTACCTCACCCACCTTGTCTTACAATCCTCTGATGGTCTGGTTCCTCAGTCTGGTTCCTCCAAACAACTCCTTCACTCTCTTGAGAAAGTCTTCTTTTTAAAACTGCTATAGCCCTTTTTGTTCTTCTGAGTACCTAGGCTTTGGCCTTGCCTTCTGGACCAAACCAGTCGGTATGCTCAGCAGGAGATAGAGCCAGTCTTCCAAACCAGTGGCTCTGTCATTGTCCCTTAGTAACTCTCAAGTGTTTTCTGAGGGTTGGCTTATCTCGTACCGTTCTTTAACTTCCTGTTTGTTTCTCCTTGTAGCCCCCCATTAAATTAAACCAATATTTTCAGACAGTAAACATTCCAATAACTAAAAGTCAACATACAGTATTCATAAATTATTACAGAATAGCTCCACATCCATCACACATGTATGTGTGTAGCTTTATTGAGTGAGATTACTCACTTGGGTGAAATTACCTCTGTGTATTTGTGGGATTAGCCCTTAACCATTGTATTATAACTGAGATGTTTCATGGGTATAAATTAAATATTATACATAGTTTATCACTGTTCGCACAGAAAACCCAAAAGCAAATATTTAAAATGTGACCTGAAAAGATAGGGACACATTGGGGTTTTTGCCTCTGCCAGATATGTAAAGAAGGCCTAAAAGGTTTGGCTTTTTAAAGTTGTCGGCTTGTTTTGCTTGTTTGCTTTAGAAATTCAGGTGATGTCTCACTGGAAGATTCTCCGCTGACTGGAGCATTAGTCAAGTTATGACATCAAAGATTAATAGATTCCAAGGTCAGAAGGGACCTGTAGAGAAGGGACCTGTAGCGAAGCGATGACTCACCAGCGCAGCACCTCCTGCTGGTCTTCTTGGGAATTAGCTCGTCCAGCACTCTGCGCGCCCTTTGCTGGCCAATGTCTCGCTTGCCTCAGGCCCCCCATGTCCCTCCCGGACCGCGGTGCCCCTTACCTTGGGGTTCTGCCCCAGCGAAACCCCACCACATTCTGGGTCTCCCCTCCCAGGGGAGCCCCCAACCCTCTCACCCACCTTGCCTCAGTGGCTACTGCCAGTCACCATCTAGCCCCCGTTCACTGGGGCAGACTGCAGTCTAATGTCCACTCATCATTGTCAAGGGGTTCAGAACTCTGCCTAAGCCCGGACTGCAGCCTCTGCAACCCCAGAACCTGTTTTGGCTTTTTCCCAAGGCCTGCAGCCTGGGGAGTTGCCAGGCTGGAGCTCCCCAGCTCCTCTTGCCTTTCCCCAGCCCTGAGCTCACAGGCAGCCAGGTTCTTCTCCCTCCAAGGCTGGAGAGAGACTCCTCCAGCTTCTGGCCCACAGCCCTCTTATCAGGGCCAGCTGGGTCCTAATTGAGCTGGCCACAGCTGTGGCTGCTTCCCCAATCAGCCTGCCTTGCTGCTTTTAACCCCTGTTCTGCAGGAGTGGGGCAGTCGTCCCACTACAAGACCATTGTGATCATCTACTCTGACCTCTGTACAACACCGGCCATAGAACTCCCTCAAAGTAATGCCTGTTGAACTAGTATATATATATTAAAAAAATCCAATCTTGATTTTAAAAATTGCCAGTGATGGAGAACCAGCCATGACCTTCGGTAAACTGTTCCAATGTTAATTATCCTCACTGTTAAAATATTACTTCTTATTTCTGGTTTGAATTTCCAAATCTTTTTCAGAGTTGCTGCTTCCCAAGATAGAGTCCTCCAAAAGAGTCAAGAGGCTGAAAGTTGCTAAGCAACTGCAACAGGAAGAGATTATTAGTCAGACTGCTTAAAGTTCTACTTTTTGTTTTTATTAATACTTATTTAAACCAATGACTAATGAACATTTTGAAAAAAAGTTGTACTTAATCATGCCCACACCTTCAATTAGAGCAATTCAGAACTTCCAGCAAAACCAAGGAAGAGCAGCCTTCACATTTCTTAAATGTATAAGGCTAAAAAACCAAAAGTACCTTCCAGGCCTTCTTTACATATAATAAAGAAGCGAAAAGGGCACAAGCCCAATTAAAAAAATTCCGTGTATGTCGCTTTTAAAACTCACAGACTTTTTTTTTATTTACTAACTGTTTTACAAATATTAGAACAGGGGTCGGCAACGTTTGGCATGCAGCTCGCCAGGGTAAGCACCCTGGCGGGCCGGGCCAGTTTATTTACCTGCTGACGCAGCAGGTTTGGCTGATCGCAGGCCCTACTGGCCATGGTTCGCCGTCCTGGGCCAATGGGGGCGGCGGGAAGCCACGGCCAGAACATCCCTCGCCCGCGCCGCTTCCCGCTGCCCCCATTGGCCTGGGACAGCGAACTGAGGCTAGTGGGGGCCGCGATCGGCTGAACCTGTCGCGTCAGCAGGTAAATAAACTAGCCCGGCCCGCCAGGGTGCTTACCCTGGCGAGCCGCATGCCAAACGTTGCCGACCCCTGTATTAGAATAATATCCTTTGTTATTACAGGATGCTATGGAAAGTTTTCAACAAGCATTAAAGATACTGACTTCTTCAGCAAAAATCTTGCCTAATACATTTGAGGCTGCAGAAATTTATTATTTCTTGGGCCTGTGCTATATGGAGCAAGTCAGTTTATTACAGGTATGTATTTATTATTTAGAACATATTAGCGTTGTGGCTTTAAGAGCTGGAAACAAGATTGTCTAAAAATTTAAAATATTTTAAAGGTTACTTTCCACTACTTTTTACATATTTTTACTCTGTAGTTTTTATCAGACCTTCTTGCAAATGTGTGAACAATTTTTTTCCATACCAGTATTACCATATTTAATTAGTTATGCATACCTTTTGCTGTGTTTCTAATGGCGGTGAAATCAACATGAATATCTTATCTGTACATTAATGTTCTCACTATTGTTGTTATAAGCAAAGTATGCCATGCTGTGGATAGCATCTTAGTTATCTGATTGCTGTACTTTTACAGAGGTTAAAAAAATCCCCCAGCCAACCAATCCTAAACTAGTTCAGTTTTTGGCATTTATTTTACACATGATATAAATCTTTTTTTAAACTAGGTATTTTTTGTTATGTAATTTAATACATTTTTCTAGGTGCATTTTAATATTAAAGGACTTTTTTGTTCTTTCTATGATTTTAACTACAGTTATAGGCTTGTTCATTAACAGTCTGATCCGAAGTCTATTGCAATCAATGCGACTCCTTCAGTGGGCTTTGGATCAGGCCTTATATGAGTAGGATCCATTTTATATATTAATAATGCCAACTTCAAAAAGCTTATAATCCCTAGCCTTCCCCTCATTTTGAAGCGTTACAAAATTGACATTAGAAAATCTTTTTAAGAGTGCCTTTTTGATTATTGTTGCATCTCTTTTCACCATTCTTTCCTATATTCTATTTTTAGAGCCTAGTCCTGCAAACATTTATGCACATTTATAATGTCTTTGACCTCAGTAGGATTAGTTATCATTATGTATTTGTATTTCAGTAGCACATAGCTGTCCCAAGCAAGATCGGAGTATATTGCTAGTCACTGTTCCAAAACACAATAAGAGATAGTCACTAGTCTGAAAAGCTTACACTCTTATGTAAACATGAAAGACAAGCGTGGGTGAAAGGGAAAATTATTATTATGCTCATTTTACATGTGGGGAACTGAAGAACTGAAAAATTAAATCCTTGATTCAGGAAAGCACTTAAGCACTTGTTAAGTTCATTCCTATTCAGCAAAACACTTCAGCATATGCATAAGTCCCATTGACATCAGTGGGACCTAAGCAAGTGCTTAAGTGTTTTGCTGAGTAGAGATGGGCCTATGCATGTTTACAGTAAAGTTCATGCCTACCTGCTTTGCTACATCCGGGCCTAAATTTACTTGCCAAGGTCACATAGAAGACTATGGTCACATAGAAGACATGGAAGAGCCAGAAATGTATGCAGAGCTCCTGAGTCCCAGTTTGGTGCCCTATCCACTAGGCCAAGGGTCGGCAACCTTTGAGAAGTGGTGTGCCAAGTCTTCGTTAATTTAAGGTTTCGCGAGCCAGTAATACATTTTACATTTACAGGGGCGGGCAGATGGAACCCCAGACTGGCAGCAGGCTGAGCCGCTCAGTCCGCTGCTGGTCTGGGGTTCCGTCTGCCGGCCCCTGCCAGGCGAGGTCCCAGCCGCCGGCCCCGCTCAGCCCGCTGCTGGCCCGGGGTTCTGTCCTTCCAGGCCAGCAGAGGGCTGAGCGGGGCCAGCGGCCGGGACCCTGGCTGGCAGCAGAGTGCCACTAAAAATCAGCTCACGTGCCGCCTTTGGCACACATGCCGCCGGTTGCCGACCCCTGCATTAGGCCAACCTTCCTCTCGTATGAGTAAAGATAAACAAATGTATAAGTGTTTACAGGACTGGATCTTTGACTGATATCCTTAGGTAGGAATCCTATTTTTGAATAGTGCCTAGCATGCTTCAGGCATTATTTCAACAATAACAATATAAACATTAATAATTTCTTTAGTCACAGAAGACCAGTGGATAATATCTACAGTATATTCAAAGTGTCACTATTATATATGACTAAAATTTGAAATGTCACCTGGAATAGGGACTTCCCTCATTCTAACTGTTCTGTTTTGGATAGAGAAGGGAGTAATATTTGAGCTGAATGGTCCTTCTGTTTTGTGGTTTACCTCCAAAATGGATCTGTTAGCTCAGGTTATCTCTAAATCTTCAGATCATAGCCACTTTAAATTCCCCATCTGACTTGATGTTTAGTTGTGAGGACAAGAGCTTATATCTGTATTACAGTGTTGTGAGACTCACCAAACATAGTAATATCACACCATTATTTTTATAACCCCGTTAACCTCCTTTTCCAAGACAGTTATAAATGATAGTCAAGAGTGGCTGAAATACCTGATGTGGCAGACCCTGACCACTAGGAATAGGTTACTTTCCCTTTAGAATATGTGGCTGCCACCACATTAGCAGATCCCAGAAAAATCTGTATTTTTATACTCCAGTATGAAAAAAAAAAAAATTTGCAGAAGGACCTTAAAGAAATCACATTTTAGGTGTTCTCTAATGTAACAAATAATTTTAGTATGTTAATTATTTATGGTCACAAGACCAAATTCTGCCCTTGGTTATACCAATGTAGTCTCACTGAAGAAAATGAAGTAAGATAAGTATTAAATGAGGGCAGAATTTCACTTATTGTGTTTGTCTCATATGTTGTATTAAAATTTAAAAAAGTAGGAGTAAAATAGTGAAAACACAAGAAAAAATATTACTGGGTTTTAAAAGATGATATTCTGTCTATGATTTCAATTGTGCAAGTGGATTACATTAATTCAAACCATTATGTCATCTTTTAGGCCTATGAAGCTTTTACTCTTGCTGTCAAAGTATACTCAAATTATTCTGATGCTTTTTATCAGCGAGGGCTGTGCAGAATGCAACTCAACCAAGCTAAGTGCATCCAAGATTTCAATCGAGCACTTGCCATTAATCCAAAACATTTTCAGGTAATACTGAATTTACAATTCTGATGGTTTTGTTTTGGGTAGGTTTTGAGAGCAGTTTTAAAGAATTCTGAAGTCAGAGCCAGTTAGGCAGGCAGAACTGCAGGTCTCAATGCGTGAATGAGATGTTGGTTTAGGGAGGAGGGGTTTAGATTATTAGAAACTGGGGAACCTTTTGGGAAAGGGGAGCCTATGCAGGAAGGATGGGCTCCACCTAAACCGAAATGGAACCAGATTGCTGGCACATAAAATTAAAAAGGTCTTAGTGCGGTTTTTATTCTAAGGGCTGGAGGAAAGCCAACAGGTCTGGAGGAGCACGTAGTTCCAACAGAGACATCCCTTAAGGGAGGATCTATTAATGGAGATTCTCCTTATCCTAGTAAGGAGGAGAGGATGGAAGATGATAAAATATGGGTAGGATCTGATGAAAAACAGTAAAATGAAAAAGAGTCCAATTCAATTACATCACATAATGACAGAAAGCTTAAAAAGTGACAATTTTTTAAAATGCTTATATACAAATACTAGAAATCTAAATACTCAGGGCTGGTCTACACTAACCCCCCAATTCGAACTAAGATACGCAACTTCAGCTACGTGAATAACGTAGCTGAAGTCGACGTACCTTAGTTCGAACTTACCGCGGTCCAGACGCGGCAGGCAGGCTCCCCCGTCGACTCCGCGTACTCCTCTCGCCAAGCAGGAGTACTGGAATCGACAGCGAGCACTTCTGGGTTCGATTTATCGCGTCCAGACAAGACGCGATAAATCGAACCCAGAAGTTCGATTGCTTGCCGCCGAACCAGCGGGTAAGTATAGACGTACCCTAAGATAGGTGAACTTGAGTGCCTCATATTAAATGAGGATATTGATATAATAGGCATCACAGAAACTTGGTGGAATGAGGATAATCAGTGGGACACAGTAATAATACCAGAGTACAAAATATATTGGAAGGACAGAATAGGTCGTACTGCTGAGAGAGTGGCACTATATGTGAAAGAAAGTATAGAGTAAAATGAAGTAAAAAATCTTAAATGAGCCAAACTGTACCATAGTATCCCTATGGATAGTAATTCCATGCTTGAATAATAAGAATATAGCAGTAGGAATATACTATCGACCACCTGACCAGGATGGTGATAGTGATTGTGAAATGCTCAGGGAAGATTAGAGAAGCTATAAAAATAAACTCAATAATAATGGGTGATTTCAACTATCCTCATATTGACTGGGTACATATCACCTGAGACAGGATGCAGAGATAAGGTTTCTTGACACCTTAAATGACTGCTTCTTGGAGCAGCTAGTCCTAGAACCCACAAGAGGAGAGGCAATTCTTGATTTTGGTGTTAAATTTTCAAATAAATTTTAGTTCTGCAGTTTCTCTTTGAAGGCTGTTTTTGAAGTTTTTTTTGTTGAAGTATGGCTACTTTAAAATCTGTTATAGAATGTCCAGGAAGATTGAAGTGTTCTCCTACTGGCTTTTGTATGTTACCATTCCTGATGTCTGATTTGTGTCCATTTATTCTTTTATGTAGAGACTGTCTGGTTTGGCCAATATACATGGCAGAGGAGCATTGCTTGCACATGATGGTATATTTCACATTAGTAGATGTGCAGGTGAATGAGTCCCTGATGGTGTGGCTCATGTGGTTGGGTCCTCCTCAAATTTAATGCCATTAATTTGGGCTTGAATAGGGACTGGGAGTGGCTGGCTCACTACAAAAGCAACTTTCCCTCTCTTGGTATTGACACCTCATCAATTATTGGGAGGGGACTCCATCCACCCTGATTGAATTGGCCCTGTCAACACTGGTTCTCCACTTGTAAAGTAACTCCCTTCTCTTCATGTATAATAATGCCGGCATCTGTAATTTTCACTCCAGGCATCTGAAGAAGTGGGTTTTTAACCCACAAAAGCTTATGCCCAAATAAATCTGTTCGTCTTTAAGGTGCCACCAGACTCTTCGTTGTTTTTGTGGAAACAGACTAACACAGCTACCCCCTAATTCTTGATTTAGTCCTCAGTGGAACACAGAATTTATTCCAAGAGATGAATATAGCTGAACTGCTTGGTAATAGTGACCATAACATAATAAAATTTAACATCCCGGGGGGAGAACATCAAAGCAGTGCACCACGGTAGCATTTAATTTCACAAAGGGGAACTACACAAAAATGAGGAAGTTAGTTAAACAGAAATTAAAAGGTATAGTGCCAAAAGTGACATCCGTACAAGCTGCATGGAAACTTTTTTAAGACACCATAATAAAGGTTCAATTTAAATGTATAGCCCAAATTAAAAAACATAGTAAGAGGACCAAAAAAGTGTCACCATGGATAAACAACAAAGTAAAAGAAGCAGAGGCAAAAAGGCAACCTTTAGAAAGTGGAAGTTAAATCCTATTGAGCAAAATAGAAAGGAGCATAAACTCTGGCAAGTGAAGTGTAAAAATATAATTAAGAAGGCCAAAAAAGAATTTGAAGACTGGCTCTTTTCAGCTTGGAAAAGAGATGACTAAGGGGGGATATGATAGAGGTCTATAAAATCATGACTGCTGTGCAGAAAGTAAGGAAGGAAGTGTTATTTACTCCTTCTCATAACACAAGAACTAGGGGTCACCAAATTAAATGAATAGGCAGCAGGTTTAAAACACACAACACACAGTCAACTTGTGGAACTCTTTGCCAGAGGATGTTGTGAAGCCCACGACTATAACAGGGTTCAAAAAAGAACTAGGTATATTCATGGAGGATAGATCCATCAATGGCTATTAGCCAAGATGGGAAGGGATACAAAACCATGTTCTGAAGTGTCCCTAGCCTCTGTTTGCCAGAAGCTGGGAATGGGTGACAGGGAATGGGTCACTTGATGATTACCTGTTCTGTTCATTCCCTCTGAAGCACCTGGCATTGGCCACTGTCGGAAGACAGGCTACTGGGCTAGATGGACCATTGATCTCAGCCAGTATGGCCATTCTTATATTCTTATGAAGTTCTTCAGATACTGATATATGTGAAAGACACAGTGTTGATCTCTTTTATGTATTTTCCTGACAGTTATGTCCTCCATGTGTTAATCACTCTTATTTATTTTTCTGCTGTTCTTCTGATGGAGAAATAATTAAGATTTGAGGATTTTGTTTACTTCTCTGTCTATACACCAGTAGCATAATTTCCATAAGAATACGTAGTGCTCTCGGTATGTTTTAGTTAACTATTTGAAGCAAAGTAGCAAAGGGAGTTCACACATTATTTTTTGTTGTGTTGCACAAAACAGTTATTGTTTTGTTGCAGTAGGGTGATGGATATTAAAAAATCTGGAGTACATTTTCCATCAGGTTATAACTGTGATGCTCCCAACGGAGGTGCAAGAACGTGAGTACCAACCTCAGGGCAAACCGTGAAAGAACCAGGACTCAAACCCCAAATTGGTCATTAATTCTAAACTTAGATTTCACCAACCAACTGCACCAAGTGCAAACTCCTCAGGCATATTAATACCCTTAAACGAAGTCACAGACAGTCTCCTTGGGTCCTCTGGTCTCTCTTGTCACTCAGCTGAGCATATCTCTGTGTGACAAAGTTCCTCCTCTATCTTGGTGGGTCCTGCGCTTATTGGCGGATTTTCTTGCCTCAGAGATTCACCATGTGGGTTGGGGAACAGCCCAGAGACCTTCCCCTCTGGGAGAACCCACAGTCCAGGTCAATTGGGAGGAACCCGGGCCCGCCCTCTACTCTGGGTTCCAGCCCAGGGCCCTGTGGACTGCAGCTGTCTATAGTGCCTCCTGTAACAGCTGCATGACAGCTACAACTCCCTGGGCTACTTCCCCATGGCCTCCTCCAAACACCTTCCTTATTCTCACCACAGGATCTTCCTCCTGGTGTCTGATAACGCCTGCACTCCTCAGTCCTCCAGCAGCACACCCTCTCACTCTCAGCTCCTTACGCCTCTTGCTCCCAGCTCCTCACACTCACACCACAAACTGAAGTGAGCTCCTTTTAAAACCCAGGTGCCCTGATTAGCCTGCCTTAATTGATTCTAGCAGCTTCTTCATAATTGGCTGCAGGTGTCCTAATTAGCCTGCCTGCCTTAACTGGTTCTAGCAGGTTCCTGATTACTCTAGTGCAGCCCCTGCTCTGGTCACTCAGGGAACAGAACACTACTCATCCAGTGACCAGTATATTTGCCCTCTACCAGACTCCTGTACCCCACTGGTCTGGGTCTGTCACATATCCCTCCCCCCTGCTCAACGCCAAGGGGTTGGGCAGCTTGGGACACCAGACAGTGCACACGTGACAAGCCATCGGCGTTGCCATGACGGCTCCCTGCTCTGTTGCACACGGAACTGGAAAGGTTGGAGGGATAAGAACCATCTGGTCACCCTTGTGTTCTTCTCCTTGTTCTGTTGCATCCATTGAAGAGGGGCATGCATCAGTCACGAGGACAAATCTGCGCCCAAGCAGGTAGTAGCGCAACGTTTCCATGGCCCATTTTACAGCGAGGCATTCTCTCTCCACCACTGCATATTTTTGTTCCCTTGGAAGGAGTTTCCGACTGAGGTATAGAATTGAGTGTTCCTCCTCCCCGACCATCTGTAATAGAACGGCCCCCAACCCTACTACCGATGCATCCGTCTGCAGGATAAACTCCTTGGTGAAATCAGGGGCTATCAGTACGGGGTTACTGCAGAGGGCAGTCCGTAGGTCTGTGAATGCTTCCTCTGCTGCGTCAGACCATCTCACCAGATCAGGTCCACGGGCTTTCACTAGGTCTGTCAGGGGGCTTGCCCTTGTGGCAAAGTGGGGGATAAATCGTCGGTAATACCCCACCACACCTAGGAATGCCCGGACTTGTTTCTTGCGACTTGGTCAGGCCAATTTTGGATGGCCTCTAACTTGTTCACTTGGGGTTTTACCAGACCTTTTCCCACAATGTAGCCAAGATATTTGGCCTCCGTAAACCCTACAGCGCACTTGGCAGGGTTTGCTGTAAGGCCAGCTCGCCTGAAGGTATCGAGGACTGCCTCCACCTTCTCCAGGTGGGTTTCCCAGTCTGGGGTATGAATGACCACATCGTCCAAGTAGGCAGCAGCATAACTGTTATGCGGGCGTAATAGCTTGTCCATGAGGCACTGGAAGGTAGCTGGGGCCCCATGTTGTCCAAAAGGGAGGACAGTATATTGAAAAAGACCCTCTGGTGTAGAGAACGCAGTCTTTTCCTTTGCGTCTTCTGCAAGGGGAATCTGCCAGTACCCCTTTGTCAAGTCTAGGGTAGTCAAGTACCGGGCATTACCCAGACGGTCCACTAGCTCATCTATGCGAGGTATGGGGTACGCGTCGAACTGGGATACTTCGTTTAGTCGCCGGAAGTCGTTGCAAAATCTTGTGGTGCCATCAGGTTTGGGCACCAGCACGATTGGGCTGTACCACTGACTGTGGGATTCTTCGATGATCCCCAACTCCAGCATTTTTTTACTTCTGCTTTTATTTCCTCCCTTTTTGCCGCTGGCACCCAATAGGGCCTCATTGTTACTCTGGCCCCAGGGTTCGTGACGATGTGGTGATATGTCTCGGTTGTTCGACCCAATTTTGTCGAGAACACATCTTGGTTCCGGAAGATCATCTCAGACACCTCATTCTTCTGGTCTGGTGTTAAATCGGGAGACACTCTCACCTGTTTGGAAGGCTTGTTTTCCTGGGTTAGGTCTTTTTGGACCGTTGTGCATGCCTCTTGTGCATGCCAGGGTTTCAGAAGGTTTACATGATAAATCTGTTCTTGTTTTCTGCATCCTGGCTGCCGCACCTTGTAGGTTACTTCCCCCACGGGTTCAACCACCTCATAGGGCCCCTGCCATTGGGCCAGAAGCTTGCTTTCTGCCGTGGGTACCAACACCATAACCCGATCCCCTGGTTGGAACTGTCGCACTTTTGCCTGGCGATTGTAATGGGTTCGCTGGGCCTCCTGTGCCTTCTCCAAATGTTCCCGTACAATAGGGGTAACCCGGGCTATCCGGTCTCGTATCTGCATTACAAGCTCTATTATATTTCTCCCCTCATTGGGTTCCTCTTCCCAGATCTCTTTGGCGATATCTAGTATGCCACGGGGGTGACGCCCGTATAATAATTCGAAGGGGGAAAACCCAGTTGAGGCCTGAGGTACCTCCCGGATAGCGAACATAAGATAGGGTAGTAGGATGTCCCAATCCTTCCCATCCCGACTTACCACCTTCCTTATCATAGCCTTGAGGGTTCGGTTAAACCTTTCTACCAACCCATCAGTTTGCGGATGGTAGACCAAAGTTCTCAGGGTATGTATATGGAGCAGCGTACAGAGGTCCTTCATTAGCTTCGACATAAATGGGGTTCCTTGGTCGGTTAATATCTCCTTCGGTAGCCCCATTCGGGCAAAGATCCCCACCAGCTCTTTGGCTATAGTTTTAGAGGCCGTGTTCCGTAGGGGGACGGCTTCTGGGTAGCGAGTAGCATAGTCCAAAACAACAAGTATATATTGGTGGCCCTGAGCCGTCTTCTCCAGGGGTCCCACTAGGTCCATGGCTATTCGCTCGAAGGGGACCTTTATGTTGGGAAGGGGTACTAAAGGTGCCCTCAAGTGGGGACGGGGACTGTGCAGCTGACACTCCGGGCAGGAGGCACAGTACCTCCGCACTTCTTCATGTACTCCGGGCCAGAAGAACCGTCGTAGGACTCGTGCCAGGGTCTTCTCTACTCCCAAATGCCCCCCAAAAAGATGACTATGAGCAAGACTTAATACAGCGTTCTGGTGTTTTTGAGGTACTAGGATCTGCTGTACCTTCTGCCCCTGTACTGGTGCAACCCGGTATAAGAGATCCTTCTTCATTATGAAGTAGGGTCCTGGTCCCTGGGTTTTCCCTTCCACGGGGACCCCATCTATTTCAGTCACCTCCTTCCTAATGTTGTCATACCTTGGGTCTTCTGCCTGGTCCCGTCCAAAATTTCCTCTCCCGGGGCTAATCTGCCCAAGATCTAGGGGCCCAGTCTCTGTTGCCTCTACTGGTTCAGAAGCATTAGGGTGGGGGTCAGACTGAGGTGCTTCTCTCTCCTGCGTGGCCTCCTTTTCAGCTGCGTGGATCCGCCTACCTACAAGAGCGACCCTCTGGCTTTGGGTCAGTATTCGGGTTCCCAAGGCCTTAGCTGCCCTTCTTTCCCTTTTTGTCTTTCTACCCTGTCTGGGAGTGGAGAACAAATCTGGGGATATTTCAGAGAAGATTGGGGGTTGACAGTCTGCTGTGGATGCCTCACCAATTTTAGGGTCCCCATCTTTCTCCAATCCCCCTACTGGGAGTAAGTTTCCAAACCCTGGGAAGTCCCTCCCTATGAGCACCGGGTATGGGAGTTTAGGGACTACACCTGCTGCTACCTCAGTAGTGTTCCCTTGGATCTCTATTTTTACTGGGATGGTGGGGTAGTAACTAACTGTCCCATGGACACATGTTATCCCCGTACGTTTAGCCTGCAGCAGCTGACTACACTTCACGAGCTTCCCTGAGATAAGCGTGATAGCACTCCCCAAATCAACCAGTGCCGTGGTCCCTACCCCATTTAGTTTCACTGGTCTGGTATACATATGTGGGGTTAGTGAGACCCCCCACAAGGTGGATTAGGGAGCATGGATCTGCCCAGTTCCCCAGGTTACACTGCATAGGCTCCTCAGCATTGGGACACTGTGCAGCTATGTGTCCCCACTCCCCGCAGGCATAACATCTGTATGGAGCCCTAGGGGTTCCCCGGTCTCTTGGTTTGGGCAGTCTAACATCACGATCGTCTTCTCCCTCAGTGCTCCGACTCTTTGTGGCCTCTGATGGGCCTTCAGCCTCTCTCTTTTTCCACCTGGGCCCTCCTGGTGGCCCAGTCACCCGAACTTTAGGGCTCGGTGCTGCTAGTTTAACCCGGGGTGCCTCTTCCTTAACTGGTCGGGTCAGCTCCCTCGCTGTCCTTCGCCTCTCTACCAGGGCAACAACCTCGTCATAGGTGGAGGGTTCGTTCTGGCTTACCCAGGCACGAAGGTCTGGTGGTAGTCCCCTCATGTATCGGTCGATGACCAGAACCGCTAGTATCTCTTTCGGACTCCGGGACTCTGTTTGCAACCACTTTCATGCGAGATGGATGAGGTCATACAATCGGGACCGCGGGGTTTTGTCTTTCTGGTACCTCCAACTGTGATACTGCTGGGCCCGCACTGCTGTTGTTACCCCAGATCTGGCCAGGATTTCTGCTTTCAGCTGGGGGTAGTCTGCCGCAGCCTCTTCAGGCAGATCATGGTAGGCCTTCTGGGCCTCCCCACACAGGAATGGGGCAAGGATGCCAGACCACTGATCTCAAGGCCAGGCCTCCCGTAGGGCTGTCCTCTCAAAGGCCAGAAGGTATGCCTCTACATCATCCTCCCATGTCATTTTCTGCAGTCAATGGCTGGCCCGTATGAGCCGCATCCCATCATGGCCGCGATTCAGCTCTGTAAGGGACTTTACCTGGTTTACCAGTTCCCGCAGCATAGCTCGGTCTTGAGCAGCCTGGTCCATCAGCAGGTGATTAGTCTCTCGCTGCAGCTGCACTGCCTCCTGTTGGGCGGCTGCCTGGACACGGGTAGCCTCCTGCTGGGCCGCCGTAGCTTGTATCAGTGCCCGCACTACGTCATCCATTGTGGTGAAAAAAAAATAAACCCTCTCTTTTTTTTGTTTGTGTTTTTTTTTTAATCACCCTCCTTCTTCCGCCGCGCTGTGCCCCCCAAGATGCCACTCCTGACACCAGTGTGACAAAGTTCCTCCTCTATCTTGGTGGGTCCTGCGCTTATTGGCGGATTTTCTTGCCTCAGAGATTCACCATGTGGGTTGGGGAACAGCCCAGAGACCTTCCCCTCTGGGAGAACCCACAGTCCAGGTCAATTGGGAGGTTTGGGGGAAACCTGGGCCCACCCTCTACTCTGGGTTCCAGCCCAGGGCCCTGTGGACTGCAGCTGTCTATAGTGCCTCCTGTAACAGCTGCATGACAGCTACAACTCCCTGGGCTACTTCCCCATGGCCTCCTCCAAACACCTTCCTTATTCTCACCACAGGATCTTCCTCCTGGTGTCTGATAACGCTTGTGCTCCTCAGTCCTCCGGCAGCACACCCTCTCACTCTCAGCTCCTTGCGCCTCTTGCTCCCAGCTCCTCACACTCACACCACAACCTGAAGAGAGCTCCTTTTAAAACCCAGGTGCCCTGATTAGCCTGCCTTAATTGATTCTAGCAGCTTCTTCATAATTGGCTCCAGGTGTCCTAATTAGCCTGCCTGCCTTAACTGGTTCTAGCAGGTTCCTGATTACTCTAGTGCAGCCCCTGCTCTGGTCACTCAGGGAACAGAAAACTACTCATCCAGTGACCAGTATATTTGCCCTCTACCAGACTCCTGTACCCCACTGGTCTGGGTCTGTCACATCTGTTATATATGGCCCTTAAGACCAAGAATCACGGCAATATTGAGGTTATGCCTAGTCCCAAAGAACCAGTCATTTACCCCAGATCATTTGTGCCTTAGATCTCACACAAAGGACAAAGCTTGTAACCAATCCTATAATAAACTATATGTAGATTTATTAAATAGGAAAAAGGTAACTAGAGTGTTATTTACAAGATTAAAGCAAGCAAATACAGACACACAAATGAATTACAGTCGTAGGTTTTAAAAGGTGATAGAGGCTCTTTTAATCAGCATGCTCTTTTTGTCCTTTAGGGTTAATCCATGCTAATGGTTGATGATATCTATGCCTAGAAACCTCATTGTCCCTCAGAGTCCCAGCAACATAGAGATCCTTAGTTCCTTTTGCTTGTGGTTTTGATTCCTGTCCTGCCATATGCTCTCAGCTGCAAAACTCAGCTGGTGGGAGGAGTTCACTTGCATGACTCATCTTCACAGGGAGGAGAACAGAACAACAATAAATCTTTAGTCCTTTTGTTGACGATTCCTCAATCCAGATATAGGGAGTGTCCAGTTGTAAGAGCCAATCGTAGCCTGTCTGGTGTCCATAGGGCTCCTCTTTTGAGAGGGGCATAATGATTTCTATAGAAGAGCAGCTCTTCGCACTAATTAATGTCCCTCTCCTGTATGGTGATTCATAGAGGGTACGTCTTCACTTACAGCTGGGTCCGGATGTAAGCAATCGGTTTTCTGAGTTCGATTTATCGCGTCTGGTTAAGACGCGATAAATCGATCCTGGATCGATCCCGGAAGTGCCCCGGATCGATCCCGGAAGTGCTCGCCGTCGATGCTGGTACTCCAGCTTGGCGAGCGGAGTACGTAGCATCGACGGGGGAGCCTTCCTGCCGCGTCTGGACCGCGGTAACTTCGGACTAAGGTACTTCGAATTCAGCTACGTTATTAACGTAGCTGAATTTGCGTACCTTAGTCCGAAGTGGGGGGGTTAGTGTAGACCAGGCCAGAGTCACAGAGGCTCCCACTACACCCTTTCACATACTACATTACAATATGGAATACAGATATTACAAGGAAGATCAGTGCATGCAGCAACTCATAAGCATTGGACAGAGTCCAAACACTAAGCACTTTCTTATCATTCTAATATTTATCATATTAATATTAACCCACAAGTGAGCCAGAGAGATTCCAGCTATTTATCTGTCAGTGTTCATTTGAGACATGGGGACCTTAGCATGAGCTGGTGCTTGGTCTGCCTGAGTCACAATAACAATTTCTAAATGGTCATTTTTGTTCTTAAACAGCTTAGTAGTTTCCCTTTAAGGGATGACTTGGACATCATTAGTATTGTTTTGTTAAAGTCTGTTTTATTTGTGTCCTTCCTTTCGTTTTTGTTTTTTACTTTTTGAATTCCAAAGATCATTTTTCTGCATTTGATATTCTAATGGAATATAAGTTATTTCTTGTTTCAATATTCATGTTGTTTTCCATTATTATAACCAAGGTACCCAGTGTTCATTTAATTTGCTTGGTTTTATGACCACTATACTTAGATGTTTTAAGTTCTTTATGAAAAAAGTCATTTCTTACCTTTACTCAGTGGTTGTCCAAGGTATTATCAAAGTTTTTTTAGTACTTGTACTGCAACATGTTTCTGTCTTCATCTATAAAGGCATATTTAAGTCGTGCTGCTTACTATGGTAGCAAGGGAAGATACTCCAAGGCCATTCTGAATTGTAACGAGGCTATCAAAATTCATCCTGACAGTGTGAGAGCCTATCTCTACAGAGGAACTTTGAAATATCACAATAAGGTAGAGACGTATTTTATCTTTTGGATGAAGTACATGAAATATTTTTGTTATTCACCTGTAGAAAGAGCTAAAAGATCAATGCTACCCAGGCTTGTGGGGAATTCCACCAATATAGCATACTTCCAGTTTCCCCAGTGCCTTGGAAGCCACTTTGTGGGGGACTCTGAGGTTCTGGAAAGGGTGCAGTGGATTGGGTTGGCTAAGCTAGCTAGATTTATCTCGATTTTACCTCTCCAGGACCCATGGAGGAAGCTCCCATAAGTGAATTTGGCCACAGGAGCAACTGCAGCTCCATAATAAACAGGGCCGGCTCCAGGCACCAGCTGAGCAAGCTGGTGCTTGGGGCGGCAGATTGTTGGAGGCGGCATTCTGCCCAATCCTAGGGTGGCACGGCCCTCCCCTTTTTTCTTTTTTGTTCCGCTCCGGCCGCCCTGTAGGGGGCGGCGGCGCGGAGAACCAGAGCGCCTGGCAGGGCAGTACTCTTCCTTCTCTCCCCGCCGACCGGAGCGGAGCCCTCGCGGCAGGCGGCAGCGCAGCGGGAGGGGCCGCGTGGCAGCGCCCCTGCTGTAGCCCTGGCCGCCCCCTTCTCTCTCTCTCCCGCCCACTCCCTCCGCCTCCCCCCCCGCAGCCGGTTCCCCTGCACCCATGCTCCAGCCGCGCCGCAGGTTTTTTTTGTTTGTTTTTTTGTTTTGCTTGGGGCGGCCAAAAAGCCAGAGTCGGCCCTGATAATAAACTACCATCCATGTTAGGAGATGATACAAAGTGATCATGAAAGGGTCAAAGAGAGGGTAAAGAATAATATAGCTAGATAACATTAATGATTGACTAAGTAATACAAGCATGACAATGACAAAAACATAAAGTAATAAGGCTCAGTTGTGCAGTCTTGGTCCAGTCAAAATCCCATAGAAATCAGTAGAAATCCTACCTAAGGGAAGACTGCAATAATTGGCCCATATTGACAAACTGATAGAATGCCTTCCAGTACTGATGAAGAGACAAGAAATGTAAAACTGTATGGTCAAATTTTACACTATTGTGTTCTTTAGGACAGAACATATGATGCTGTGAATTATACAGTGTTTTTATATGCAATGTTTTTTATGTGCAGACATACAAAAATGCCATTGAAGACTTAACCAAAACTATTGACTTGGACAAAATCTGCATTTTGGCATATTACAACAGAGCTATCTGTTATCACCAAATAAAGGACTTTAGAAAGGTATTATATCCTTCTATTCAAGAGCACTTGATTATGCAGTTATTCAGAAATGCTAATAAACTGTTTCTGAACATTAGTAGCAAGCTTTCCTTTTTGCATCAACAATCCTTTACAACTGCATTGCTGTCAGTTGAAGATCTAAGAACTTGTTTTGTGGGTAAAATCAGGTACTTGGATGTATACATGACAATAAATTTACTCAGTGAAGGTCAGGTTGAAAATCTGGCCTTTATATCACTAACATTTGCAGTGCTTATTTCAGGATGTAGTGTTGTTCAGAATTATGCATTTCTGCTGTGATATGTGTATCACACACACACACACGCCCGCCCACCCACTCACCCACCCACCAAAATCTTGCAGGGGAGTTCAGAAAGGGGAAAGAAAGAAGGGGAGCATAGAAGCAGAACAAGGCAAGATTAAGGCAGTAATGGGTACTGTAAAAATTTGAGCCCATCTCTATCTTGTGGGATTGATCTAGTCCTGGTCCTCTGTGGCCCTGTCTTTATCCGTTGCTCAGAGGAGCAGGATTGGGACAGAAGCTCCACAAAACCTACTTCATTTGGGAAAAAGACAGATGGCATCTCCACAGAGGTGGGGTTGGGACTTCATCACCATAGAGTTGGGACTTGGGTGTCAACAGCCCCACAGAGCCTTTTGCTTGATTACTTCCTCCCTGCAGATCTTTTCGCTCCAGAGGGAACTGTGTTACCCCTATATAGCTTCTAAAGGTGCCAAAACATTACTACCCTGAGCTCCCTGCTATACTTATTTGCCTCTTAAGGCTTCTCCAATACCTGTTCCAGCCTACAGGTCTTCAGTCTGGCCTTCTCCCCCCAATTCTCTTTGCTACCCAGAGACACCTCAGTCCCCATCCCTCACCTCTAAGGGACTACAGAATTTTTCTTGTTGAATCACCATTCCAGTCCTTGAAGCCCATCCCAATAGGCATTAGGAAGTGGCAGAAATAGTGGTGAGAGTGGAGCTGACCCATCAACTCACGTAGACTCACAGGAGTTAGGGATGGAAAAGACCTTTTAGATGAATCCAATGTTTGCTTAGTCTAGTTTTAAATATCACTAGCAGTAGGACTTCCCCTGGGAGACTATTGTACAGCCTAATACTATCAGGAAGCCTTTCATGATATGAAGGCCTAAACTGTCCTAATTTTCCCACACTAGTTATCACTTGACTTAAGGCATCTACTTTATTTTCCGATTTAGGGTTGGTGAGATACTGTCCAACTTTGATAAGTTTGTGAATTGATACCTGCATTTCCATTCCACTTATTCATGCCATTGTGCTCTCGACTGAGATTTAGTTAATAAAACTAGACTAATAAGACTTTCCAGTAGTCTTAAATTAGGTTTTGAGACATTTAATTTTCAGAAGTTTCTTAACTTTATATTAAAAATGCTTGATGCATCTAAAATGAAGTTAAAAAAATAAAATACAATTTAAACACGAATATGGGAAAGACCAAATTAGATACAGAAAGAATAGCAGTTTTATTTCTAAACATAAAACTTTTGTAGCCTCAATGCAGACTTAGTCTCTGTGCTATTGTGTTCTGCAGACAGGGGTATATCTAAGTACAGAGAGGAATAGGCAACACTGTGAGAAGAAAATAATTGCTGTATTGTGTTCCTCTTTATTATTTAGGCCCTGGTCCTGCAAACATTTAAATATAGTATGTGCTTAACTTTTAGCATCTGAGTAGTCACACTGAAATCAGTAGGACTACTCAGGTACTTAAAATAAGACATAAGTGTTTGCAGGATTGGAACTTTAGATTGTAAACTTAAGTATCATTGTATGCTTCTCAGTAAAATTAAATATTTTTAATTTTTTTTTAGGCTTTGAAAGACTATGGAATTCTTCTTCTTCTTGAATCGAGTAAGGAAATTGTCTTGACAGTGTTAATTAACCGTGCACTACTCTATGTGGAACTGGAAGACTACTCTAATGCATTAGAGGTATAAGATTCTCTTTCACATTTCATGTTTATTTTATGACACATATAGCTGACATGAAGAATAACCTGCAAATTTAGCAGTATTTCTAAGGGCAGATCTACACTACAAAATTCGGTCGGCTTAACTACATTGTTCAGGGCTGTGAAAAATTTCACGCCCTGTGCAATGTAATTAAGCCGATCTAAATCCTGGTGTAGACACTTCTAGGTTGACAGAAGAATTCTTTCATCAATCTAGCTGCCATCTCTTGAAGAAGTGGATTTACTGTAGTGATGGAAGAACCTATTCCGTCACTGTAGTAAGTGTCTGTTCCACTGTAGCATTTCTAGTGTAGATAAATCCTAAAGTACTAAAGGCCTACTTCTCATTTACACTATGGCCTCTTTACAACAATGTGGCAGTGTAGAGAGTTTGTGCAACCCACACACCTTCTGGGTGTGGTGTTCTGTCCCATCTTGTGGCACCGAGACCACTTAGAGATTAATTAGCCTGCTACAGCCTTGGCTAAGCTCATCTAGTCTTTTAGCTCATCTAGTAGAGACTCATGCATTTAGCTCCGGAGGTCCCAGGTTCAATCCTGCCCGCCGACGACTGGGGTCTGTCAGTGTTACATCAGCATGGGCATAAATGACAGTTACACTCTTTTTGTAGCACCTTTACACTGCCAGAGTGGTGTAAAATGGCCGCAGTGTAAACAAGAACAGGAGTACTTGTGGCACCTTAGAGACTAACAAATTTATTAGAGCATAAGCTTTCGTGGGCTACAACCCACTTCTTCGGATGCATATTGAGTGAAACATATCGAGGAGATATATATACACACATACAGAGAGCATGAACAGGTGGGAGTTGTCTTACCAACTCTGAGAGGCCAATTAAGTAAGAGAAAAAAAACTTTTGAAGTGATAATCAAGGTAGCCAAGTACAGACAGTTTGATAAGAAGCAAGTGTGAGAATACTTACAAGGGGAGATAGATTCAATGTTTGTAATGGCTCAGCCATTCCCAATCCCTATTTAGCCCTGAGTTGATTGTGTCTAGTTTGCATATCAATTCCAGCTCAGCAGTCTCTCGTTGGAGTCTGTTTTTGAAGTTTTTCTGTTTTAAGATAGCCACCCGCAGGTCTGTCATAGAATGGCCAGACAGGTTAAAGTGTTCTCCCACTGGTTTTTGAGTATTATGATTCCTGATGTCAGATTTGTGTCCATTAATTCTTTTGCGTAGAGACTGTCCGGTTTGGCCAATGTACATGGCAGAGGGGCATTGCTGGCACATGATGGCATATATCACATTGGTAGATGTGCAGGTGAACGAGCCCCTGATGGTATGGCTGATGTGATTAGGCCCTATGATGGTGTCACTTGAATAGATATGTGGACAGAGTTGGCATCGGGCTTTGTTACAAGGATAGGTTCCTGGGTCAGTGTTTTTGTTCAGTGATGTGTGGTTGCTGGTGAGTATTTGCTTTAGGTTCGGGGGTTGTCTGTAAGCAAGGACAGGTCTGTCTCCCAAGATCTGTGAGAGTAAAGGATCATCTTTCAGGATAGGTTGTAGATCTCTAATGATGCGCTGGAGAGGTTTTAGTTGGGGGCTGAAGGTGACAGCTAGTGGTGTTCTGTTATTTTCTTTGTTGGCCCTGTCTTGTAGGAGGTGACTTCTGGGTACTCGTCTGGCTCTGTCAATCTGTTTTTTCACTTCAGCAGGTGGGTATTGTAGTTTTAAGAATGCTTGATAGAGATCTTGTAGGTGCTTGTCTCTATCTGAGGGATTGGAGCAAATGCGGTTATATCTTAGAGCTTGGCTGTAGACAATGGATCGTGTGGTGTGTCCTGGATGGAAGCTGGAGGCATGTAGGTAAGTGTAGCGGTCAGTAGGTTTCCGGTACAGGGTGGTATTTATGTGACCATCACTTATTAGCACAGTAGTGTCCAGGAAATGGACCGCTTGTGTGGATTGATCTAGGCTGAGGTTGATGGTAGGATGGAAATTATTGAAATCATGGTGGAATTCCTCAAGGGCTTCTTTTCCATGGGTCCAGATGATGAAGATGTCATCAATGTAGCGCAAGTAGAGTAGGGGCGTTAGGGGACGAGAGCTAAGGAAGCGTTGTTCTAAGTCCTCCATAAAAATGTTGGCATACTGTGGGGCCATGCGGGTACCCATAGCAGTGCCGCTGACTTGAAGGTATATATTGTCCCCAAATGTGAAATAGTTGTGGGTGAGGACAAAGTCACAGAGTTCAGCCACCAGATTAGCTGTGACATTATCGGGGATACTGTTCCTGATAGCTTGTAGTCCATCTTTGTGTGGAATATTGGTGTAGAGGGCTTCTACGTCCATAGTGGCCAGGATGGTGTTTTCTGGAAGATCACCGATGGATTGTAGTTTCCTCAGGAAGTCAGTAGTATCTCGAAGATAGCTGGGAGTGCTGGTAGCGTAGGGTCTGAGGAGAGAGTCCACATAACCAGCCTTTGCACGTTGACGGAAGCAATCTATGTAGAAATCCAGTCTGTTGTTACGACCGTCCGGAGGAGTCCACGCAGAATCCTTTTTTTTGGAGTGCTGGTAGGGGGGATTCTGTGGGTTAGTATGCTGTTCAGAGGTATGTTGGAGCCACAACAGTAGTTCCCTTAACCCACCCAGCAATATTGTTAACCTTTCCAGCTATACTCTTAGCCCAGCAGAAGAGTCTGTCCTATCTCGGGGCCTCTCCTTTTGTCCCTCCAGACCCACGAACATGATACAGTTCTGCGGTGACCTAGAATCCTACTTTCGACGTCTCCGACTCAAAGAATATTTCCAACATACCTCTGAAAAGGCTGAAATTGTGGATAAGCAACATCACTTGCCCCATAACCTCAGCCATGCTGAACACAACGCCATCTACAGCCTCAGAAACAACCCTGACATCATTATCAAAAAGGCTGACAAAGGAGGTGCTGTCGTCATCATGAATAAATTGGAATATGACCAAGAGGCTGCTAGACAGCTCTCTAACACCACATTCTACCAGCCATTATCCTCTGATCCCACTGAGGATTACCTAAAGAAACTACACCATCTGCTAAAAAAACTCCCTGACAAAGCACAGGAACAAATCTGTACAGATACATGCCTAGAACCCCGACCAGGGACATTCTATTTGCTACCCAAGATCCATAAACCTGGAAATCCTGGACGCCCCATCATCTCAGGCATTGGCACCCTAACATCAGGCTTGTCTGGTTATGTGGACTCTCTCCTCAGACCCTACGCTACCAGCACTCCCAGCTATCTTCGAGATACTACTGACTTCCTGAGGCAACTACAATCCATCGGTGATCTTCCAGAAAACACCATCCTGGCCACTATGGACGTAGAAGCCCTCTACACCAATATTCCACACAAAGATGGACTACAAGCTATCAGGAACAGTATCCCCGATAATGTCACAGCTAATCTGGTGGCTGAACTCTGTGACTTTGTCCTCACCCACAACTATTTCACATTTGGGGACAATATATACCTTCAAGTCAGCGGCACTGCTATGGGTACCCGCATGGCCCCACAGTATGCCAACATTTTTATGGCGGACTTAGAACAACGCTTCCTTAGCTCTCGTCCCCTAACGCCCCTACTCTACTTGCGCTACATTGATGACATCTTCATCATCTGGACCCATGGAAAAGAAGCCCTTGAGGAATTCCACCATGATTTCAATAATTTCCATCCTACCATCAACCTCAGCCTAGATCAATCCACACAAGCGGTCCATTTCCTGGACACTACTGTGCTAATAAGCGATGGTCACATAAATACCACCCTGTACCGGAAACCTACTGACCGCTACACTTACCTACATGCCTCCAGCTTCCATCCAGGACACACCACACGATCCATTGTCTACAGCCAAGCTCTAAGATATAACCGCATTTGCTCCAATCCCTCAGATAGAGACAAGCACCTACAAGATCTCTATCAAGCATTCTTAAAACTACAATACCCACCTGCTGAAGTGAAAAAACAGATTGACAGAGCCAGACGAGTACCCAGAAGTCACCTCCTACAAGACAGGGCCAACAAAGAAAATAACAGAACACCACTAGCTGTCACCTTCAGCCCCCAACTAAAACCTCTCCAGCGCATCATTAGAGATCTACAACCTATCCTGAAAGATGATCCTTTACTCTCACAGATCTTGGGAGACAGACCTGTCCTTGCTTACAGACAACCCCCGAACCTAAAGCAAATACTCACCAGCAACCACACATCACTGAACAAAAACACTGACCCAGGAACCTATCCTTGTAACAAAGCCCGATGCCAACTCTGTCCACATATCTATTCAAGTGACACCATCATAGGGCCTAATCACATCAGCCATACCATCAGGGGCTCGTTCACCTGCACATCTACCAATGTGATATATGCCATCATGTGCCAGCAATGCCCCTCTGCCATGTACATTGGCCAAACTGGACGTCTCTAAGCAAAAGAATTAATGGACACAAATCTGACATCAGGAATCATAATACTCAAAAACCAGTGGGAGAACACTTTAACCTGTCTGGCCATTCTATGACAGACCTGCGGGTGGCTATCTTAAAACAGAAAAACTTCAAAAACAGACTCCAACGAGAGACTGCTGAGCTGGAATTGATATGCAAACTAGACACAATCAACTCAGGGCTAAATAGGGATTGGGAATGGCTGAGCCATTACAAACATTGAATCTATCTCCCCTTGTAAGTATTCTCACACTTGCTTCTTATCAAACTGTCTGTACTTGGCTACCTTGATTATCACTTCAAAAGTTTTTTTTCTCTTACTTAATTGGCCTCTCAGAGTTGGTAAGACAACTCCCACCTGTTCATGCTCTCTGTATGTGTGTATATATATCTCCTCGATATGTTTCACTCAATATGCATCCGAAGAAGTGGGTTGTAGCCCACGAAAGCTTATGCTCTAATAAATTTGTTAGTCTCTAAGGTGCCACAAGTACTCCTGTTCTTTTTGCGGATACAGACTAACACGGCTGCTACTCTGAAAAGTGTAAACAAGAACCAGGATCAAAATATGCAAGTTGTATATTAAGTTAAAAAGTGAATGCCTGCCTCCACTGCCTTGCACCTTGAATAATCATTTTCTGTTTATACAAGGTGAGTGTAAGCCGATGCCACAGGTGTAAGTGAATGGAGGATTCTGATTTGATTTTGTTTTACATTCTCTTTGCACAAGGTGAAATGACCACTCAAGGTTAAAGTTACAGGAGACTCGGGTCCTGAGTTTTTTTCTTCAGGTTCTCAGAAAAAGGATTGCAATCTTGTCATTGATCCATAATCCAGACTCCCCTCTTATTCATTGCGAGTTCTGCCTGCAAAACAATAGCTGGACTGAGGCTTAAACATATTAAATAGTCTCATAGATACCATTTTTCATTCTTAAAGTATAATTTCTCAAAAGCCTTCATTTGTTATGACTTAGAAGGAATACTTTTCTCAGTATTGTTTGTGTTTTTATTTTGGATGGGTAACTTTAGGCTTTGAATTTTTTTGTTCATGTGACAGCAATGATTTCAGCATGGGCACACTGCAAAATTGGGTAGTTTATGTTTCAAAGATAGATATCCTACGTAGATGCAAAAATGAAGACGGGTACCTTTGTGATGATCCAGAAATGTCCCACTAGAAATGCATGGAAAAAGCCCTTCACACTTGATAGACCTTGCATAGAAACAGCTGAACCAGAACAATTACTGTATAGATCTCTGTCTTATGCTACAAAATGTAATTCGTCAGAGAGGCTCAATGGAGAGACTCAGATGGTACATATTTTGATGTGAAGGGGTTCCTGAAAGGAGAATAGGGACTCATAGTAATGGGGTAGAACCAACATGATCAGGAAAAAGTGTTAACTCCTGAATGAATTTTAGAGAAGACTGATTTACAAAATGAGAGTTGAACGTTAGAGACTCAAAATCCTAATGCATCCCATGTAGCTAAATATTTTCACAAGATTATGTTCTTCCTACATATAATTTAGAGAATCTGGTGTACAAATCAGTTTTGTTAGTGTGCTGCTGGGAGGAGCTTTCAGAGCACCCACATGTATTATGGCTGTTGTGTCAGGAGGTAATCTTTTAGGGCTCAATTCTGGAAGATATTTTCTGCCATGATCTAGCAAGAGAGACAAGGTGGATGAGGTAATACTTTTTGTTGGAGCAACTTCTGTTGGTGAAAGTGAAAGAGAGAAGCTTTTGAGCTACACAAATCTTTTCTTCAGGTCTGGGAAAGGTACTCAGAGTGTCATAACTACACACACCTTGGAACAGATTGTTTATCAAAGTAGTTAACACATATTGTAAGAGACCAATCAAGGTGAAGTGGCTTGTTAAAACCTCTGCAGTCATAGGACAAAAAAGGGGGAGGAGAAGTTAATAGGTTACAGATTATTGTAATAAGCCATAAATCCAGTGTCTTTATTAAGACCATGATTTTTAGTGTCTAGCAAAGTTATGAATTTAGGCTCTCAGGCCTATCTTTTGAAGGCATTGTGCAGGTTTCTTTTGAGGATGACGATTGCTAGATCAGATATGGAGTAATGGTTTTTGAAAAGTGTTTGCCCACAGTTGATATGGTCTTTTTATCATTTTTCTATGTGAGTTCATTCAACGGCGTAGTGATTGGTTTCACCCAAATAGTTGTTGTTATTGTGGCATTTAGTGAACTAGATGAGGTACATCACAGGTTGTGATAGGCATGTGTAGGCCCAGGCATCTTGAAAGGTGTGTTGTGGGGAGTGTTGATCATAGTAGCAGTGAAGATATGTCTGCAGGTTTTGCATGTGTTGTGTCAGGGTTTGATGCTGCTTTGTGTTGATGTGTCTTGGTCTGTGGGGAGCTTGCTTCTTTTGATGGATTTGGCAAGGTAAGGGAGTGGTTTGAAGGCCAGAGGACGGGGGGTTCAGGAAAGATTTCTTTTAGGATGTGGTCCCCATAGAGTATGGATTGTAATTACTTAATGATACCTTGTATGGGTTCCAGTGTGGGTTGGTAGGTGACAACTAGGGGTGTGTGGTTGGAGGTTCCCCCCCCCCCCCCCCCCCCGTCTTGAGGCATGTTGTCTTGGGGTAATTGGGTGGCCTGTTCCATGATGCAATCTACTTCTCTGGTGGAGTGTCCTTGTTTGGTGAAGGCAGTTTTAAATGTGTTAAGGTGTGTATCCCAGACTCTCTTCTTGGAGCACAATCTGTGGTATGTGAGTGCCTGGCTGTAGATAACAGGTCTCTTGGTGTGTTTGGAGTGGTTACTGGATCTGTGAAGGTAAGTGTCGTGATCCAGCAATCAGTTAGCATGTGCGCAAAATTAGTAATGTGAGCAGTGCCATTGACTTCATTAGAACTATTTGTGTGCTTACAGCTAAACACGTTTAAGTGCTTTGGTAGGTTGGGACAGAATGTCCAGCCCTGTATGGAGTGGGCCTTTATTTTACAATATTTTAGTTACACAAGTAAAATAAAATTGTCACTACAAAAGAGAGGTTTGTACTAACATAGTACAGTAACTCCTCACTTAAAGTCATCCCGGTTAACGTTGTTTCATTGTTACGTTGCTGATCAATTAGGGAACATGCTCGTTTAAAGTTGTGCAATGCTCCCTTCTAATGTCGTTTGGCAGCCGCCTGCTTTGTCCACTGCTTGCAGGAAGAGCAGCCCGTTGCAGCTAGCTGGTGGGAGCTTGGAACCAGGGTGGACCGGCAGCCCCCCGTCAGCTCCCCGCTCCCCTAAATTCCCTGTGCAGCAGCTGCTCAACAGGCTAGCAAAATTGCAGCTGTCCCTCCCCCCACTGCCATGTGCTGCTCCTGCCCTCTGCCTTGGAGCGGCTCCCCAAGACTCCTGCTTGCTGTGCAGGAGGGAGAGAGGGAAGAGGGGGGCTAATGTCAGGGTGTCCCCCTGCTCCTGCACCCCGCTTACCCCATTCTCCATATAGCGGGGGGACACACGACAGGGCTCAGGACAGAGGGAGCTTGCTGGCAGCAGCAGCTGCGGTCTCAGCAAGCCGATCTAATTAACAAGGCAGTGTACTTAAAGGGGAAATGCGCATCTCTCTCTCTCATACACACAGTGTGTGTGTCTCTCTCTGTCTGCGATGCTCTCTTCCCTCCCTCCATTCCTGCTGCCTTGTAGACTGTGAGAGTTAACCCTTGAGGTCTCCGCCAATTGCTAGTTCATCATTTAGCAATAAGGCATTCCCTGGAAAATATCCCACCCTCTGATTCCTCCACCTCAACCAAGCTTAACAATCATCATCACTGTGTACCAGTATTAATTGTTTGTTTAAAACTTATACTGTGTGTGTGTGTGTGTATATATATATATATATAAATATAAAATATATATATTTTTGTCTGGTGAAAAAAAATTCCCTGGAACCTAACTCCCTCATTTACATTAATTCTTATGGGGAAATTGGATTCACTTAACATCATTTCGCTTAAAGTCGCATTTTTCAAGAACATAACTACAACGTTAAGTGAGGAGTTACTGTAGGACATTTCTGTACATATGTGTACATCTCATTACAATATCAGGCCAATGTTATAGTCTCTTGAACACTAAATCTCTATAGAGAGTGAGATATTTATTTTTTCCATTTGAAGAGCTAGAAAATACCCTCTAAACTATTTTTCCATTGAGTGCATCAGTACAAGTGCTGTTGCAAAGCCAAACTGTTCCTGTCTCTATATGTTGACGGGAGGTGTTGTAGACTGTATAAAGCCTACTTTCCCTTGCAAGGACTTAAACTACTTCCTTATTATAAAGTTAAAAGATGTTTTCCCCATATCAGAAACATCCAAACTGCGTTTTCCTTTTAAATCTCTTATATCAAAACCACACAGACAAGGTATTCCAAATTTTGGTTAAAAGAAGAGTTAGAAATCTCTAAACTAGTGATTTATAATAGAAATATTGACACATCTTTAGCTGGAAGATTATGAACAGGATACTCTAATCAAAGAATCACTCAGTTTAATCCTATCATTTATTTTTAAACTACTTCAGTTTACTTGTTTATAAATACATTAGCAGAAGGGAATGAAAAAAGGTTATGTTTTTATTACTGGATTTTTTAATGAGATTGTGTATCAGAAAATAACATACCCTTTAATATGTATATTTAATTGCAATTATATAGGTGTTTCTATAAAAAATACTGGAAGTAATATTGTATCCAGCTCTGTAGGAAATACCCAGATATCAAATATATTGTCTGACTAGAAAGGCTATGTTCCCCCAAGACCCTGAGTATTAATTATGGAATGGAAAACAGTTAGTCATTAACTCTCCAGTTCTACTGAAAACATACTGTGTTCTTGTTTAGGTTTCATCCCCTTGTTGATAAAAATTTGATTTGCTAAGGCCACGTTATTGAAGCGAAACAAAACAATACAAACATATATAATTGAGTATCTTTTTTTTCAGGACTTTAAAGAGGCTTCATTGAGTAATCCAAGAAATAGTGAGATCTATCAAGCTATTGGAATCTGCTACCAGAGGTATGATATGTGGTTCGGTATGGCATAGGGTAGGAGAAGAGAAATAGAGGGGGAGCTGGATAATGTTCCAATGTATCTTTTAATAACAGTCTGAGTGAGGACTGGATAAGAGAAAAGAAAGAAGGGAAAGAAAAAAGAGAGATGAGTAGGTGTCAAGGCCGGCAGCTCTACAGCTGCCGCTTCATTCTTTGGCAGCAATTCGGTGGCAGGTCCTTCCTTTTCCGTTGGCCACCCCAAGCACCTGCTTGCTGGGCTGGTACCTGGAGCCGGCCCTGGTAGGTGTTTGTCAGATTTGCCATTGATGTTCCAGTCTCACATGGGATCATCCATTATCTACCAATAAGATGTTTATAGCAGCAGAGGGGAAAAAAAAGGCATGACAGAAAAAGTAAAGCTAAGAAGAGAACCAAGAGGGATAAAATAGAATGAAAGGTGGTGAGGAGGTAGAACAGAGCCAGTAATGCTTGTAATTATGGCACCATGTTAGTGTCTCCATAATTTTAGTAGTGAGACAATTTCCATTTTAAGCCTATGCCTCTTCCTTTTTACAAAACCACCTCTGACTTTTTAACGTGAAATTTTTCATGTTTAGTCTCAGCTAGCAGAGATATATTCTGAAAGCTTGAAGTAAACCTATTAATCATTTAAAAAGTATATAATTTAGAGGCATTAGAGTGTACACTTAAGTTATTCTATTTTATCACAGTGATAATCAGTAAGAATGGTAAGTCTCTACTTTTTAATGTGGAAAGGAAGGTAGGTTATAGTGTGATGTTGGTTGATGAACTGTATATTAATTTACTCTTATCTATTGTATTCTAGGGTCTTCTCTAGCACCTATCACTGTATTATGTAAGTGCTGCTTAGGCAGTCTTTGGGTGGGCATATTTAAGATCTGTCATCCTGAGTCCTGCCTGGCTATGGCTGATTTGTGCTGCTCTGGTGATATAACTGGCTCCCTGATTCTCCTTTGTCAGGGGAGTCCTGAGAGGGCATAGACCTGACACAGTGGCACTGTGTTTGTGGGTATGACTGGGGTGTTCCTATGACGAGGGTATCCCTATGACTAAGAGATCCTCAACTTCTAAAAGAGCTTCTCAGAGCCCATTATCAGCTGTTCTAAATTACGTCTTGGTGCTGATCCTATAACTCCAGAATCAGGGAATCCCCCTCCCTTGAGTTTACATGAGTGCAAAAAGGGCCATCTCAGAGATTGGCACTATGATTTTAATACAGTTTTTTACTTTTAAAAAATTATTTAGATTTATAACAAAATCCTTGTAGTTGCATTTTAGCCATATCTGTTAAAGCTGTTTCTGTGTAGTAAAGAATTCAGTCTGTGCTTCAGGTAGAACATGGACATCTAATATATCTTTCAGCGTCTCCTTGGTAAAATGACTACACACTTTGACACAATCTTGACCTCCATACATAAAAGAGCTTTTGACATAAATTAGAGTTCCATGCACAAATTGTTTGCAGACTTGATCCCTTTAAAATACATTTATTTATGTCACCATCTGAATACACATTTTTGCCATTTGCAGATAGGGTAAATATGTTTTGTATTCATCTGTCACTGTTAAAGGTCTAGCTGCACCTCTGTCTCTTTTCTGGTCTCTATCAGTGCACCTCCTCAGATGTCAGGCCTCCTGCCTTTACCTGTCTTGGGGTGAAATTCAGCAGTTCTCCCACTCTTAGCCCAGACCCTGGGCTACAGTATCCTGTTTGTTTACGGTGCTTACCCAGAAGGTCCGACACAGTTCAGGGCTTATGCAGTTCTTCCCTTCTGGAATCTGTGACCAAACAACCTTATTGTTTTTTTGTGCAGTGGCAACAAAGCTTTTAAAGATTTTTTTTTAAAAAAAACAATAAACACTCTACACACATGTCTATCTTATCTAAAGACTTACAATCCCTATTGGTACCCTAGGCAGGCCTATCTTTTTCAGTGGGATCTTTTGAATAGGTCTGGTTTCCCCCCCCCACCTTCTTCTTCCCTGAATAACTAGTGCCTCTTTCTTGAGAGAGTGACTCTTTTTATTCCTGCTATTGTTCTTTTGTTCTTCTTTGTTTGCGGGCCTTTTCCTCCTGTGATCAAAACCAGCTTTGTAGGTTTGCTGAAGACAGAGGCAGAATCATCAAAGCACAAATAGTTTTGTCATTGCCCCTTAACAACTCGTGTATGTTTGCCAAGAGGTGGCATCTTGAGCCATTCTTTTCTTTCCTGCATATTTTGCCAGACTCCCGTTGCATTAAAACAATATAGTCGTACAGAAAATCCATGTTCAGGAGGGATGAATTCAAAATGGAAGAGGTGCAGAGACGAACTACTGGAATGATCAGGGAAATGGAAGACCTATCTTACGAGTGGAGATTGGAAGAGCTTTCTTGTTTAAAGAACAGGAGTACTTGTGGCACCTTAGAGACTAACAAATTTATTAGAGCATAAGCTTTCGTGGGCTACAGCCCACTTCTTCGGATGCATATAGAGTGGAACATATATTGAGGAGATATATATACACACATACAGAGAGCATGAACAGGTGGGAGTTGTCTTACCAACTCTGAGAGGCCAATTAAGTAAGAGAAAAAAACTTTTGAAGTGATAATCAAGATAGCTCAGTACAGACAGTTTGATAAGAAGTGTGAGAATACTTACAAGGGGAGATAGATTCAATGTTTGTAATGGCTCAGCCATTCCCAGTCCTTATTCAATCCTGAGTTGATTGTATCTAGTTTGCATATCAATTCCAGCTCAGCAGTCTCTCGTTGGAGTCTGTTTTTGAAGTTTTTCTGTTGTAAGATAGCCACCCGCAGGTCTGTCATTGAATGGCCAGACAGGTTAAAGTGTTCTCCCACTGGTTTTTGAGTATTATGATTCCTGATGTCAGATTTGTGTCCATTAATTCTTTTGCGTAGAGATGTCCAGTTTGGCCAATGTACATGGCAGAGGGGCATTGCTGGCACATGATGGTATATATCACATTGGTAGATGTGCAGGTGAACGAGCCCCTGATGGTATGGCTGATGTGATTAGGTATGCTCTAATAAATTTGTTAGTCTCTATGATGCCACAAGTACTCCTGTTCTTTTTGCCGATACAGACTAATACGGCTGCTACTCTGAAACCTTTCTTGTTTAGTTTAGCAAAAAGAAGTCTGAGAGGGGATATGATTTATCTCTATAAATGCAACAGCAGGGGTGGGAGTGGGGAGGGGAAGGAATACCAGGGTGGGAGAATACCAGGAGCTATTTAAGACAAAAGACAATGTTGCCACAAGACAAATGGGTATACATTGGCCATGAACAAATTCAGGCTGGAAATTAGAAGATTTATAACCATCAGTGTTCTATTCTATGCATCTGAAAAAGTGGGCTGTAGCCCACGAAAGCTTATGCTCAAATAAATTTGTTAGTCTCTAAGGTGCCACAAGTACTCCTGTTCTTTTTGCAGATACAGACTAACACGGTTGCTACTTTGAAACCCATCAGTAGAGTGAGATTCTTAAACAACCTCCCAGTAAGAGTTGTGGGGGGAAACAACTTTATTAGTGTGAAGAGACAGCGATTTTATGACAGGGTTGCTTGTGATAGTAGGGGGCAGTGCCCAGTAACCCTGGGGCTCACTTCCAGTTTATATATTATGTTCACAAAAGCTCATGCTTCAGGTTTTCAGCCAGCCACCTGTGGGGTCAGGAAGGGACTCTCCCTCTTATTCCCCAATCCAATGTATTCTTTTCTCTTTTCTCGCCTTTCTTTGAAGCATCAGAGATGGCCACCGCTGGAAATGGGATGCTGGACTGGGTGGGTCAGGGCTCTGAGGTGGCACCAAGCATTCTCGTTCTCTCAGGTGCTTGGGTAGCTAGTTCTTGCTCACATGCTCCAGTCTAATTGATCACCATATGTGGAGTTGGGAAGGAATGTTCCTCCAGGTCAGGTCAGTGACCTAGGTCGGTTTTCATCTTCTTCTGCCCCATTTAGGTGCGGCTCATTTGCCATATTATGTGAGTATATCTCACGTAATCATTTCCATGCCATTGCTGGGGCCTTGGGCATTGGTGCACCTCAATCCCTCCTGTTCTCTGCCTTTGGCACATAATAGTCTAGTCTCCTGTAGACTGTAATACTTTAGGCTAATTTTGGTTGCTGGATTTAGTGTGCGGGTGGTATCGGTGGCCTGTGTTATACAGGAGGTCAGACTAGATGATCTGGTGGTCCCTTCTGGCCTTAAACTCTATGACTACAAAACACCCAATAACCAGGCCAACATACAGTATTTATAAATTATCACAGAGAAGCTCCAAACCCATCACATCATCTATACTAATAAGAAACACATAAGACATCAAGTGTTGGTTTTGAGCAACAGTTCCAAAAGGTTGCTTTAAAGTTACTAATATTAATATATTTGTATTGCCTCAAGGGGTGTCTACACTTTGCTTTTTTGGCCCCAAATTTTCATGGTTGCTTATACTGTTTCAGCTCTGGATTAGCACCAAGGGGAGGCCTAATGTAGCCAGGGCTCCAGGTGGCTATCAATGTTTTAAGTATTGTGTTGTCTAATCCTGCCCAGCGCAGGTCTGTGCAACACGGGGCTTTGAAATGTTAGCTGACACCAGAGCTTTGTCTATACCATTGCTCCCACTATTGATGGCACCAGTGGAGCTGAAACTCTAGTGCCAACACTGCAGAATGAATTTTAAGGAAATATTCCATAGAGTGGACAAGAGTTAAGGGTGAGGACAGTATAATCATTGAAACATCTTTTGTAATCATAAAATGAAAAGTTTTCCTGCATTTATTTCCCCTTTACATTTTTTGTTCTTGGAACTTTGGGAATCATGACTTTGAACTATGCGGTAGTGGTTTCTGGTCATTTTCTTGTGGTTGCTAGGAGACAACATCCCTTAGGCAGCATATGTGACTCATAGACAACTCGTGCCTCTTGATAATACGGGGGGGGGCACAATCTAAAGGGGAGGACACGTGACTCCCCATGTGTCTCTTCTGCCCAGTGACCCCCCTGCCCTGTGCCCAGCCTGGGGCCGCCGCACTCTACCTGCTCCGCCAGAGTTTCCTGCAGGGGGCAGGGAAGGGAAGAGCTCTGTCCTTCTCCCACTGCGCCTCTCCCCCCGCTCCACACACCCTGGCACATTCAGCCGTTCTCTCTGGCAGCCGGGCCTGGAGAGCAGGATGGAGCTACTTCTCACACAGCTGAAGCTGGCTACTCTGGGTTGCTGACTCTGTGCAGTGCGGTGGCTTCCTGAGCAAGAGCCTGGCTGGGGCGGCAGCCTGCCCCACAGTCTCTGCTCCCTGCCCAGGCCCAGCTGCCGGGGATGGGCTGAGCGAGCCGGTGCCTCCCCCCCCCCCAGCATGTTTCTGACTTGCTTGTCCCCTGTCTCCAGCAGCTGGGCCCAGGCGGGGAGCAGAGAGGGCAGGGCCACCGTCCCAGCCAGGCTCTTTCTCAGGCAGCCGCCACACGGCGCAGAGCAGTGATCTGGAGTGGCCGGCATGAGAAGTGGCTGGCCCCACCCCTTCCACTGTCCGCCCAGGCCCGGTTGCCAGGGACAGAGGCCGAGTGTATTGGGGGATAGGTGCAGCTGGAGAAGGGAGCCCCTCTGCCTCCCCCTTGGCAGGCCAAGCAGAAATCTGGGGTGACACTTGACCCCCCATCTCCCCGCCCATGTTGCCTATGGTGTGACTGGTGCCAGATTTGGCAAAGCAATAGGCTTGTTATACACGTGATTATAAAGTTACTTTGACAAATCATAGAAAATGAAAAATCTTCAAGCGTCTATACATGTGGCTCTGTGCACCGAGTAAAGGTCCTCCTCTATAAGCACAATAAATCAAATGTTTCAATCATATACATTACCGTTCTTAAACAAATAGGAAAGTATGCTTGAAGAGTTTTACTCTTGAATGCTGAAGATCAAATTCTGCACTTTTGGATATATATGTTCATAACAAGCATTTTGATGGATCTCTGCCCAGGACAGTTGCACAAAAATGTATGGCACAGCCAGGAACTGAACCCAGTTCTCGAGTCCCAGTGCCTTAAATGCAATACTATCCTTCCTCTCTTTTTATTATTTGAGAGCTTTGTGCGCACCCAGAGCTGTGCAGTCATATAAGAAGACACAGCACTTACCCCAAAGAGTTTACAGTGTAGTTTAGAAATAGATCAAATAGTTCAGACATTTTTAATGCACTGGGAAATTGTATTTGTTGAGGTGGTGCAGATGTTATAGCTGAAAGTCTTTGCATAAAGTGTATTTGAAGGAAAAAGGTAGTCTGAGGAACAGAATAAGTGGGAGTCTTAATGGGCATTGGATCAGGACTAAAAAGAGGGAATCCGTTCCAAATTTTACAGGCTGACATGAAGAAGAAGGGGCAGAGATGAGATTGGGAGAAAGATGAAAGGAATTGGTGAGAGTGAGTCTTGGAGGAGTGAAGGGAGTAAGAGGAAACAGGAAGAAGAAGGTTTATGGTAGAAGTAAACTACGCTTGGTTGAAACAGCTGAGTCTGAACAGACTGGCACAAAGTGTGTTTGGTATTGAAATTGGACTGTGAGAATGGTTCAGCTGGAAATCTGAACCTGAACAAACCAAGCCACATTGGAATCTGCTGAGTGTAATCCTGGCTCCACTGAAGTCAACAGGAGTTTTGCCATTGACTTTATTGGGGACAGGATTTCACCCTAAGTCTTTACAAGTTCACAGACTAACAGCATTGGCCTCTGTAATGATCAAGAAAAGGACTGTGCATGGAGAATTAATCATAGTCATATTTTTTTAACCATTGTCCCTGAAAACCAGGATTAATGTACTTTCTCAGGACAGGTTGGGGAAGTGTGCACTGCCAGTGCTTTCTGTTTAGTGGATGAAATGAGAACCTAAGTTTCTAGAGCTGTAAATCTGGCACCTTTCATTAACAATTAAAATCACTGATTTAAAAAAATTAATAAAGCACTGACCGTCAAGTCTATATTTATTTTTAGACTTGAGCAGTATGAAGAAGCTGTGAATTCATTTACCCAAGTGCTTAAACTAGATCCCTTTTCTCTGGATGCCTATGTTGCAAGAGGAAATTCATACATGGAATATGGTCATGAAGTTGGCAACACCCAAGCACAGAAAGACTTCCTGAAAGCACTGCATCTTAACCCAAAGTGTGTGAAAGCCAGAATTTGCTTAGGATACAATTTACAGGTAATACACCAAAGATCATAGTTTGTAATATCCTGTGACAAAGAGAGGAGCATTATTTTTCATATATAAAATTTAGTCCGTACTCCATACATAGTAATACTGCAAACTAGTTAAACACTGTTCAGCCAGATAAAATAACTTGTATCCTTAATGGAACCCTTTGTTACTCTCTATTTTCCCCCCTACTCACTTTAACTATTCTTTTCAACTAAAGAGATAGGCTGCAATTCCCTTTGAAATTTGTCTGTGCTGCATCTTACTTGATTGGTGGATTTACTGTTGAGTACCAAGAGACTTGATCTCCTTAATCAGCCCAGAGAAAAATAGAGTCGTATTGGTAATCATGCCCAGATACCTTGAATGGTATTGTAATCAATAACACTAGACAGCAGGCTGCTACGTACAAAGTGACTTAGATATTTTTGGTGAATCTATGTAAAAGGAAAATCTTGTATGTTAAGTCAATCCAAAACAAAATGTTAACAAATGTATTAAGCCCCTTCAAAAAGGGCTTATATATAATGAAATCTGAAAACCACTTAGCTATACCCCAAAAAGAACAATCCTGCATTAGCAAAGTCATGTATGAATTGACATATCGTGTGTTTTTTCTCCTCTCTAATTCCCATGATTTTACAACATTGTTACTGTGCTTTGTTGTTATACCCATTTGTCTGAAAAAACCCTCTTTCCAACAAAGTTGTGAGTTAATTTTGTGCCTGTGTAAATGAGGGACTAATTTTATCAGCCTGCATCAGGCTTACTTGGGTAGGCCATGTGCAAATTTCCTCACAGCTCTGCAAATATGTTTTAATTCTAATTAATTAATGTTCGCACTGTGCTTTATAAAGTACTCTCTAAGTGCTGAGTGTTATCATCGGTCTTAAAAAGCAGCCTTTCTGACATTGTTTTCAGTCATACAAGGAAGTCTCTTTCAACAACAGAGTGCTGGTTCTGCTGAATGGATCCAAATTGTGTGACTGTTTCTTGGTGAATCAGATAAGATTACCAAACTTATTTGTACTCGGTCAAAATTCAAATCCAGGTCTTCCAAGGTAGAATGTTAGTGAACCCGTGAATCAGTCATCAGAACTTGAAGAAGTGGGGTCTAGCCATTTACTTCCCTTACATCTTTCTATTCCCCCTCACTCAACAGCTCATCCTGCCCCATGCATATTTCCATCCCCCTTTTAGTCTCGCATCTCTTACTCCTCCATAACCAGTGGGGCTGGGCCTACTTCCAGCCTAGGGCAAAAAAATATCAGATCACTTGTCCATGGGCAGCTAAGACCTCAAATTTGGCTACATGACAATAAAACATAGCTCTCCCAATTTTAAGGTTATAGGCTCATATTCACAAGTAAGTGAAAGTGAGATATTGTTGCTGTCTAACAGAATTTCTGTGCTTTCTTCATATACTGTTTTGAACAATTATGCTGGTGTTTCTCATTTTTATTCTCTCGTATTTAGTGAGTGGCTCTCACTAGGTCTAACTTATTTAGTTTTGGATAGTGTGTAACCCAAGGATTATTACTGTTATTATTTTAATATCTCCAGGGAGAGAGGGTCACACCAAGACATTCTGATGTTATTGTGGGAAGGCAGGTGCATAGAAATGAGTCTTCACTTCATTATATTATCACACAGGGCCAGACATTTAAAACTTGAGGATAGAAGCCCAGGTACAACAGCAATTGCATGTGCAGTTCCTGTAAAGGTAGCATGTAAATGCAGTGGGTGTGTGGATATCTAACTAGCTATTTGCATTCATCTTTTCCCAGTTTGTGCACAAAATTAAATAACTGAATGTGGCAACATAGGGGCATGTGCAATTTTCCCACATGCCTATAATTTTTGAAAATATGGCCATTGGTATGTGGTATGTTTAATAATATTCATATGTTAAAACTCTTTTTAGGCCTTTGGAAAGTTTCAGAAAGCTTGGAATCAATTTACAGTTGCCATTGACATTGATCCAAAATGCCATATTGCCTATGATGGACGAGCTGTGATCTGTCTTCAGATGGGTGATACTTTTGCTGCATTTCAAGATACAAATGCAGCACTAAAGGTAAATGTTGGTTTTCAGTTGATTTATAAATATGAACCTGCTATTATTAGGCCACTAAATAATGCACATAAATTTGAAGAACTGTGTATGAATAATTGTAGATTTAGATTAGGAGGTGCTTTCTATTTTTATACGTTTCCTTTAAAGAAAGAGTCTTGTTATTAATGTAGAAATGTGGACTTTGTTCAAATAAGAGTGCATATATTATTACATTTCAGCTCACTACCACTGCTCAGCTGCTTACAAACCGGGGTGTCATTAACCAGTTTATGGGTTACTTAAACTGTGCTATGAAAGATTATCAGCAAGCAATTTCCATCAACCCTGGCTATGCTTTAGCCTATTTCAATGCAGCAAATATCTACTTTCATCACAGGCAATTTTCACAGGTAGGTTTTATGTTCTATTTTCATACCATTCTTAGAACACTTTTCCTTGACTAAGGAATAATGTCATTGATACAAATTAGTGTATAAATGTAAGATTTTACTTGAATCTTTTAACATTTAATTTAATAATTTAGCTGCACTCTGATAGGGTATGAATTAATATATAGTAATAAGTAATACATAATACTACTATGTTCTATTACTGTTCGTTTTATCTGATGATCTCAAAGTGCTTTACAAATATTTATGAATAAAGACTAACAAATTTTTTAGATGGGGGCCAAAATCTTCAAAAATTCCTAAGTAATTTAGAAACCTAAATCTCACTGACTTTCAATGAGACTTAGGCTACTGAATCAGCCAGGTGCGTCTGAAATTTTTGCCCTGGAGACTATGGCAAAGAGAAGTCAAGTAATTGTCCTAGTTTACACAGTAATTCAGTGACAGAGTGAGGAGTAGAACCCAAATCTCCTGTCTCACAGGCCTATGCTTTAACTACTAAGCCAGGTTTTCTCCCTGTTGTAGTACCCTCAGAGTCTTGAATCACTCCCTTCTGCAGAAATACCCTGGGGAGGGCCTGAGGTAATCAAACACCGAAGTTCCCCTTGCATTTTCCTAGTAAGCTCTTTGGAGGCAAGGACCATTTCATACTTTCTGTACAGCCTCTAACAGAGTGGGAATAGGGTTGCCACCCGTCCGGTTTTCACCTGGACAGTTTGGGTGTCCAGGTGCCATTTAACAAACCCCGATGTCCGTTTTTTTAAAAATCTGGGGTGGAAAAGGTGTAGCAGGGGTGGGTACTTGGGGAAAGAGGTGGAGAAGTGGGTGGGGCCTTGAAGGAAGAGGTAGAGCAGGGCCAGGCCCTTGGGGGAAGAGGTGGAGCAGGGGCGGGGCCTTGGGGGAAGAGGCGGAGCAGGGGGAGGGGGTTTGGGGAGTCCAGTTACCAGCTATTCGAAAGGTAGCAACCCTAAATGGGAACCCAATCCTGATTGAAGCCTCTGGGTGTTACCATAGTACTACTAATAAATAATAGTAAATCATTCTGTTGCGAAAGAGTGGCTGAATTCTTCTTCTCAAAGATCCTTGCAAAAACCTTGTCATTCTTGCATAAATCCTGTGGATTTCTGCTACCTTGATTATTAATACAATATAAAAATATATACAGCATTTCAGAAGTTTGCATGGTACATAATATCTTCATTTTATATATTTCACAGGCCAATTCCTACTATTCCAAGGCATTACAGCTTGACCCACGAAATGAATCTGCAGTCCTGAATCGAGCTATTACAAATACATTATTACAAAATATCGAAGAAGCAAAAGAAGATTTTGAGAAGGCAATTTGTCTCTGCCCTTTCTCTGCAGCAATGTACTTTAACAGGGCAAACCTCTATAGAACATTAAAGCAATATGAGCTAGCTGAGAAGGATATTTCAACAGGTACTTTTTGTTCAGTACCTGGCATAGTTTCAGTTATAATAATAAGAACAAATTATTTTGCCTCTATTTCACAGTTCAGAAAGTATTAGCAACTATTTCCGTTTATGTATTTAATATATTTATTTAAGTTCTTAACTTCTATAGGAGTGGCTATGAGATTGAAAAGGGAGTTGTAATGAAAATGCCAGCTAAAAATTATTATTGTTTTTCTAATGAAAATTAACTAGTAGAACTGGGCAATATTTTTTTTTGGACAAATAATTTTATTTGCCAAAAAATGCAGTTTTGGGTCAACAGAAACTATTTGTGAATTTGAGCTGAATTTGACTAATGGTTTTAGCCGGAAAACAAAGTTTTCTGAAAAAGTCTAAATGTCTCCTTTCACTGTTTTCAAAATTAAACATTTTGACTTTTTGTTTTTAAACAAAGCTATGTTTTGAATTTAGCTAGATTTAATTAAAAATCCCCCAAAAGGATTATAACCCAAAAAGCCTAAATGTGTGAGTAATTTTTTTTTTTGATGGGGGAGATGGTTGTTTTGGTTAAAAAAAACCAAAACAACTATTATGGGTTCACCCAAAATGATTTTTTTGAGAGGGGGAGGAGGGTTCAGTTCAGCCACGAAACCAAAAAATTCCATTATCTGTTTATTTCCAATTACTGATTAGAAGAAAATATGTCATATGTAATATGTACCATAGCAGCTGAACTCTGAGCCAGATTTTCAAAGAAAGTTGTAGCAGAAAGATGTGCACTCATGCTACCCTCACAAACCCTGAGGGCATCTGAGTTCATTACCTACTCAGTCACTACTGCTTTAGCCAATTACAGATAAAGACTTTTTTAAAATTAATTTTATAATGTATACATAGAGCTAAGTTTCACAAATCCCACATTTGTGTGTGCAAACCAGCTAAGTGCATCCCTGTTTGCCACCCATCTTTAACCAATTCCTGTCTTTCGATCTCAGCTAACAAAGCCATGGTCAGGTTGTTTGACCGTTCCTAAAATGAAGTTATTTCATTGGATTTTGATTGCAAAGTCCTTGAATCACAGCCCTATGCAAACTAGAGTACCATTGTTATGCTACTGTCTGTACTTTGAACCAAATAATAGTTGATTGCAAGTGCAATAATTTTTCCACCAACAATAAATATGATCAAGTCTTACTGAGAAGTTAGCCGGTACACGCTTACAATATAAGTTTGTCTAAATTATATGAAAACATGACTTGGGTAAAGATGTATAAAATTTCTTATTTTCACTGATTTTTTTCTATTAAAAGTAGATTTTCATGATGTCAGAACAGAATAACTATGAAATCTTGTCTACGGAATTGATTACTGTAAAATAGGGAGTTTGCTGGGAACTAGACTCTTTAAACAACAGATTAAATACTTGCCAACAGTTAGTTATTTAAATACCTTTGAACAATAGGAAATCTGACTCTGAGACAATGTGCATTGCTGGCACCAAGGAATAGATTGATAATGGTTTCCTACTGCTTGATTTTTGTTTTGGTGTTGAACCTGATTTGGGAGGAAGAATGTGGCTTCTGATGCTTCAGCAGTTGCTAGAGTCAGATTTATAAACATGCCATGATGATATCTAACATCAAGATGAGAAAAAGGAGAGTCCAAGGGAGACAGTAAGAGTGTAAATATCTTAACAAAATTACTTAGCTCCTGCTATAAATATAATATGAATTGGACATATGTATTTCCTATTGAGAGCATGTGGGTTTTGAAATATACTTTGTCTCAACTTTCAGATGGGCTTTTAGCATGTGCTGTTTTTTATAATAATAATCATAACAATCTTTTGAAATTTAAAAATGCCTTAACATTTATTTTTCATTTTTACAGCATTGTCAATTCAACCTAATGACGCTTTGATGTATAAACTTAGAGCTGATGTTCGTGGTAAAATGGGATTCAGTGAAGAAGCCATTGCTGATTACAAGCAAGCAATCAGCATTCAAGAAATGATCGATGCAATGTGAAAAGATTCTAGTTCCTGCAAAACATGATAACAAGTTAGGTCTATTTACAGAGATTTGCCTTATTTAAATGAGAGATATTTGTTTAATTATATCTCAAATACTATTTAGAAGAATGTATTATGTTAGCACTAGGCTTGGCACAAAAGGTTAGTTTTGTATACAAGAAAAAATTGTTAATACTGTAATAAACCATCTTCATTTTTAGATGAACTTCTGCACATGTTATCTTCCTGAATAATTTAATTGCTTGATTCAGTGCAAAAATGGAACAGAACTATTTAAGAACCGAATGCTAGCATTAAAGAGGTAATTTCACAAAGCGAACATTAGATTTTCTTTATTGATTGGCACCAAATGGCAGTTGGAGAACGAAACACAGACAAAGGAATAAATATCGGGGAAGGCCTCATCTTTATTTACTTGGGTCCAATGTGACGTTAAATGGCAAAATAACCAATATTTAAGTTTGGCCCCCTTTCATCCAACCCTTAGGATTCAGCCCACCTCTGATTCCTCTCTCCCTCTCCCAGTGATAGGGAATGAGCGTACACACAAGGTGTACCTGAGTCTTTGCTGACTTCAGGTCTTCCTTTCTACTTTAGGTTAATATGGTCCACCTGCCATCTCCTGGACCTCTTACACATTTGCCCTGAGAGCTGGCCCCTTTGAGGTTCTTACCTACACTGGACACCAGCTATAAATTGCAACAAAATTTACAAACTCCACTAGTTAAATTTACAATGTGTAAATTATTGTTCTTTCTCTATACTAACCTAAAACAGGCCCCAGGATGCTGCTGGTGATCTAGTCAGACCCATTGCAGTCTTGTATATAGTTTGAATTGTATTTCCCTCAGTTAGAGGATGGGGGAGCAAAGCAGCAATAGCAATAGGATGCCTGCTGCATGCCAGTGAGGACGGTGGTGTATGAGTGCTAATCAGCTATCCCTTCCTCCTACAGTCCAGCAAATGGGCGGCAGGAGGAAGCAGAGAAATCTGTCCTTCCCTGCCCTCCCCAATCTCTACACAAGCAGTGTCCAGGTGCATTATGGCCAGGGAGGGTATGGGGCAAAGTTCCAGAGCAGCCAAGCCAGCCCCTCCCTTCCTCCTCTTCCTAGGACCTGGAGTTTGTCTGTCCCCTGCCAATTGGCTCAAACATCCCCCCATCTGAATGGAGGATGGGGGCCATTGGTATAAATGTGTCCTAATTATTCCAAATTTAAATCTGAAACACAGAAATTTGTCCACCCATCCACACTCCCATGTTGGAAAAGGTTGATGTCATAGAAAAGCAGATTAAGGAAAAGGATTTAAGTACATAAAATAAAATATTGACATGAACACTCAGCATGTATTTTGTACTTTTCTTCAAAGTGAATTAAATAATAGATCACAATCTTGGGGTTTGAGCCTTAAGAATGAGATTTAGAAGTTAGTTCAGCAGAATTTTGCTTTGATCATGTTCATTCAGATTTGAAATTTAGGGTATAATTCTACATGAACAGAAATAAAAAAAAAATGTCAACCCCCAACCTCATACATTGAAGTTGCCAAGTTAGGTCCATATCTAGTTGTAATGTACAGCTATGTTCCATACAGCTAGATGCTCGGACATTACTGTGAGGTGGGTGGGATAAGAACCTGTGTAGAATAAAATAGAAACTTAACACTCGTTCAGAACAGAAAACTTGCTACAATTTCTCAAGATAGGGAGAAATTTTCAATGACACAAATCACAGTTAGGCACCTGACTCTCATTGAAAGTCTATGGGAGTTAGACACCTACCTGCCGTTTGTGTCTTTGAAAACTTCCCCCTTAGCCTTAAAGTGATATCAATTTTCCTCCTGAAATATGCATTCAGAAAGGAGTCTTCACTGTGAAGCTGATAATAAAATGCTAGTTCATGATTATAATTACATAGTCTTCTCTCTGTAAAATAAATCACTCAATGGCAAGGAAATAATTTACATTCACATTCATAATAAGAAAAAAGATAATTGACATAACTTGAATTGATTATTTAATGGGTCTCACAGTTCCATTTTCACTTCCTGACAACTCCCAGTAGATGTTTCATTGCTGAGACCAGAGTAAAGATGTCAAAATTACTTTCCCTGAAGCATTCCCTTTTTTGAATATTTCATACAATGCTATTCATCCACTTATTTCTGCATAAAGATTTTTTATTTGTTTTTTTCCAAGCAATCTGTGTTTAGCTAATATGGCACAATGATGCAAACTGGTATTATAGTTCTCTTCTCTAACTTTCTGTAGTTGTGACAGTAGGTTGCACTGCTCAAATTTTCACTTCATGATATTCTGATTTTGAAAAATGTTTTTGTAAAATAAACTCTCATTGGGATGGAGAAGTGCAAAAGATCACAGCTAAGGCTACAGTCCACCAAAGTACTTAAGCATATGCTTAAGTCCATCTCTATTCAGCAAAGTAGGCCTTGTCTACACTGACAAGTTTCTGCGCAGTAAAGCAGCTTTCTGTGGTGTAACTCCCAAGGTGTACAAACTGCCAAGCCACTTAGTGCACAGAAACTCCTCAGTTGCAGCGTTGCAAAAAACCCACCTCGAAGAGAGTCGTAAGGCTTGCAGCACAGATGCTCTTGCGCTGCATTGCCAGTGTAAACACATCAATTGCTTTCAGCACTGTAATTGGCCTCCGGAAGTGTCCCACAATCCCTCAAGTGGCCACTCTGCTTGTTTTGAACTTCATTGGCTGCCCTCAAGGCATGCGCCTCTCCCCTTTCAAAGCTCCATTTCTGACAGCCATTGTATTCTGTGCTGATCTGCTCTAGGACACAAAACAAAACATTATTGTGGAATGCTCATGCTGTTGAACACAGAGTCAGGCGTGTGTGTGTGAGCGAGAGAGATTGCTCTGCAGAGAGCTGGGGAGGGAGGCAGGGGCTGATGTTGGCGTTTCCCCCTCCCCCTGCCTCAGGACTGGTTGCTTCCTGTCGCTGTCTAAACTTACAAGACAGCATGCTGACACACTCTCTGTCCCCCAAAACACACTGTCTCTCCCGCCCCCATACACACACTCTCTGTCACACACTCTCCCCCTCCTACCTCAGTTGAAAAGCAGCTGGCAATGCAGTAGGATGCCCATGGAACAATGGGATTGGCAAACCTGCATCATGTGATGCTGTCATTGCAAACCCTTCCCAAAGCACCCTGCAGCCAGTTGCACAGTGGGATTGCTACCACAATGCACTACTCTCTTTGCCGTTGCAAGAGCTGCTAATGTGGAGCACAGTGTGCACATGCAACAGTGGTTTAATTTCAGCACTTTAATAAAAGTGTCATAACTTGTTGAGCAAAAACATTGCAGTGTAGGCATACCCATATTCGAGTGTCATCAAATCCCACTGTTGTCCCCCCACTCCTGCTGAGGAACAACTCTTGCAAAGTCTGATATAATGAGAGTGACTGGGTAGATCATAACTGAGGTCTATAAAATGTAGAGATAGGAATTCCCAAGAAATATATTGTATTCCATTTCTTTTAATATTCATGACTGATATCACACTATTATATTTTTAAAACAATATTTATAAATAATAACTAATGTTAGGCTACTGGAAACATTCTCTGTTTAGGCATCTTAACCCTCTAAATTTAGAAGGAGCAAAATTTTGGAGGCAACCCTTATCTATTAGGTAATACATATATCAGCTAAATATATTTTAATCCACTTTTTATAGTAATGGCTTCCATGCTTGACTTATTTAAAATCCACAAGAACAAATGGGTATAAACTGGATATGAACAAATTCAGGCTGGAAACTAGAAGGTTTCTAACCATCAAAGGAGTGAGGTTCTGGAACAACCTCCCAATAGGAGTTGTGGGGGAAAATAACTTAATTAATTTTGAGAGAGAGATGGACAATTTTTTGAATGTGATAGTATGACGGGGTGCTTCTGATGGTGCGGGGCAGGGTTTGGCATACCTAAGGTCCCTTTCGCTTTATGTCTCATGTTCCTAAAAGTTCATGCTTCAGGACTTCAGACAGTCACCTGTAGGGATCAGGAAGGGATTCCACCCCGTCCCCCAGTGTATTCTGGGTTGTTGGTTTTTTTGGTCTGCTTCTTCTGAAGTGTCAGATAGCCATGACTGGAATGGGATACCAGACTGGGTGGGCCAGTGCTCTGAGATGGCACCGAGCATTCACTCCCTTAGGTGCTTGGCTGGCTGGTTCTTGATCACATGCTTAGGGTCTAACAAATCACTATATGTGAGGTCAAGAAGGAATTTCCCCTCGGGTCAGATTGCAGTGAGTTTTGGTGTTTATTGCCTTCCTCTGCAGCATATAGGTGCAGGACACTTGCTGGTATTATCAGGGTATATCTCACTTAATCAATTCACTGCCTTGCAAAGGCCTCAGGCATTGGAGCACCTCCATCTGTCCCATTCTCTGCCTGTGGCACATAATAGTTTCGTCTTCTGTGGGCTGCTGTAATATTTTGGTCTAATTTTGGTTTGCTGGGTTTAGTGTGTGGGTGCTGAGTGGTGCTGGTGGTCTGCGATATATAGGAGGTCAGACGTGATGATCTGGTGTTTCCTTCTGGCCTTAAGCTTTATGATGGCGACAAAACAAATGGTGAAACTGTTGCTTATTCCAATGCAAGGAAAAAAGGATTTTTATGTATGAGTTAAATTTAGAAATTAAACGTAGAACCTATAAAATATTAGCTAGACTTTTGCTCCAGTAATCTTCAGCAGATACAGTTCACATGAAGGACAACTGTTGTTTTTAATGGGTGAAATCCAAGCTCCATTGAAGTAAATGGTAAAACTCCCATGGACTTCAGTGGGGCGAAGATTTCTCCCACTATGTTTCAGCTGTACCAATATGGTGTCTCTTTGTTTTGTACTGTGGAACTTCACAATACAGAGGCACTAGAATATTAGAAGCATAATACTTGATGTCAGTAGCACATCACCATGTATAGATAGTTTAAATTGGTTTCCACTACACTAAAGCTTTAAATGGTGGACATTTATTTGATGGAGAAGCTTTTTCTTAAATCTAAGGGTACGTCTATACTTACCGGAGGGTCCAGCGGCAGGCAATCGATGTTCTGGGATCGACTTATCGCGTCTAGTGAAGACGCGATAAAATCGATCCCTGATCGCTCTGCCGTCGACTCTGTAAATCCACCGCGGCAAGAGGCGGCAGCGGAGTCAACGGCAGCGCGGCAGCGGTCGACTTTCCCCCGTCCTCACAGCCAGGTAAGTCGACCTAAAATACGCAACTTCAGCTACGGTATTCACGTAGCTGAAGTTGCGTATCTTAGGTCGACCCCCCCGCTGTAGTGTAGACCTAGCCTAAGAAAGAATATATGTCAGAGAGGTAAAAGTGGCTGTCAGTCTAGTTTATTAGAAAAGGGGAAGCTCAAAGAGCAATTCCTGCCTCCAGCTCTGCAGTAATAAATGAGAGATTTATAGTATTTCTACAATAGCCTGTAGAATTCTTAGGTTTCTGACAGATGACAAAGTCAAACAGTTTCTCTAGAGTTTGTAACCTCAGAGTTAAATTAAAATGAACAGAAATCAAACCTTTCCCTTGGATGCTTTCTTTGCACTATCCACAGTAGATTTTTTTTTTTTTAAATTTAGTCTTGCCATCACCTTGGAATGAATATAGACATGGACATTTTATAAGCTCTTTGATTTACATTTAAAAACTCTTAAATCAAACACTATCATTTATGATTAACTGGACAAATCTCCCTTTGCTTAATATTGGCAGGTTCCGGCTATTTTAAATAATGCTGACTATGTGCCCTGTTTTTCAGTTTGTTCTATCCCTTATGGTAGTTATTGCAGATTTTACAAAACCTGAATACTGAAATGTTTTCACTTCTATAATTGGCTGAGTAATGATTCATTTCAATACATTTAATCTATCACACAGTACTAGGGGGATGGGCTAGCCTTCCTATTTCTATTTTCTGTATTTGGCATCGCTGCCATATCACTGACAATTAAGGAAGTATATCATCCTTCACGTAGGAACGAATGACACGGCTAGGTTCTCGCTAGAGAGAATCAAGGGAAATTATGTCAGGCTGGGGAAGACGCTTAAGGAAGTCGAGGCTCAGATTATCTTCAGTGGGATTCTGCCTGTTCCTAGAGAAGGACAGCAAAGGGCTGACAGAATTGTGAGGATAAATAGCTGGCTAAGGGAGTGATGCTATAAGGAGGGCTTTGGGATGTATGGCCACTGGGAGGCTTTCGGGGACGGACAGCTGTTCTCACGGGATGGACTTCACCTGAGTAGGGAGGGAAATAGACTTCTGGGAGGGAGGCTGGCTCATCTCATCAAAAGGGCTTTAAACTAGGAATTTGGGGGAGACGGTTGGGAGATGTCCAGTTAATCTCCACGCCAGATTCAAACACTGAAAAGGAGGGTGAAGAGATAAGCACAGATATAGGTAGGGGTAAGGGATTAGACATAAGAAGGAGGGGGAGGATGGACAGTACAGGGTCCATACCAAATTGCATAACTAATGGGAGAAAGGATAAACAGCATACAGTAAGATGTTTATACACCAATGCAAGAAGCCTAGGTAACAAAATGGAGGAATTGGAGCTCCTGGTCCAAGATATGAAACCGGATATCGTAGCAATAACCGAAACGTGGGGGAACGGTAGTCATGACTGGAGTACAGGTATGGAAGGGTATGTGCTCTTTAGGAATGACCGGAACAAAGGTAAAGGTGGGGGAGTGGCATTGTATGTCAATAATGAGGTAAACTGTAAAGAAATAATAACTGATGGAATGGATAAGACAGAGTCTGTCTGGGCAATAATCACACTGGGTAAAAGAACTACTAGAGCCTCCCCTGGGATAGTGCTTGGGGTGTGCTATAGACCGCCGGGATCTAGCCTGGAAGTGGACAGAGAACTATTTAATGTTTTTAGGGAAGTAAAAACTAATAAGAACTGTGTAATCATGGGGGACTTCAACTTCCCAGATATAGACTGGGGAACAAATGCTAGTAACAATAATAGGGCTCAGATGTTCCTAGACATGCTAGCAGATGAATTCCTTCATCAAGTAGTAGCTGAACCGACGAGGGGGGATGCCATTTTAGATTTGGTGCTGGTGAGTAGTGAGGACCTCGTTGAGGAAATGGTTGTAGGGGACAACCTTGGCTCGAGTGACCATGAGCTAATTCAGTTCAAACTAAATGGAAGGATTAACAGAATTAAAACTGTGACTAAGGTTTACGATTTCAAAAAGGCCAACTTTAATAAATTAAGGCGACTACTTAGGGAAGTGGATTGGGCTAACATATTTAGGGATCTAAAGGCAGATGGTGCCTGGGATTATTTCAAGTTGAAGTTGCATGAGCTGTCCGAGGCCTGTATCCCGAGAAAGGGAAAACGGTTAGTAGGCAGGAGATTTAGACCGAGCTGGATGACCAAGCGTCTCAAAGGGGCGATTAAGAAAAAACAGAAAGCGTACAAAGAATGGAAGAGGGGAGGGATCAGCAAGGAAACCTACCTTATTGAGGTCAGAGCATGTAGAGATGCAGTGAGAAAGGCCAAAAGCCATGTAGAGTTGGACCTTGCGAGGGGAATTAAAACCAATAGTAAGAGGTTTTACAGTCATATAAATAGGAAGAAAACAAAGAAAGAGGAGGTGGGACCGCTGAAGAATGTACATGGAGAGATTAAGGATAATCTAGGCATGGCACAATATCTAAATGAATATTTTGCATCGGTCTTTAATAAGGCTAATGAAGGGCTTAGGAATAGAGGCAGCAGGACAGAGGGGAATAAAGGAGGGGGGGTTGACATTACCGTATCAGAGGTGGAAGCCAAACTTGAACAGCTAAACGGGACTAAATCGGGCGGACTGGATGATCTTCATCCTAGAATATTGAAGGAACTGGCGCGAGAAATTGCAAGCCCCTTAGCGATAATTTTTAATAAATCTGTAAACTCGGGGGTGGTACCGTTGGACTGGAAAATAGCTAATGTGGTTCCTATTTTCAAGAAAGGGAAAAAAAGTGACCCGGGTAACTACAGGCCTGTTAGTTTAACATCTGTAGTATGCAAGATCTTGGAAAAAATTTTGAAGGAGAAAGTAGTTAAGGACCTTGAGGTGAATGGCAATTGGGACAAATTACAGCATGGGTTTACGAAAGGCAGATCGTGCCAAACCAACCTGATCTCCTTCTTTGAGAAAGTAACAGATTTTCTAGATAAAGGAAATGCGGTGGATCTAATATACCTCGATTTTAGTAAAGCGTTTGATACGGTACCGCATGAGGAATTATTGGTTAAATTGGAAAAGATGGGGATCGATATGAAAATCCAGAGGTGGATAAAGAACTGGTTAAAGGGGAGACTGCAGCGGGTAGTACTGAAAGGTGAACTGTCAGGTTGGAAGGAGGTCACCAGTGGGGTTCCTCAAGGTTCGGTTTTGGGTCCGATTTTATTTAATCTATTTATTACTGACCTCGGAACCGAATGTAGGAGTGGGCTGATAAAGTTTGCGGATGACACAAAGTTGGGAGGTATTGCCAATTCGGAGAAGGATCGGGATATCCTGCAGGGAGACTTGGATGACCTTTTAAATTGGAGTAATAGTAATAGGATGAAATTTAATAGTGAGAAGTGTAAGGTGATGCATTTAGGGATGACTAACAAGAATTTTAGTTATAAACTGGGGACGCATCGGTTGGAAGTAACGGAGGAGGAGAAGGACCTCGGAGTCCTGGTTGACCGCAGGATGACTATGAGTCGGCAATGTGACGTGGCCGTGAAAAAAGCTAATGCGGTCTTGGGATGCATTAGGCGAGGTATTTCTAGTAGGGACAAGGAGGTGCTGCTTCCGTTATACAAGGCACTGGTGAGACCTCATTTGGAGTACTGTGTGCAGTTCTGGTCTCCTATGTTTAAAAAGGATGAACTCAAACTGGAACGGGTACAGAGAAGGGCCACTAGGATGATCCGAGGAATGGAAAACCTTTCCTATGAAAGGAGACTTGAGGAGCTCGGTTTGTTTAGCCTAACCAAAAGAAGGCTGAGGGGAGATATGATTGCTCTCTCTAAATATATCAGAGGGATAAATACCAGGGAGGGAGAGGAATTATTTCAGCTCAGTACTAATGTGGACATGAGAACAAATGGATATAAACTGGCTGTGGGGAAGTTTAGGCTTGAAATTAGACGAAGGTTTCTAACCATCAGAGGGGTGAAATTTTGGAACAGCCTTCCGAGGGAAACAGTAGGGGCGAAAGACCTCTCTGGCTTTAAGATTAGGCTAGATAAGTTTATGGAGGGAATGGTTTGATGGGATAATGTGATTTTAGTCAATTAGGCAATAACGTGCCATCGCTGGTAAAATGAGGGTCCGGCTGGAGAATCTTGCCTGTATGCTCGGGGTTCTACTGATCGCCATATTTGGGGTCGGGAAGGAATTTTCCTCCAGGGTAGATTGGCAGAGGCCCTGGAGGTTTTTCGCCTTCCTCCGCAGCATGGGGCAGGGGTCCCAAACTGGAGGATTCTCTGCGACTTGAAGTCTTTAAATCACGATCTGGAGACTTCAACAGCTGAGTTAAGGGAAAGTGGGTGGGTCAGCTTTTGTGGCCTGCATCATGCGGGAGGTCAGACTAGATGACCAAAATGGTCCCTTCTGACCTTAAAGTCTATGAGTCTAACTGCCTTTAAAATTAAACAGGAAATAGTTGATGATCTTATTTGCATAATAGAGCAGCGGTTCTCAAATTGTGGGTTGCCATCCTAAAGTGGGTCATGAATTTGTTTTAATGGGGTTGCCTGGGCTGGCATTAGACTTGCTGGGGCCCACGGCAGAAAGCCGAAGCCTGAGCAACTTAGCTGCATGGGGCTTTTGTGGTGTGGGGCTCTGGGCAATTGCCTTCTTGCCACCCCCTAATGCTGGCCCTGTTTCTAAGCATTTTTTATTTAAAATATTAACTATTCTGGGGTCATGTAGTAATTTTTGTTGTTAGGAGGGGGTTACAGTGCAATGAAGTTTGCTTCAAATGAGCCAGTGAGCTTTGATTTATGTAGCTCAAGGTTTTAATGCTCTGTTACAGCAGTTCTCAAAGTGGCAAGTTTCTGGTAGCTCTCAGGTTCTTTTTCTTCAGCTCTTATTCTGATTTTCTTTATGATCCAAAGAAAATTTTTTTAGAACATTTTAAAAAATAGTGGAAAGGTTTATATGACAAAACTAATTTCAAATCTTTTGAATAAATCAAAAGAGACAAAGTCCGTAATACCTCTAATAGCTATTGCTGCCACTTATAAATTAAGGTTATATTTGGTAGGCTATGGCTATGCAGTAGCATTTGTGCCCTCTTGGTGGAAGGGACTATGAATGATTCATGACATTCTGAACTTTGCCTAACCTGGTATGATTTGGATTCCACACAGCACCACTGTGATTATTACAAGTATCATTTTAAATCAGTATTTGTAGCTAACTTTTTTCACAACTGTTTTTTTACATTAGGCATTTTACATTTTTTCCCTAGTTGGGCCACTGGGTATGTTTTGACAAGGAAAATAGATTGTATTTAAAAACATCTGAGCTAACACATTTTAACTACCAAGTTTTTAAACACTATTGTAGATAGAGTTGTCCACAGTATTTAAAAACATGGTAGTTAAACTAGCTCCTCAGAACTGTAGGATTGAGGCTATATAGAGTACAAGGGTGGTGGAAATCATAGAGTTTGCAATTCTAAGGAAGGGTAGAAGGGAGAACAGCAAAATAGAGACAATGGATTTCAGGAAGGCAGATTTTGGTAAGCTCAGAGAGCTGATAGGTAAGGTCCCATGGGAATCAAGACTGAGGGGAAAAACAACTGAGGAGAGTTGGCAGTTTTTCAAAGGGACACTATTAAGGGCCCAAAAGCAAGCTATTCCGCTGGTTAGGAAAGATAGAAAATGTGGCAAAAGACCACCTTGGCTTAACCACGAGATCTTGCACGATCTAAAAAATAAAAAGGAGTCATATAAAAAATGGAAACTAGGACAGATTACAAAGGATGAATATAGGCAAACAACACAGGAATGCAGGGGCAAGATTAGAAAGGCAAAGGCACAAAATGAGCTCAAACTAGCTACAGGAATAAAGGGAAACAAGAAGACTTTTTATCAATACATTAGAAGCAAGAGGAAGACCAAAGACAGGGTAGGCCCACTGCTTAGTGAAGAGGGAGAAACAGTAACAGGAAACTTGGAAATGGCAGAGATGCTTAATGACTTCTTTGTTTCGGTCTTCACCGAGAAGTCTGAAGGAATGCCTAACATAGTGAATGCTAATGGGAAGGGGGTAGGTTTAGCAGATAAAATAAAAAAAGAACAAGTTAAAAATCACTTAGAAAAGTTAGATGCCTGCAAGTCACCAGGGCCTGATGAAATGCATCCTAGAATACTCAAGGAGCTAATAGAGGAGGTATCTGAGCCTCTAGCTATTATCTTTGGAAAATCATGGGAGATGGGAGAGATTCCGGAAGACTGGAAAAGGGCAAATATAGTGCCCATCTATAAAAAGGGAAATAAAAACAACCCAGGAAACTACAGACCAGTTAGTTTAACTTCTGTGCCAGGGAAGATAATGGAGCAAGTAATTAAGGAAATCATCTGCAAACACTTGGAAGGTGGTAAGGTGATAGGGAACAGCCAGCATGGATTTGTAAAGAACAAATCATGTCAAACCAATCTGATAGCTTTCTTTGATAGGATAACGAGCCTTGTGGATAAGGGTGAAGCTGTGGATGTGGTATACCTAGACTTTAGTAAGGCATTTGATACGGTCTCGCATGATATTCTTATCAATAAACTAGGCAAATACAATTTAGATGGGGCTACTATAAGGTGGGTGCATAACTGGCTGGATAACCGTACTCAGAGAGTTGTTATTAATGGTTCCCAATCCTGCTGGAAAGGCATAACGAGTGGGGTACCGCAGGGGTCTGTTTTGGGACCGGCTCTGTTCAATATCTTCATCAACGACTTAGATATTGGCATAGAAAGTACGCTTATTAAGTTTGCGGATGATACCAAACTGGGAGGGATTGCAACTGCTTTGGAGGACAGGGTCATAATTCAAAATGATCTGGACAAATTGGAGAAATGTTCTGAGTTAAACAGGATGAAGTTTAACAAAGACAAATGCAAAGTGCTCCACTTAGGAAGAAAAAATCAGTTTCACACATACAGAATGGGAAGAGACTGTCTAGGAAGGAGTACGGCAGAAAGGGATCTAGGGGTTATAGTGGACCAGAAGCTAAATATGAGTCAACAGTGTGATGCTGTTGCAAAAAAAGCAAATATGATTCTGGGATGTATTAACAGGTGTGTTGTGAGCAAGACACGAGAAGTCATTCTTCCGCTCTACTCTGTTCTAGTTAGGCCTCAGCTGGAGTATTGTGTCCAGTTCTGGGCACCGCATTTCAAAAAAGATGTGGAGAAATTGGAAAGGGTCCAGAGAAGAGCAACAAGAATGATTAAAGGTCTTGAGAACATGACCTATGAAGGAAGGCTGAAAGAATTGGGTTTGTTTAGTTTGGAAAAGAGAAGACTGAGAGGGGACATGATAGCAGTTTTCAGGTATTTGGGTGTCATAAGGAGGAGGGAGAAAACTTGTTCACCTTAGCCTCTAAGGATAGAACAAGAAGCAATGGGTTTAAACTGCAGCAAGGGAGGTCTAGGTTGGACATTAGGAAAAAGTTCCTAACTGTCAGGGTGGTTAAACACTGGAATAGATTGCCTAGGGAGGTTGTGGAATCTCCATCTCTGGAGATATTTAAGAGTAGGTTAGATAAATGTCTATCAGGGATGGTCTAGACAGTATTTGGTCCTGCCATGTGGGCAGGGGACTGGACTCGATGACCTCTTGAGGTCCCTTCCAGTCCTAGAATCTATGAATCTAGGAATCTATAACATTTTAAAATATGACCTATTTTCCTAGTCTAGACAGGTCTTACAGACTGCTCTGTCCTCCCTTTGTGGTGTTCAGAAGCAAAAATGTTGCATTTACTCTACGGAATACGGCAAGTCTGACCATTCCTTGTTGTTCAAGCACTTGGCCCTGTGTGGATTGTATAGAATCCCATAATGATGTGATCAGATTGTACCTGACCCTTGTATAGCTGTATCATGGGGGTGGATAGATGCAAGGCACCTTCTGACCCATTGTGATTGCTTCCTCATGCAAGGACCAGGAAAAATCCCAGCTTTTGCATTCAAAGGAAAGGTTCAATGAGGGTGCTGCCCCTGAATCTCTCCAGCACACAGGACGTATTGCAGCTTCTGAAACACAATCCATCACAGAGATCTCTCTGGGACAGTGCAGCTCTGCACTGCCCTCTACTCTGGGCTGTGGCTAAATACCACAGTCTAGCCTTATATGTAGTTTGACATGGGAAAAATAAATTTTCTGCATACAGCAAGACCTGGTAGAGATGTGTGGGGGGTTGAATAATTGGAGACAAATCCTGAAATTCCTACTCGGATCTTACTTGGGCAGACTAAAACCAATGTGCATGTTGCCTGGGTAACAGTTGAGTAAGGATTTCATGGCTCCAACACAGAAAAGCCCAGTCAGTAGCTTCTGAGGACAGAGTCTAAGGATGAGGAGGAAGCTCTCTCTCTAGTTTGGGAGGCAAGTCCCAGATCAGATCTGGGCTGGAGGGGGAAAACCCTGAAAGGATCCAGAATCTCCTCTCTGATACTGAAGTGTGTCCTAGCTCCCTGGGGAAAGAAGCAGGGCTCCTAAACACCTCCCCTTCTGTCCATTTTGAACCAGGGGAGTCTCATGGTACTCAGAGGTAAGGCCTACAAATCCCACAGACTCCACAAAAGGCAAAAACAAGTGTGTCCTTCACCCAACAATGATTAGTATTGTTACTGAACAAGTGGGGGTGAAAATGAGGGGTTAAACCCCTTCTCCTTTGTCTCTCTCCCTAAGGGGTGTTACTGGGGCTTTTCTCCTACACACAGCCTCTCTCACAGTGCTCTGTGACAGAGCGTTGAGCAACAGCAGCTGAGCCAGCACTCTGGTCATTGCAGTTCTAGTTACAGCAGAGGCTGAGCCGATCTCATTAAGAAGAGCTGTGCCTGACTGATGAGCTGAGGAGAAATAAGAAGCTAATTAGGCCATTAGGCAGATGGTACAACAGACACAGGAAGAACGTGGGAAGCAGATAGCTAGAGAGAGAGAGCTCGCTTATCAGTCGCTTGCTCACTCTTCCCTGCTCGCCTCAGGAGCTGAGGGCTCCTCAGAACTGTAGGATTGAGGCTATATAGAGTACAAGGGTGGTGGAAATTAATATTGTAAATAAACTGGAGTGGGTGTTTTACCAGGAAAAAGGTCTCTGAGCTGTTTGTGGACTTGAGCGGGCGGGCCTGCTACACATGCTCACTGCCCCATCCCCATCCTGACCTGAGCAGGTATAGGCATGCAGAGAGGCCTGCACCTCCTGTGTGATTGCAGCCCTGCCTTAGGCTGCAGCCTGATTAGGGTTGCCAATTGCACAAAAATTGCACAAACCCAAAACACCCTTGCCCCTCCCCCTGCCCTGCCCCTTCTCTGAGGCCCCATCCCCCGCTCACTCCAGCCCCCCTCCCTCGGTCGCTTGTTCTCCCCCACCCTCACTCACTTTCACTGGACTGGGGCAGGGAGTTGGGGTTCAGACTCTAGGCTGAGGGGTGGGGCCGAGGGGTTCGGACTGTGGGAGGGGGATCTGGGCGGAGCCTGGTGCAGAGGTTGGGATGCAGGAAGGGGTAGAGGAAGGGGGTGCAGGCTCTGGAGGGAGTTTGAGTGTGGGAGGGGCTCCGGGCTGAGTCTGGGGAAGGGGATTGGTGTGCGGGAGGGGGTGAGGGATGTGGGCTCCAGGAGGGAGTTTGGGTGCAGGAGTGACTGGAGCAGGGGGTTGGGGTGCAGGAGGGGGTGCAGGGTCCAGCCAGGCAGTGCTTACCTCGGGTGGCTCTCAGAAGCGGTGGCATGTCCAACAGCGGCTCCTAGGCTCAGGGGCAGCCAGGCAGCTCTGTGTGCTGCCCCAGCCCACAGGCACCACACCTGACAGGTTCCCGGTTCCTGGCCAATGGGAGCTGCGGAGTTGGCGCTCAGGGCAGGAGCAGCACGCAGAGACCCTCTGGCCCATCCTGCGCCTAAGGGCCGCAGGGACATGCGGGCTGCTTCCAGGAGCAGCGTGGAGCCAGGGCAGGTAGGAAGCCTGCCTTAGCCCTGCTGCACCACTGGACTTTTAGTGGCCTAAAATCTCCCGGTTTGGCTTCAGTAGCCTCTGGGAGATCAAGCCCAATTCCGGGAGAATCCCGGCCAAACCGGGAGGTTTAGCAACCCTAACTTGGATGCTAGCCAGACTGGTGGAGCCGGCAGGCAGCCTTTCAGCCTCCCGGGGACATCTAGCAAGCTACTTCCACTATTGAGGTATGGGTATCAGTACCCTTCCTCTGTTGTGTGGGCTTCATGCCAGGATGAATAGTGTACTACCTCCCCTCTGTAAACAGCCAGGGGAAGAAGTACCACACATGCATCACACATCACCACCACGACCAACAACAAAAACCCAAACCACAACCCTACAGGACTTTTCCAGGACAGTGATTCCATCTAGTCTGGTATCCAGTCTGTGACCATGACCACTACCAGCTGCCTGAGTAGAAGGTGCAAGAAACCACATAGTGGGTAATAATGGTACTCACAGAGGAAGTCTCCTCCTACTTCCTTTTAGGGATTGGCTGATGATTGAGGCATGAGTGTTTAATCCCTTCCAAAGCTAGGAAGTAACCAGAGGTCAAAGCTTCTCTGTGGCAATATAAATAATGTTCTGGTTAGAGAAGAATCTGCTCCCTTTCAAGACAGTTCCATAAAGGATACAGAAAAGAGGAAAAAGAAGAGTTGTGGTTCTCCTCCTAGTCCTCCACTGGCCCAGAAAGCACTTTGGACTTGCTAGACAGCCAAGGACCCCACACCAGAAGACACCAGAGCTTCTGACACAGGGACTCTTTCAGTCAGACTGGGAACACCTACAGTTAACAGTCTGGGCATCAGAAGAGAAGTGTATTTCAGCACATGGATTCTCCATTAACCTCTCATACAGTTTGGCATCCAGATAGAACTCAACAAGCATAATTATTTAACTGATCTGGTCAAATTTATATTTCGGGTACGTGTGGTGGGGAAGCTCTTTGAGGCAGAGACTGCCTCTTTGTGCAGTGCACACCACAATGGGGCCCTGACTTCTAGATGCTATTGTGATACAAATATTATAATAATCCCAAAGTTCTTGAGATCTTAGTTACTTTAGGGTTTTTCCAGGAGGTTTGGTTGGAATCCTATGCCTTAGAAACATAGATACCAGTCATAGCAGCATTTTGTAGATGGACACATTGGATTCTTCATTTGAGTAGCAGGTTCTAAGTTCAATCACAATGACAAATCAGACAAGCCTGTGACTGGCCTTTCTAGTCGCTGTTACCTCTAAAAGGCAAGTTTTGAAATGAGTTCCCATAACCTTACAAAAACCACGTTGTCTTTGAGGAAAAAAATATTCTTATAGCTTCAGAAACCTTTCTGTTCAAGGAAAGTTCCTCTTTCTACAGTTCCTGGGAAATAGTTCTCCCATCATTTTGCTCTAACTTTTGGAAGGTTGTGGCATAAATGGGCATTCCTAGAGCTCTACAGATGTATCTCAAGCATATGGAGTATATACACCAATTGGATCCCCTTCATCTCATTCTATCCACAATGCCAAGTCCTTTGGGCCATAGGCAAGATGTATAAATCCTGCACCAGTTGGCATGCTAGGCATCTGGGAAACTATTCACAGAAGTCTCTAGAAACACAGGGGGAAAGTGTATGAGGATCATCTGAGGAAAATCTGCAAGTAAGCTTCCATTCCTCTGCAAAGACATCCTTTGGTAGGAAGGTGCTACTGTACTGGTTCCCACATAACCCCTTAGTTTATAAAGCTCTTGCTTTATCTGGGGGAACTTCAATTCCTGCCTATTACCCTACTATAATACAGGTCTGTCTCATCTTACGCGGGGGTTCTGTTCTGCGGTTAGCGCGTAAAGCGAAAACCGCGTATAGCCAAAACCCCATTGAGTTCAATGGCGGGTGAAATTGCCTGCACTACAGGTATAGTATTAAAATTGTTGTTTTTCTCTTTTTTTTTTTGTTTTTTTTTTGTTTTTGCCGACTGCGTAAAGTTGAAATCGCGCATGTTAAATGCGCGTAAGATGCGACAGACCTTTAATTAAATTCTGTTTGTCCTTTCCCTCCCTACTTGGATTCACTGCTCGCTACTTCCGATGAATAAGACTAAGATTTTTTCATGGTTATTTTTAGTAAAAGTCATGGACAGATCATGGGCAATAACCAAAAATTCACGGAAGCCCATGACCTGTTCCTGACTTCTATTAAAAATAACTATGACAAAATGGGGAAGGAGGAGGGTCCAGCACCCACGACTACTGGGGCTCCAGGGTTCTCCCCACCAATGGTGGCTGAGAGCATTGGGTTCCCCTGACCCGCAGCAGCAGCTTGGAGCTGTGGGGTCTGCCCTTGGCATTTCGGAGCTGCAGGGTCCTTCCTGTGCCCCGTGGGACTGGGAGCTGAGGGGTCCCCCCAATGCCCACAGTGGCAGCTTAGGGTTCTGAGGTCCCACCAACACCCATGCTGGCGGCATAGGGCTGTGGGGTCCCCTTGATGCCCGTACCAGCTGGGGACTGCAGGGTCCCACCGCTGCCCGCGGCTTGGAGCTGCAGGGATCCCTGCCAACCTCAGTGGCAGCTTGGAGCTGTGGGGGTCCCCATGCTGCACGCAGCGGTGGCTTGGACTACGGGTCCTCCCATGGGAGTCGCTTAGAGCTGACGGGGGCCCCTGCCACCTGTGGCGGCTGGGAGCTGCAGGGGGACCACGCTGGTTGACAGTTCCAGCCCTGTCGCCTTGGGTCTGAAGCAAAAACGTCATGTAGATCTCTGGAAGTCACAGATTCCTCAAAATCTCAGCCATACCCATGAGTAATGAATGAGGAGAGAAGCTGTGCAACAGAACAAGAAATTTCTCACCTGATAATTTTCGTTGTGCTAGCAGTTTCTCTCTAAATTGTAGTCCAGTAAGTGACCAGACTATAAATTAAAGATTTTCTCTAAAGAGAGACAGACATATGTTGTCTCAAGGTTAATTTAATACATTATGTCAAGTTTAATACATTATATCAATGCTATTAATTGGTTGCTGAAGTTTTTCTACAGCTGTGGAAGAACTCTTCTGCTGGCCTGAGCTGAAGGGCAGAGCCTAGTCCCAGAGCCTCCAGCAACAATGTTGGACTGCCTCTGAATTCCACGGGGTGGGCATTAGCCCATGAGTACTGAATTTGGAGAGCAGCTGCTAACAGAGAGAAAATGATCAGGTAAGAAATTTCTCATTTATGATTTCACTGAGAATTTTGATTTGAATGAGTTAGGACTTCAATATTTGGTCCATTGCAATTGCATGAAAGGATTTCTGCAGACTAGACTAAACCATTCAAAATCAACTGCATGAGTGTCTCTGCAAGTTCAGGATGTTTACTGAATTAGAAAAAATTGGAATCTTCTGTAATTCTCCTGTAAATGAATCATTCATTTTCTGTTATCCCAACACTTAGATGCAAAACTTATATCTGAGGTAAAGATGTGGGGGTATTTTCTGTCTCTATTGATAAATTATAGGTCCAGAGATTTGCTTATTGGAAGTATCAAAGTGATTTTGCTTTTCAGATTTACTTAGTATAAGAGAAGATGGTGATCATCACCAAATGATCATAACGGTCCCTTCTGGCTTTAAAATATATGAGTCTCATTGTGATTTTATTTTCCTGCTTCTTCATTCCTTTTTATTTTCTCCAAGTAGCTAGAAAGCCAGATTTACTAAGAAGCTTTGCCTTTGTTCAGATAGATAGGGAAACTGCCATTGTAAACATTCTGCCTCACTTAACTTAAGAAAAGTGAAGATACATAAGTAGTGGCACATCCTTCTGGTTCAATATCATATTTATTCATTGAGGATTTCCCTTACCTTTTTTCCAAGATATTTTACTAGTCATTTTGTGGTTATAATGCTGTCATTTTACTTCATTTTGTAGTTGATCATTCAGCAGAAATACTGTATCTCAAAAACAATTTTCCTGTGTAATATGCTTTATCAAGGAAATGATATGAGAGAGGTATTGCAGGCTATTGCTTCAGAAAAATGATCCCTGTGATTGTACGTAACACCAGGGTTAAAAATAAGAGTTTTCAGCTTCATATTGACAAAGAAAGACAGAAATTTCAGCATTCTTCAGTTCTACATGCATGTCACAGTCATCGTGATGTACAGGCCTTATAAAAATCAAAGTTTTAAGTAGAATAATTCCATGCTCACTTAATGCATAAGTGTTCAAGAAGTTATATCAAATTGGATAGAGGAGATGGGAGGAATTACTGAAAAGGATCTTTGTCACCTAAATATAGGTCTATGTATTTAAAGGACTGAAGCCTCTCTTCACCACCACCACCACACACACTCTTCGCTTTAAAACACTGACAGATATATCAGCAGAAAGCCAGTTGCTCTGAATTAATGAGTGATTGAAAATTAAGTTAGGAGGTATTGGGAAGAAGCAATGACACCAGCAGAGTAGAGAGGAGGCAAATAAACTTGCACTTGTTTCTTAAATGTTGGCCAGACAGTACAAAATGTCATTACAATCCTGGATCAATACCTGCCTCTGAATTTAGGTGATAAAAGGATCTCATTGATATGATTCAGGAAGAAGACTAGAATGTTTTATGATAAGCTACTCTAATTTGATAGAAATATCAGTCTTCAGCTCTACAATCGATCATAGTAAACTAGGAGACTAAAATAAAGGCTCTGGGGTGAGGCTAAAAGGTACCAAGGGTGCAGTATTAATTTATTATATTGATTTATAAAATGCCTATTGCTGAAGCAACTAGACCTAAATCCTCCATGGTGTTGAAATCAATGGAAGTTAGGAGCCTAAATATCTTTGAAGATCTGGGCCCTGGGTGCTTATTTACAAAATTATAAACATAATGACAATGGCTAGCATTAAGGAATTACTGCTGCATTGTACAGAAGTATAAGCAAATTCCATGGTCATTCTGGATATTAATATTTCCCCTAACTAATGGGCAGTGCCTTAGTCTGCATGGATGTGGGACATACCTTTGTCATGTGGATTTGTACACTCATATTTTATAGCTACTTTACAACATAATAAGAGAAATATCATCAGTGGCTATCACATGGGAAATCTCCATGAACGTATTTGGATATCTGTATCTCCTAGACTATTTTAAAAATAATTGAATTCTTTGGTTCAGCTTGTGGATGCCTGACATTTTGGTTGTGAACAAGTGCACTAGGATGTTTGAAAGCATGTCATGACAACCTAAGGTTAAGGTGCAGTATTTATTATTTTGTACAACACTGTAAACCAAAGAAAGAATATTGACCGATATAAACTGCCAAGGATGCATTAATAGTAATGGTTGTAGTACGAGTAACATCTTGATTATAGTTAAGTAGACTACCCAGACATCTGTTAGTTGATATCAGCTAACAGATCAGGATGAGCTTGTGGTTAAAGCATAGAATTTGGAGACAGATATGGGTTCTCTGTCCAAGATTTACTGTGTGACCTTGGTCCAGTCACTTAATCTCTTTCTGCCTCAGTTTTACTGTCTGTAATATAGGGATAATAATACTTCACCAACTCTCCAGGGGCGTTGTAAGTCTTAATATTTTTAAAGCATTTTAAGAACTTTGGCTGGAAAGTGCCACAAAAGTGCTTTTAATTAGAGCTGATAAAAAATGGAATTTCCATTGACCGGGAAATTTCAGAATTTTGAAATTTGTTTTCATCTCAAATTAGAATAAGATGGTGGAATATCTAAACTTCAAGCAGAACAAAAGAGTTGAAACAGAAATTTGATTCTGAAATGTCAAGGCATTTTGTTTCAACATTTTTGATTGAAATGAAGCATTTAGACCTTCCTTAATTATTTAGATTTTCCTGATGGAAAAAGCCACCAAATCTGATCTTTTCCCAAAGAAAATTTCAGCTTCAACAAAATCCCATTTTCTGATGGGAAAATATTTCATTTGAAATTTTTCCAAGAAGTCCTACTTTATCAGTTAGGCTAGAGTCACATTTTGTGAACATAATTTTAATAACTCCATAAACAGATTTTCCCAACTCCAACATCTAATTTATTCTGTAGTTCTATTTAAACAAACAAACAAACAAACAAACAAACAAACAAACAGCAAAAAGAACTTTGTCTTCATTGGGGAAAAAATCCAGTTTCAGAGGGAATATCACTTATATTCAGTGACAAATAGCAGCCAGACTCTCTCTGAGTAAAACAAACAGGACTCGCAATTTCTGCTTTTTCTTTCTTCACAGTACGCAAATGGCAAACATTGGCTGTTTTTCCCACCCAGTGACAATTGCTAATGCTATCCCCTTCTTTGTGAAATAAAGTGGATAACATTTCATTCAGAAATCCTTTCAAATATCCCTCTTGGTGAAAATGGTTCAGGTTCGTGGCAGTTTAGCTTGAACAGAGGGATAAGTTGACATAGCTGAGAGAAATATAGCTGTCAAAGGGAAATGGAAGTTTAAGAAACAAGCCAAAAACCGCCAACATCAACAAATAAGACAGAACAAAAGCAAAACAAAATGTCACCGCTCTCTCTATGGGGCCATTTGTTGCTCTCAGGTGATTTGGATTTTTTTCTAATGAAAAACATAGCTATAAGATAGGAAACATGAGGAATAAAAAACAGGTTCCGTCCCACCCACACATCTGTAATAGGAAACCTAACAACTAACAAAAATAACAACGTAAATTGGTAGCTGGCACATAGAGGTGTCAGCTCTGCAAGATTGCCAAACCGATCAAAGTGAAAAACACATGAAAATGTACTAAAAACACACTGACTTGGCATGAAACAAACTCGTGTGGGGTAAAGCTGCCCCGGGGAAAACACCCCTATTTAAAAAAGTGCATCTGGCAGTGGAAGAGTTTTACAAGATCACCTGAGCAACGCAGTCAGTGTTTAATCAATGCTAGAGCTACAGCTAATCTAGTGCTGGATTTGAACTTTTTGGTTATTTCAGCCTGTGACCAGGTGCCTGGGACAGACCACACTGAGAATGCCACACTCAGGGCAGATTGCAAGAAATAGGGCAGGCAATCCCCCAAAACTGGTGGTTTATTTTATAATTAGATTCACCAATGCAGTAACAAAAGAGCTTCTGCAATACCACACTGGTTAACCAGAAGCCAAACACAGTCCCCTTTAGGCATTCCAGCCCTTGGCCTCCATCCAGACAACCCAATCTAATAGAGGGAGAGGTTATTGAAAACGCATTTCCTCATATGTGAGGTTCTTTCTAATCCCAAAGAATCAGACACTTACGCCCAGGTCAATATGAATCTCAGATCTTATCCAAATCTCACGCTGTCAACCAATCCATAGCTCAGTGGTTTGAGCATTGGCCTGCTAAACCCAGGGTTGTAAGTTCAATCCTTGACGGGGCCATTTAGGGATCTGGGGGGAAGAAAGAAAACCTGTCAGGGACAGTACTTGGTTCTGCTAGTGAAGGCAGGGGACTGGACTTGATGACCTTTCAAGGTCCCTTCTAGCTCTATGAGATAGGTATATCTCCATATATTAAACTACCTAAAGATTTATTAAGAAGAGTTATAAATGGTTAATAGATCATATACATACAAATAATTGCAAAGTCCTTATATCAGGGTTTGTAGCAGTGACGGAAGAGAATGCTGGCTTGTAAAGTTTCTCTGGTAACTTCCAGAAGATTGGAAGATCCTCAGGCCATAGTTCAAGAGGCTACTTTTTGTTGTAAATCCACAGTCCAGAGAATTAGAGCAGGAAAGAGGCAAAATGGAGGTGTCTCAGATGTCTCTTGTATTCTCTGCCATGTGGCTGGAAATGTACTATCCCAAACAAAGGCCACACCCCAGGTGCTTGGAAAATTACTGCCCAAGATGGAGTCCAGAGTCACATGTCCTTACATGGTTTGCTGAATCACAGGGGTTGGACATTGGCTCCTTGCTGTCTGAGGCATCCTTAGGAAGAGCTATCTGGACGGGATGAGTTTCTTCAATGGCCCATTCTGAGAATGGAGTTTCCTTGATGGGCCGTCCACACATAGCTACCTAGCCCTAATGTAAATTCTATCTGGGGGTGTCACCCAGGAACAAACATGTTTAAGATACAAGTACGTAGCAAATATTCATAACTTCAGATGCAAAAATGACACATGCATATAAACAAGATAATCATATTTAGCAAATCATAACTTTTCCACTGATACCTTACATGACATACTTTGTATGAGATTTGTTGCAATTATATAACAGTGGTAATATCAAAATGTTCATCTTTAATCATACAGCATCACAAAGCCTACCTTGTTTGGGCCTAAAAATATACAGCAGGCTGTAATGTACTACTGGCTTTGTGTATATGAGTGAAGGAAGGACGTTGCCCTCTAGTGGCTGTCTCACAAGAAGCAAAGGGACTTATTACAGCTAGTCTTCCTATAGGTCAAGTGGTAAAGGTTTGTGTTTTCAGAGTGGACAGGTCAGCATTCTAGTCCCTGCTCTTCAACAGTGCCGAATTAATGCATAAGGTAACTAAGCTACAGTTTAGGTCCTCACAATATGAGGGGCCTCTAAAAAAGAAAAAACTGACGCCATTTCATATTTTATCAAAATCAGTTGATAAATAAAGGAGATATGGGAAAAAGAAGATTTTCTCTAAATATAGACATTTTGTTCAAATATGACAAAAATACACACATCTGGCAACACAAATACCCTTAACCTACCTTTACCCTTCTCTAATTGTTCATTATTGACAGGCGGAAGACCAAGGCTGAGAAAAAAAACATAATTGCATAATTGCATTAGGCTATCAGTCTCCTAAAGCAGCATTTTGTTGGCCAGCTGCTACTGGTAAAATTCTGACTGTGCCTTCATAATTTATTTAAATAAATAAATAAGTAAATAATCCCACTGCTGATAAAATCAAGAAAAATGTGAGGTTGGAGACGGCAGTGTCGTGAAGCAATCTTGCTAAGTTCATACTCATATAGGAGTCGTCCTAGGAGTGACATCATGTATAGTGTCCTCCTTGGCTGTTAATAGACAGAAGGCTGCCATCTTTTGTTTATGGTCCAGCACGCTCAGTCGTATAGTGCCTTCACTCCTGTTTTTCTTTGTTTTCTTAAGTGTTAGTGTTAGTTTCTTCTTTTGATCTGTACATATGTACCACTGTGTATTTTAGTGCGCACGCTGCTTTCTGCTTCATGCGCTATCCATGCTTCACATGATTGAGTTTGCAGGTGATCGTCTTATGGCCTTGGATCGAGTGGATCTTGAGGAGGATAAATTTGTGTTGGCTTCCCTCCGACAGTTTCGGGAACCTTCACAGTAAATATCAGAGAGTGCTGACGAAAGGATAAATAGAGGGTTTTGAGAGAAGTGAAGGAAGATATACATATATATTAAAATTTTCTGAATACTTGGTGAGCAAGTTATTTCAAACTATGTGCATATATGATTTATAGGCTATTAAATATTCATTATATTTTCTTGAATATAGGCTAGTTTTTCTCACTTTCTCAATGCCTGTCTAGAGATTACCAGTCTATTTTCTGGTAAATTCTTTCGTGCATATAGCTTGTTGCCACTCTGTGTGTCCGAGGTGTTCACTTGAGATTAATTAGTGGTCATGGGGGAGACAGAGGACAGAGAAGCGAACACGAAGAAAGATGTGTGCCTAGAAAAAAGACTATGATTTTTTGCTTGGCGGATTTGGAGCGCTCAAGATAATATTTTATTATAGGTAGTATGCTATATAAAAATTCGTACATAGACTTATAAATCACATATCATATGCATAATACATTGTATTTTTAGTGTGGCAAAAGAAAAACCCCAACCATTCATTTTTTGTAGCAAAAATTAAATCGGAATAAACATTTGTAAATATATTTTATATATAGTCTGGATAAACTTTGTATTTCCCTAACAAAATTAATCAAATGTTTTTTCATTTATTCATATGAAAAGTAGGATAATTTTCCTTATTCATGGTGTAAAAAAAAAGATATATCCTCAGGCATATCAGGCATATTACAAGACATGTATTTTAGTTACATTATTATTCTATTTTTACAACTTCACCTTTGTATATATGCAAATATAAGGCTTTCGTGTTTATATATTCAATGTCCTTTCTAAGAAAATAATAAATTCATTTATTTTCTAGTATGGGGCCTCTTACACTTGATATAGTTTAGGGCCTCAGAATGTCATAATCCAGCCCTGCTCTTCAGGTGTGTGCATGTGATTTGTCTGCCTCTGTCTGTTGCACACAGACTTTTTTGTGAGCTCCCTGGTAAATCTACCTGAAAGTATAACAGGGAATATTATCTCAAGAACATTTCCTTGGCATGAAAGCTCATACTTGTCCAAAGATTGCAGGATGACAGTATTTAGCTAAATGAAATATCACAAATAAGGCCCAGTAGTATTTAATAGGAAGGCTGTCAGTGTCTGGTGCCCTTTATGGGGCTGATCCCACATTCCTTTAATTGAAATGCACTTAATTTTAATGAGAAATGTGGGTGTACCTGGTGTGCAGGATTGGGACTTGCATGTTTTCTACTAAATATTCTGTGGATGCTTCCAAATACTAGTTATATACTTGGTAATTCAGCATACCCAGCTCTTGTGCACTATCCCCTTGGGAGTGCTTGCAATATTTTGTTTCATGTGTCATGCACATCAAAAGAGCTAGAGATATTTCACACACATGCTTGAAAACTGTAGTAAATCACCTATGCCTGTATCATGCTACTGCTAACTTGGAACATGACACATTCTAGGGCCTTGGCTACACTTGCAGATGTACAGCGCTGTGAGTTAAACCTGACTTCGTGCAGCTGAGTAGGGAAAGCGCTGCAGTCTGTCCACACTGACAGCTGCCCAGCGCACTGTCGTGGCCACATTTGCGGCAATTGCTGTGCTATTGGGAGCGGTGCATTATGGGCAGCTATCCCACAGAGCACCTTTTCCCATTCTGGCACCGTGGGTTGTGGGAAGGGGGCGTGGGTGCGGGGGATTCTGGGTCCTGTCCCAGTGCCCCGTGATGCATCGCTTCGCATCCCAGAAATCCCTTTGTTTCCGCCCACCTTTGGCGCCATCTTTCAACGGTTTCTGTGCAACGCGATCTGTCTGCGGGAAATGGAGTCCGAACTGCTGAGGCGTATGCTGACAAGTCTCGCGAGCACGTCATGTTTGGCTGTCGAACTATTCCTTAAGATCCAAAGTGACAGTGAGAGTGAGGGTGAGGAGTCTGACGATGCTATCGAGCCACGTAACGCGTACGACACAAAATTGCTTGTGGCATTCACGGACATGCTCAGCACCGTGGAACGCCACTTTTGGGTGCGGGAAACAAGCACCGAGTGGTGGGATCACATCGTCATGGAAGTCTGGGATGACGAGCACTGGCTGCAGAACTTTCGGATGAGAAAAGCCACTTTCATGGGACTGTGTGAGGAGCTTGCCCCCACCCTGCGGCGCAAGGACACGAGATTGAGAGCTGCCCTGCCAGTGGAGAAGCGGGTGGCTATTGCAATCTGGAAGCTGGCAACTCCAGACAGCTACCGGTCGGTCGCAAACCAGTTTGGAGTGGGAAAGTCGACCATTGGAATCGTGTTGATGCAAGTTTGCAAGGCCATTAATCGCATCCTACTCAGAAGAACCGTGACTCTGGGTAACGTGCAGGAAATAGTGGATGGCTTTGCACAAATGGGGTTCCCTAACTGTGGAGGGGCGATAGATGGGACGCACATTCCTATTCTGGCACCACCCCACCTAGGATCTGAGTACGTTAATCGGAAGGGGTATTTCTCTATGGTTCTCCAGTCGCTTGTGGATCACCATGGGCGTTTCATTGACATTAACACAGGCTGGCCCGGAAAGGTGCATGACGCACGCATCTTTCGGAACACTTGGCTGTTCAGGAAGATGCAGGCCAGGACTTTTTCCCCAGAGCGGAAGATCACGGTAGGGGAAGTTGAAATGCCCATTGTGATCCTTGGAGATCCCGCTTACCCATTAATGCCGTGGCTCATGAAACCCTACACAGGGAGCCTTGACAGCAGCAAGGAATGGTTCAACTACAGGCTGAGCTGGTGCCGAATGACTGTGGAGTGTGCCTTTGGCCGTTTAAAGGGCTGCTGGCGATCTCTGTATGGGAAGCTGGACTTGGCTGAAAAAGCATCCCCGCGGTTATATCCGCGTGCTGTGCCCTCCATAATATTTGTGAAGGGAAGGGTGAAAGCTTCACTCAGGCATGGACCTCCGAGGTTCAATATCTGGAGGCTGAATTTGCACAGTCAGAGAGCAGGGCTATTACAGGGGCCCAGCGCGGGGCTGCAAGGATTAGGGATGCCTTGAGGGAGCAATTTGAGGCTGAAAACCAGCAGTGATATCTGGTGCCCTGCACGGGAGTGAAGTGCAGTAGTTCCAATCTTTAGGAATCAGTGTCTGCTTAGCAGACAAGCAGACTTGCAGTGCCTGTTTATTTCCTGGGCTAAGGAGTCTTTTACTTTATGCAATAATAAAGAATGTTTTCAAAGCCAAAGAATCCATTTATTGAAAAGAAAAAAAATTTATTTATTGAAAAGAAACAAGGGGGTGGAGTGGGGAACAGAACAATCACAGATTTGTGTATGTCCTGTCTGGTGTGCTGTGCAGTGAGTGCTGCACTTCAGGACAGCTATACTGCATGGTGATAGGGGTTGAGTGCAGAGGGTAAGGGTCGTGGTTTTTAGGGCTGGGTGGTGAAGATACTGGTGTTGGAGGCAGCGGGTGGCGTGAAGAACACGGAAGTTGGGGAAAGTGGGTTGGAGGTGACAGTGGGGCACAATGGAAAGAGTTTTGGGACAAGGGCTGTAGGGAGGGGTGGCGTTTGCATTTGCGGTACTGCTCCTCTTTCTGCATGGCTACCAGCTCCTGGACAGCATCTGCTTGGTGCTCCTAGATGCTTATGAGCCTATCAGTGCTTTGCTGCCTGTGCGCGGTGCTTTGCCGCCGGTGCGCTGCGTTTTCCTGGCGGATCCTGCTTTCTCTCTCCCTCCAGTTCTGTGTTTTCTCATTGTCTTTAATAGATTGCCACATCACTTCTTGCAGCATGTCTTCTTTGCTTTTTCGCGGTCTCTTCCTGAGTCTTTGCAGCCTCCGAGCAGGTGATAATAGGGACGGCTGAGGTCTCAAGGTTGATGCAGCTGTATAGGCAAAATGCAACATTTAACAGAGGCAGCATTGTTTATACCAGACTGAGTAATGATTCCCCCCGCACTTAAGGAGTAGAAAATACAAAGGGTCTACACAATAGCATAATTTTCCCGTCCGAAACAGAGCACACATATCCCACGGGAGCCTCAAAATGGTGAGTAAGGGGGACTGATTGTTTCAGGGCTGCAATGTCCTCTGGGTTTCTGTGCCTTGGGGAGAGCCAACAGCTTCAGGGGGCACCTACACTGAACACTGTCCCTAATTTTCGACAGGAGTTCGTCCTGGACGATATCTCGCTGCTGAGGGTGACCTGGGAAGCAAGGGAGGGTCTTCTACTGCAATGCGGCTTCTGCTCTGGCCCATATGCAGCTTGCCTGTGTGCAGCAATGGTCCTCCCGCCCCTCGCGGCACAGTGGCGCGGACACGTTAGCCTGGCTGGGACAAGGACCACGGTGGCTCTCCCGATAAACCTGCGCAAGCGTTCTGGATGAGACATTCGAGGAGATTACCGAGGCCGATTACCGCGATGTGATAAACCACATCAATGCACTATTCCGCATCTAGGCATGCATGCCTAACCCTCCTCTCCCAAAGAGCCCGCACCGAAAAAATTCCTTCCCGAAAAAAAAAACCGCTTACCGGGAACCTGCTCTTCTGTTTGTCCTCCACCAAGTACCGGCCGCTGCGACTGGCTACCTTCCTCCTGGCTCGAGAAGAGCTCCTGGCTGCATGGCTCCAGGGATTCTGGGGTGTCTCCATCCGGCCCACCACCATCACTCCCGTTTTCCTCCTCCTCCTCCTCCTCCCCCCCCCACTGGCTCTGAAGTGTCCATGGTGGTGCTCGGAGTGGAGGTGGGGTTAACCCTAAGTATCGCATCCAGTTCTTTGTAGAATCGGCAGGTCGCGGGGGGAGCACCCGAGCAGCCGTTTGCGTCGTGGGCTTTGTGGTAGGCACTCCGCAGCTCCTTCACTTTAATCCTGCACTGCAGGGCGTCCCGGTCATGGCCCCTTTCCATCATGTCCTTTGATACCTTCCCAAAGGTATCGTAATTCCTACGGCTGGAGCGCAGCTGGGACTGTACAGCTTCCTCCCCCCAAACACTGATGAGGTCCAGCAACTCGCTATTGCTCCATGCTGGGGCTCGCTTGGCGCGTGGAGGCATGGTCACCTGGAAAGATTCGCTGATAGCACTCCATGCCACGCCGGCTAAGCAAACAGGAAGGGGATTTTTAAAATTCCCAGGGAATGTAAAGGGTCGGTCACATGGTTGGTTACCTGAGGCCAGGGCAGTAGAGTTTGAACTGATGACCAGAGTGGCTAGAACAGGCATTGTGGGATACTGCCGAATAATTCTGGAGGCCATTCACAGCACATTGAGTGGCCACACTGGCGCCGCAGCGCTGCAGCGGCAGCGCAATACTTGCTATTCCTCTCAGAGAGGTGGAGTACATGCAGCGCTGCAACCACGGAGATACAGCACTGCAAATGCCTTGCCAGTGTGGACGGGGAGTGAGTTACAGCACTGGGGGAGCCTTTACAGCGCTGTAACTCGCAAGTGTAGCCAAGGCCTAGGTGTCTTGCCCAGTCAGGAAACATTATGTGACATCACAATAGATCCACTGCCATGCATGCCATGTACTAGTATACAACCTTGTGGGCCTTTTTCCGTAAGCAGTTTCCACTGTGGTGTTTGTTTGCTCCAGGATGGAGTTCTAAAACAGCAAAAAGGAAACTTTATTCATTTTGCTTATTCCAAATGAATAAAGTTCCAAAAGATAATGATAAATCCACTCTCATATACAGTATGTTTTGTTTTTTTACTGTTTTCATGCTTACATTTCAGTCTATAGAAAGTCTCTCCATGGAGTATGAAGAAAATAAGTAAGCTTTGAAAATGTGCATTGAAGAATACAGTGTGAGTAAAGGACAGAGTATTAAACTTAACTCTATGAAAGTTACATACTGTGACATCCATACAAAGAGTGAATTATAGGAGAACCACTGGTAGTGGCAATGTGGAAGCGCTACTAGTACAACCTTATGAGCTGTATATTAAGAGATGCTGGAGTCATAAATATCAGTTGTTGGTACTGTAACTATTCTTAGTAGAATGTTACAGTATAATGTCTCCAAATCGATTGAATATATGGTTCTCTCTGTGTGTCTGATATACAGTATAACATTATTTGATATTTAAAAACAAAACCAAAAACAGAAATGAAGGCACCATAGGTCTGACATAACTACTCATTTCTTGCTATGATTTCCTCTGCCTAGCTTGGATTTATTGGTCTTTCCAAAGAGAGAGATTCAGAAAGGGAAGGAAAACAGTACAGAATCTTCTAACCATCTCCAGCAGTTATATTTTCCAGGCTGTTCTTTTTGATTCATTGCCCCAGCGACTGTTTTATTTGCACAGAAAAAGAAATTGCGTACTGCACCCGAAGGAAACATAAACAGAAAAAAAAAAGCAAGTAAAAAGAAGAGAAAGACAGCTCCTTGTCTGTGAGGCAGCCATGCTCCCTGTCTGAATTGTCCATCCTCCCTTTCTTGCCACTCCCCTCCCCAAAAGAGATAATTAAAAGGGGATGAATGTTACTGATTGATAGTAATGCTATGCCAGCTGCAGCTGGTTCTCCTTTATTTTACTTTACAGAAACAAATCTGGCTTAGTAGTTTCTCTTTTAAGTAAAAATAAAAATCCTAGAATGGAAGCAGAGTTTGAGACACTCCATGAGAATTGCTGTCAGTCCCTATAAACAAAGGGAAAGCAGGTATTATACATACTAGAGGCAGCAAGAGAAGTTCAGGGACCTAGTGTCCCTGCTGAACAGCACTTTTAGCTGTGCTGCATGTCTCATTTTTTTGTAAACAGGCGCACACACAAACCACCCATTAAGATCCTGATCCAAAAGCTATTGAAATCAATGGAAAGACCCTTAATGACTTCAATGATCTTTGGATCAGAGCCACAAACTGCAGATTAACAACAAATACCCACCCACACTTTTGAAAGTGAAATGGACAGATTGAACTGTCAGTTGAAATGAGAACGTTATCTATCCTCTGCCAATGCTGACATGATTGATTGTGGCCCGGTGTTTGCTGAGTGTTTTAATCTCTGACACAGTCATCCATGGTTAGTGGGTGTGCATGTGTTTCAGTCATCAGCTCAGGAACTCTGGAAGGAACACTAAGGTCACAGCTGAATGCAAGTGAATGTTAAAATCCTGATTCTTCATCATGTTACACCACTTTTATCCCAGTCTAATGCCATTGATTTCAACAGAGTTATACTGATGTGGTAACACAGTGGAGAGTCAAGCCCTCTAACTCTTAATTAATCCCCAAACGTGGCAGATGGTGCCATGACCCCATTTCATTTTGCACCAGTCAAAGTAAACAGTCAAGCAGAGCCAACATGGGTTTAGGAGAAGGTGTACAGACTGTGCTTTGTTCAAAGAGTTTGGTTCTGGCAGCAGCTGTGTGCACTGCACTCCTCCAGCAGCTCCCAAGCTTCAGGCCCAATGCCTCCAGGAGCTGTCTCTGGTATGGAGCCCCTCCTCCACTCTCACCCTCACCATGGGCTCTGGCTTAAAGGACATGGTCACTTGAAAAAAAAATCACACTTCTATCTGAAAATTCAATACCAAACTGTAGTAACAAATAACAGCTCAGATGACAAGTGAAAGAGATTAGAGCTAACAGATGAAGTTCTTCAGTTCTCTATGTGATACAAAGTGGCTTTAAAATGGCTGGATATGGCTAGTGGAGTATTTTCCCTGTGTGATACATTGAGAACTGTGCTGGAACTGCAAGCTATCACTTCAAATGTGTGTGTGTGTGAGGGGGGAGGAACGGGGGAGTTTCTGGTCGTGCTTGTGGGCTAAGGGTCTGTGTCGGAAACCAAATGGTAAGAGTCATTCTGACTCTTGGAAAGAACTGACTTAAAGCATGGTGGGGTGAGTTGTGCCTCACTGCCTTAGAGAACTGCCTGTTTTCTCTCTCTCTCTGCTTTTGGTTCTTGTGTGTAATCCTTCTGAATTGTAAGAAATAAAGTAATGTTTTGTTGCAACCTTTCAGCAAGAGTAGTATATGTTTTTATCTAACTTCCCTATGTGTATGTCATGAACATAACACCTTGTCTAGGTGACCTCTCCACCTGCAGAAAACTGGTGGTGCAGGCGGTGGGTATGCTGCCTCCAGCTAGCCGCCCTCACACCACCAATGCTGGCATAAGGGTAAGAAAGGGTGTTGTTGAGGACATGACTCTGCTATGCCCAGTCCTCCCCTAACTTTCACCAGAGCCGGTGGCTACAGAAGAAAAAGCCTCTCCATGCAGTTCCCCATCTCCACTCACTGGTCCTCCATCAGGAACCCTTCATACCTTTGATAAAGTATTGAGACATATTAGATGATCCAGTATATTTCTGAACTGCTTAGATTTCAAGTTGATGGTGTTCCTTTTTAAAAAAAAATCACATATGTCGAAAAGTTGATGTTTAGCTTAAGTGCAGCTCTTCTGGCTGAAGTTTTCTGAGATTTAGTTGGGGGGGGGGAAATAACCCTGAGAGCCCCTCTAGGCCAACTGGGAGACGATCCATCACATTGTAATTCAAATCAGGCCTGACACTAGGGTGACCAGACATCCCGATATTATTGGGACCATCCAGCTATTATGGGCTGTATCTTATATGGGCAACTATTGCCCTCCCCCTGAAAAAGAAAGTGTCCTTATTTTCCATACTCACTATCTGGTCACCCTACCTGACACACTCATTGCCCCAAATACATAATTGCCATAATATGCAATTCAAAGGTGTCATGTAAGGTATCATATTTAAACTGGTGACTTGCTGGTCTCAAAAAATCAGTGTGATGTATGTATGGGTTGTATACAAAGAGTTATATAGATGTGTGCTGGAAATATATTCTTCAAATGTGCTTGGGAGGCAGAGCTTGAATCCATGCTGCCCGAGACAAAGGAATGTGTATTTACCTGTCTTGACTGGCTTGATTATTGACAGAGGACAATGAAAGTACATTGACATATAAGGTAAATGAAGCCATCAAGCTAAATGAGTTGGGGAGAAGGCAGTTTAACAATCATGTGAGGGGACAGAATCTGCACCCCTGGAAGCCTTCCTGGCTCTTGAAACAGAGACAATGGACTTTGACTAATATAAGGGTTGTCCATCACTGATGGGACATAGGGTACAGCACCCTCTGAGCCTGTGAAAGTTAGATCCCCTAGTCTGGATGGCTAGAGATGCTGATAACTTGATGTAAGTTAGAAAACTGCTTATGTAAAGATTGTAACTTGCTAAGATTACTTTGTAGTCACTGGAAAGTGTGTTTTATTTTGTTTTTGTTTGTAACAATACCTGTCTCTTTTTCTCTTGCTTAGTATCAGTTAAATCTCTGTTCTTTGTTAATAAACGTATTCTTGTTTATGACAAAATCATCTCAATGCTGGGTATTAAAGTGAAGTGTGAGTCTTCAGCTAACCTCTCAGGCTGAAGTGTTCTCTGTCTTTTTGGAGGCAGCAAACTTAATAATTTCTGTGAGTATCCAGCGAGAGGGACAGGACACTGCAGGGAGACATCTCTAGGGAACTCAGGAATTGGGGCTCAGTGATTAAACCTTGCCTTGCAGGTGACAGACTGGCAAAGTCTTGAAGAGTTTGCTGCCAAGGCAGACAGACCGGTATATCGGGGAACTGATACACAGCCTAGCCGCAGCAGAGCTCTCACTCTTGCTAAGGCAGAGAGGTAATACAGTGGCTCATAGTTCTAGGTGTCCTGATCATTGCATCATTAGGGGGTTTAAAGATGAACAGAAACAATAAATTGAAATTCATCTGAGCCCAATTTTATGTACTGAACTCCCCCAATAATGGGGCTGTTCAGCATAGAATACATTGTAACTTCTGACATTCCTTATTTACTAAAGGTATGCCAGAATGTGTCATTCTGTGACATCACTGATACCCTCTGTTGGCAAGGACTACTGCTACCAGTGATGTCACAGAATTGTGACATCAGTCTGGACTATGAGGAAGAAGAAGGAAGAAGACAGCACAAAGTTAGAAGGGACACAGAATAAGCTAATACTTATGCTTACTAAAACTTGAGGCTATTTACACATTGATGGAGATGATAAGCTAGCATTAGAAACAGATAGGAAAGGATACTACTCAATCATTATGCAGGCCTTAGTTGTCCATAAAGGGAGGTTTTTGAACACCATTGTGTTGGGTTCAAGACACCAGGGTGTTCCAGAGATCTGGCAATTATCTATTTGGACAAGGAAGGGACTTTATTCACTCTCGATAATATCGATCTCAATGGGGCATCTGTGCCCACTGCTGTTTTAGGGAACCCAGCCTATCCTCTAATGCCTTAGCTTATGAAGCCCTACCTTGATGTGAGGACACCTGGCAGATGAAACTTTAATTAACCACTGAGCAGTTGCAGGATCATTGTGGAATGTGCATTAGGTGGACTGAAGGAAAGATGGCACTTCCTACAAACCCATTTGGATGCCAGTGTGCCCAATGCTGTTCATATTATTGGGGCATGCTGTGCACTGCACAACATATGGGAGGATCAGAGGAACAAATTTAATGACTGGAACTGTGTAGTGATCTACAAGGAGAGCTGTAGTAAATTTGTCCTGCTTAGGAACCTCATGGATCATCTGAAGTTCCTCCTCTATGAAAAGTTCTTCTGCATCATCATGCAGGAGTGGAGTAAACTTCAGGGAACATAAACAGGTTGCTGAACTAGGATGCAGAATCTTGCTTACATGAGATATGCCTTTGGAACCTCTTTTCTGCTCTTTACAATTCCACCTATTATAATCAGAGAGTGGCCCAGCAGTACCAAGAGACTTTGAAAGTGCTCTGGACTTAATACAGCCACAGGTCATGCAATGGAACTTAAAAATCTAAGCTTCCTCGGCTAATGCTTTAATGCCAGTGTCAGTGTGAAGAAAAGCACACTTCAGCATATAGAGAGAAATGCACATATGTGCATGTGTCATGCATCCCTGTGTCTGCAAGCATTGCTTGGCTTGTACTAGTGTTCTCTGCTTTGAATGCATGCAGCAGTGCGTGGCAGAATAAATCAGTAGTTGCATGTTTTCCCCTGGTTGGAATCCATTGTGGTTCAGATGTGTCTGGGGAAAGGGTGTAGGAAGAAAGGGGGTGCAGAGATATGGCATTTCTTTCATCCTCCACTAACTTGGCCCTCTGGCCAGGTCACCATTTAGTCCATCCCTTCTGGGGTTATGAAGTCCAACAGGGCAACTGTCCAAATGCAAGATAGTGTTCAGCCTCTTTTCAGGCTCTGTGACACTATACCAATGGCTGGCAGGAGAAATCAAGCCTGCCCACTACATGAGTTCCAGACCAGGGATCCTACAACCAGCAATCCAGGTTTGCTCATTCCAAGTCCCTGTTGCCTTGGGCTCCTACGTGTTCAGCCTCTCTACCTTCTCTTGCCTGCTTCTGGGTATACCTCAGGCTCTACTCCTTGTGGCTGCTTCACTCCCCACCCCTTATTAGATTAAGAGCAGGTTCCGAGGATTTACTCTCCCCCTAGACTTCCTCCTTGTTCCTGGAGGCTTCCTTCCTCCCAGGAAGCAACTGCAGACTCCTTCCCCTTCAGCCCCCTTCTACTTTCAGCCTCTGGGCTTTACAGTGCTGGGCTTCACTCTCAATTAACTCAGTGTTGGGCCAAAGGGGGGTTGGATTCACTTAATGGAGCCACACCAGGTGTATAAGTATAACCAGTTTTATTGCCAAAGTATAATAAGCTTCCCAGCCTTCACGTGTTACTAAATATGTGCTTTTCAGCAACCAAGCAACCAAGCAAGCAAGAATCAATGCTTTCGCCCCTTCTGCTATGGACAGTCCCGGACCCTCCAGCCTTGTCCTTGAGGGCTCGTAGCAGGCGTTGCTCCAGTGTGGGGAATTCCTGGGCACCCACAAGGCATGGTCAGCTGGTGAGACTGTTCGTCTAAAGCAATTCTCATAGCCGTTTTTATCATCATCTCTTTCTAAGGGGGAGTATTCATCCACAAACAGGAAACACTATTGCTTTCTATTCCCACACTTAACACTCTTAGGCCCTCCTTATCTCTTTACATGTTTATCCAGTCGGAGTGGCTACAAGCCAGCCCGGCTGGTCAAAGCCAGTTCACCACTAGCTTCACCTGGACCATTCTGTAACAACAGACCAAGGTAACTTGCAGTCACCCCAAACACCCTGGCCCTCCTTCTCTGAGGTGATGCCAGGTGACTGTGGGGAAACAGAACAGGGGGGCCTTCTTTCCGATAGCCAAAGTTCTGGGCCTACAGGCCCCAAAACACCTCCAACAGAAGGCTGTCATGATGGTGACCTTTGTGCAGAGTAGAGAAGGCCTAAAAGCCTGAACAATACTGCTCAAATCAATTCTCTGCCAAAACCCAGACAAAAGTAGTAACAGAGGAGGGAAGGGGGAGAAAGAATTACAAAGTCCGTTGAAGGCTAAAGAAACTGCTTTAGAAATATAATAACCGCAAGGCTTTAGAAATATAATGTAAGTTGCTCAATATTAAGAAATTGTTTTGCAGAAAGTTAATCATCCTAGCTGCTGCTATTGTTTGCTATATTTTCTAATTCCAGCTATTTGCAAATTATCCAATAATAGTTCCCCTTTAAGCATCTCCTGGAAAGCCCCCCTTAGCCCTTCACCGAAATCCCCTGGAAAATGACATGTACTAAGTCTTAAGAAATGTACCCAAGCTAGGGCCGAGCACCACCCCTGCGGAAACCACCAAATGCCTCTCTACCCAAATAAACACCCACTTCTCGGAAATTAAGAAAGAAGGCAAGGGGAGGGGGAGAGAGGACTGACCCCAACCCCAGCTTCTTAGCTCGTGATCAGCTTGTGCTCACCCCATGCCCAGCTTGTGATTTGTCCCCAATTTCTTAACTCATGACGTATTGTTTGTACCTTGCTTGTGGTTTGATGGAATAAAAGCCCGCCTGCGTGTGGGGCTCGGGGTGTCAGTCCTCCGGGCTACACCCCAGTGCACTGGTTTGTATGTCAATAAACTGGCCTCAGGCTTGAGTCTTTGAACTAAAATGACTGCGTGGGGGGTCTTTGACCACGACATGACCTAATTGGCCTCTGAGGCCCTGGTTTACCCAATCAGGGCTGGTGTGGGATGCACACCCCATCATAGGCTGTTAGAGCTAACATTTGAGTAAGAGCCCATACTAACTCTGAGGTGAAGACATACACTTAGAGGCACAACATGGAATTTCCCCCTCTCTCTTCCTATTTGGTTTTTACACCATGCCCATCACCATGGTATCTGATTTGCCGTAGTAGTGGCTTTTTGTAGAACAATATATTGTTATTGATATTTCTATTTTGAAATGATTGGAAGGTGCTGGATTATTGTGAAGATGGGGGCCATATAAGTTCCTAAACAGATGGATAAAAGTGACTCTCCCAGGTACATCTGCAGCGCTTTCTGTCAGTCATTGAAAATAAGGCTCACTTGTAGATGAGCCCACTCAACCTTGCGTGAGGCTTCACAGTTCACTAGATCTTGCTGCTAATTCTTCCTCTGTTTTCTGGAAAATGATAACAGATGGATAACTGGGTTAGAATAAACAGAGAGGCCAATAACACTTCACCGCCAATAGTGTTAATATCCTAATCATCTCCTGGCAATCTATTACGTCAGTTATTGACATGACTGCTTTGGCAACTGGGAATGGGCTGTGCAGTCCCATATGGATGGTGAAACTTTACCAGCTTCTGTTCTGCAGACTAAATTGCCAGGATTCCCCCCAAATAGTTTATTTCCTCAAACAAAATGTAGTGACTAAAAAAGTAAACCACTGAGCTGAAGATTAGAACATTTTGCAGGCCCTCTCTGGAAGGGAAGAGAAAGGAAAGTTCAAAATATGGTGACAAATTTTGTTTTAAGGTAAAATTTTCAAAAGCACCTACATGACGTAGAAGCCCAAATCCCATTTTCAAAGGTTCTTAGGCATGTAGGTGTGTTTGAAAATCCCACAAGGGCCTATCTGCAGCTTTAGACACTTAAATATCTTTGAAAATCAGACCATTAGACTCCTAAGATCCTGGCTCACTGAACGTCAATGAGACTAGATCTGGTTGGGAATTTTCTGACAGAATGTTTTTCCACTGTAAAATGCCAATTTATCATATGTGAAACATTTTGCGGAAGTGTCCATTTGGAGAAACTTTCATGTTGAAAAAAAATGACCTGAAATGTTTTGACAATGTTGACATTTTCAGAACAGAACATTATAGTTTTTCATTTTGAATTTTTTTGTTTAGAAATCTTTTTATATTATTAAAAAACCTAAATATTAAATATGTTAAAATTAGAATGAAATATTTTGATTTGATCAAAAAGAAATATTTCAGCTGTCACTTTTTTTTTTTTTTTTTTTTTACATTTTCGCTTCACAGGAATTTTTTGTTTTCATTCTCTTTTCATTCTGTTTTCGTTTTCTGGAAGAGAAAATATTTTCAAACCCATGGAATTGCCCATGTAACAGAAAATCTGTTTCCTGTCCAGACTTAGGCATTTTTAAAATTTTTACCTTTAAACTTTTAATCATTTGGCTGCCTTATTGACAAGTCACTAGTATTGTTGTTGTCTTGGCCAGTGCTACGTCCTCCTCTACTATATATTCTGAATACTGTACATTCCTTTGCTTTTTAAAAGTTAATGATGTATTTATAGTGTGCTACAAACTATACTTATGTGCATAAAATTATTATTGATTCTATTATTTCCATTCCCAATATAGTTTCTTTTTATGGATTGGGACACACTGTGGTGTACAGAAGAGCCATTAGAACAGAGAAGTCTGTATCAGGAAGAAATCAAGGTTACTATGTGACCTTGGGCAATACACTGTTCCCCCCTGTACCTCAATTTCCCAATCTGTAAAATGGAATAATAGTTTCCATTGAAAGCACTTTGCAGCTGTATGGATGTCTTTCGTCTTAGCAAAGTGGTAGCATTATTATTTATAGATTGCCTCCAATGACAGTTATAGGGGGACACAGGGTGATGAAAATGCAAAAAGATGAAATGAATTTGTCTGTGATTAGGCTCAGGGAAAAAAGGTAAAGAACATGCTACACAAAAATCTTATTTACATAATAGTACCAGACAGCAAAGTGTCCTGATATTTTTGTTATATTATCCAGGAGAAACAGACATACTGCCTAGAATAAACAAAACAATGAAGAATCATGCCTCACAGGAAGTAATATCTATGGGGAATCATAGAATCATAGAATATCAGGGTTGGAAGGGACCTCAGGAGGTCATCTAGTCCAACCCCCTGCTCAAAGCAGGACGAATTCCCAACTAAATCATCCCAGCCAGGGCTTTGTCAAGCCTGATCTTAAAAACCTCTAAGGAAGGAGATTCCACCACCTCCCTAGGTAACCCATTCCAGTGCTTCACCACCCTCCTAGTGAAAAGTTTTTCCTAACATCCAACCTAAACCTCCCCCACTGCAACTTGAGACCATTACTCCTTGTTCTGTCATCAGATACCACTGAGAACAGTCTGGATCCATCCTCTCTGGAACCCCCTTTCAGGTAGCTGAAAGCAGCTATCAAATCCCCCCTCATTCTTCTCTTCTACAGACTAAACAATCCCAGTTCCCTCACCGTCTCCTCATAAGTCATGTGCTCCAGCCCCCTAATCATTTTTGTTGCGCTCCGCTGGACTCTTTCCAATTTTTCCACATCCTTATTGTAGTGTGGGGCCCAAAACTGGACACAGTACTCCACGTGAGGCCTCACCAATGTCGAATAGAGGGGAATGATCACGTCCCTCGATCTGCTGGCAATGCCCCTACTTATACAGCCCAAAATGCCGTTAGCCTTCTTGCAACAAGAGCACACTGTTGACTGATATCCAGCTTCTCGTCCACTGTGACCCCTAGGTCCTTTTCTGCAGAACTGCTGCCTAGCCATTCAGTCCCTAGTCTGTAACAGTGAATGGGATTCTTCCGTCCTAAGTGCAGGACTCTGCACTTGTCCTTGTTGAACCTCATCAGGTTTCTTTTGGCCCAATCCTCTAATTTGTCTAGGTCCCTCTGTATCCTATCCCTACCCTCCAGCGTATCTACCACTCCTCCCAGTTTAGTGTCATCTGCAAACTTGCTGAGAGTGCAGTCCACGCCATCCTCCAGATCATTAATGAAGATATTGAACAAAACCGGCCCCAGGACCTACCCTTGGGGCACTCCGCTTGAAACCGGCTGCCAACTAGACATGGAGCCATTGATCACTACCCATTGAGCCCGATGATCTAGCCAGCTTTCTATCCACCTTATAGTCCATTCATCCAGCCCATACTTCTTTAACTTGCTGGCAAGAATACTGTGGGAGACTGTATCAAAAGCTTTGCTAAAGTCAAGGAATAACACATCCACTGCTTTCCCCTCATCCACAGACCCAGTTATCTCCTCATAGAAGGCAATTAGGTTAGTCAGGCATGACTTGCCCTTGGTGAATCCATCCATGCTGACTGTTCCTGATCACTTTCCTCTCCTCTAAGTGCTTCAGAATTGATTCCTTGAGGACCTGCTCCATGATTTTTCCAGGGACTGAGGTGAGGCTGACTGGCCTGTAGTTCCCCGGATCAAAACAAACTACCATAGTTGTGATAAGCATATCTGACGTCTCACTATGATGAAAATATTTTTTTTAATTTGTTAAACATTATGAATAAAGAAGTCTTAGGATCTAGCACATTTATTTTTGATGCTAACTGAATTTTACTTCCATTATTTCAATCACAGACAGAAACCAAATTTGATGAAGTTCACTGGCCATCCACATAACAACGTTTATTTTTTAGCTATTTGTAATTCTGTTGTTTCTTGAATACAAGTTTATTTAATCTGGTAATGAATATTTTATTAGAATTAGTGAAAGTCAAGGGCATTGTGACCATAAATGCAGATTGCAAAGTAGCTTGATGGTGTTGCATGCTGTACATATTTGTGTCAGGCTGAGGTCAGTGTTTGCATCCTGTATTTCTTGTGCCAGAAGCTAGCACAATGTTTATTGTAGAGATAATGCATTCGGCTTCTGGCAGTAAAGAAGGTAAGAATTGATGATTTATACATAAACCACCGATGGTTGGTATTAAGGATTATTAGATGTATGTGCTAGCTGAAAAAAGGAGTCACTTATCTAGACTAACTTAATGGTAGATACAAAAGGTGTTTTCAGCTGGCAGCTAAATCGGAGAGATAAACTCTAAATTTAGTCTCTAACCTATTTTTATAGAAAAAAATATTGAGAAACTGGATATCAAACATATTAATGATAATTTCCCTTGTGATTTGTTACATCCCTTTTTTGTTTTTCATTATAGGAAGTATCTTAAATAAAGGATCAGATTACCATATGCCTTTAGGTAATTGCAGAACACATTAATGTTAACTGATTCAAAGATTCTGGTTACAAATATCTAAGAAAACAGAAATATTGAATGTAATTGGAAAGTAAAACAGGAAACAGTTTTGCATTTTAGCCTGATTTCTTTGTGGCAATGCAATTAATTCTTTAATTATTTATCTGAAGGTCATTCCCTTTGTTTGACAATTTACAGAGTTCTTAAATCTATCTTCCTTAATAGACGTCCACTGTCCCCTGCATAGCTATAGTAAATAGTGTACACAATATAAAATATGTTATTCTCCACTTTCAGTAGGAAGGTGGTTCACTGGGCAGTTACCAAAGAGAAGGTTCTGACAGTGCCTGGTTTGCAGAGATCCAGAGTGCTACTAAACAAGGATTTGCCACATCAGTTTAAAATGTGTTTGGCATGTCTGGGGAATAAGATTGATCATGAAGATTCACATGGAGGGCCGGCTCTGGGTTTTTTGCCGCCCCAAGCAAAAAGAAAAAAAAAAAAACTTCCAGGAGCGCAACTGCAGAAGCAAAAAAAAAAGGTGTCTGGAATGCCGCCCCTGAAATTGTGCCACCCCAAGCACGTGCTTGGTTTACTGGTGCCTAGAGCCGGCCCTGTGGATATGCATCATGTTTGTGGTGATGCTTATAGTTCTTCAAGTGGCTCTGCATAGTCCCACTTATTGGTTTTGAGCCACCTGTTGGTGCCCAATGGTAGAATCTTCTCCAAGCAATGTCTGTTAGAATACACATGTTGTACCCCTCTTACCCCTCCTCTCAGTGTCATCAAATGTTCTCAGCCCAAGGCTATTTAAGGGGGCAATGCACCTCATACTGCTTCAGTTCCTTCCAGCCTCTGCAGCAGTTGGAAATGAACTGGTCTGGTCCATTTGGATCTTGGATTTTTCTCCACTGATCCTGTCTCAATAGTCTGTAGTTTATAGCTGTTAATTTAGTTTACTGTTCAATATAAGGTAGTGTTAAGTATAGATAGTTTAATGTAGCTTGTGGAGTTGGTTCCGTGTGATAGCGGAACTACGGAAAAAGAAGTCGTGTTTTAAGTGATGCTTTTCATGCCCAGATGTCTTCCTGGTATTAGATAACCATGTGAGGTACCTTAAATGCCTGGGTGAAGGCCATTCTCCATGTGGGTGTTCCATTTGCCAGACTTTCACACCCAGCACTCGCAGGGAGAGGCAGAACAAACTGCAGATGCTTCTGCTTAAGGAAACCCTTGCTGCTGAACTGTCTGGTTCCAGAAAGTCATTGGATCTGAAGTCCAATAGGCCTGTTTCAGCTCTAGTAGCTTCCTTCAGCAAAGTTAAGTTGTGTAAAGATTCCCAGTCATTGGGACCATCATCTATTTTGGCTCTGGATCCTTCTTTCAAAGCTGTCAAGTCTCTGAAGGTCCCAATGGTGGAAAAAGGATGACTGCCACATCGTCAGCTCCAAGTATATTATTTTCCAAGAAGGCCAGGGAAAAGAGAGCCACTGTTAGTAGTAACAGATCCTGTGCGTCAGATTTACTAAAGCTGTCTGATTCTGACATGACCTCTGTGGTTCCATCTCTGAAGCCCAGGTCAGTTCTGGTTTCAACTTTGAAGAGCAGAGGTGCAGTACTGAGTATTTTGCCTGATCTAATACTCTTCAGGTCTCTTGGATGCCAAGAAAATCTGATTCCCCAGTTTCAGCTTCTGTTTCCTCTGTTTTGGAACATTTAATGTATTTGAAATCTGACAGCTTATCTAATGCTTCTTTAAGAGTTCATTTGGCAACTATTTCCAGTTACCATGCTTGCTTTGATGGTAGATCACTGTTTGTGCATGATACAATTAAAAGGTTTATGAAGCAGTTGTCCAATTTGTGTCCCCTTTTGTGGGATCTGATCCCACCTGGGACCTCAATTTGGTCTTGTCCATCATTATGAAACCACCATTTGAACTCTTGGCAGAGTGTTCCTTATTTTATTTGTCTATAAAGATGGAATTTATTATTCTTATATAACATCAGCCAGAAGTTTGAGAAAATTACATGCTCTGATGGTGGATCTGCCATTACTGTATTTCATAACAACAAAGTGATTCTTAGACCTGACAACAGATTTCTACCAAAGATAGTATCTGAATTTCACATCAATCAAACTATTAATTTACCATTTTTCCTAAGTCACATGCTAATAAAGGGGAATTATTGGTGTTACATACTTCGGATACTAGAAGGATTCTGGCACATTATTTAAAACAGAATTAAGATTTTTAAAGGGATTTTATTGGTCTCTTATGCTAAGAAACATCTGGTTAATAGTGTGTCTATTCAGACTAACCTTTATTTTTATTATGGTGATGGAGACATTAATTTGAATGAAAAATATGTAGCTCTCTCCCCTGGATGGCTATGAAAATCTCCATCAAGTTTGCTTTAGACTCGTAGGTACTGTGAATGTCTTTTTCTAGGGTCAGAGTTAAGGATGTTTGGGTGCTGCTCAATGAGAATTATTTCCTCTTTAATCATCTGTGTCTATGAACCGAATATTAAGGTTTGTGTCAGAATTGTTTCTGTAACTTAGCTTATGATCTTCATACTTTTTAATGTTTGCACTTTTTAAATAACATGTTTAATGGGAAATCTTTCTTAAATAGCATATAGCAAACTGAACTATAATTTTAAAAGGTTATTGGTGTGAGGTGTTGGCTTAGTTTCCTATTCTTTAAAACATCTGAAAAATATGTTAGTGTTTTAAATGTTTTTGTGATGCTGTATAGAAAGAAATAAAGCCATGTGTACACTAAGGTGTAAAGGTGTAACTGGTGATGTATCACCTCTGTTGCACAATTCTGATAAATTTTATACAAAGTATTACTTGTAAGGTGTCAATGAAAATGTTATAAGCTGCGAAGTATCATTATAGTGTTTAAATCCATTTGTCATTATTGTATCTGAAGTTATGAATATTTGCATTTCAAATGTGTTGTGATCCTGGGTTACACCCACAAGACAGATTTACATTAAGGCCAGCAAGCCATGGTTGATGGGCCATTAAGGAGAATAAACTCTTTCAGTGAGCCCCTCCTGAGGATACCTTAGAGAGCATATGGACCATGGAGGCCCAGTGGCTCAGCAAGGCACATAGAACATGTGATTCCTGACTCCATGTTTGAGACAGTATCTTTCCATGCACATGGCCCAGGGAAATATAGCAGCATTGACGGGGGTTATAGAGGAGCTATTACAGGGTCCCTGGGCTGGGGCCCAGAGTAGAGGTTGTGCCCGGGTCCCCACAACTCACCACTGGGGAAGAGGCTGGACTGTTGGACAGAGATATTCCCTCCCCCCGAAGGAGGAAACACAGATGACGACATGGCTGGAGGGCTGCGTTGCAAAGAGGACGCTGCAGTTCTTGAAGGAGAGAGAGGAGCCGTAGGTGGGAGTAGATACAGAGTGCCAGTGTGCAGACTGCAGATGTGGGCATCGGCCTCAAACTAATCCCCTGCACGACCAGGAGGAGGCGCCAGTCCGGCAGTGAGGGCTGCACCCCGTGACAATGTGGTGGAGAATGCAGACATTCAGTTGCCTCTGAGGTAAGGGGATGGTGCAAAGGACTGAGCCCTGGACGAAGAATTGTATAGGACAATTGACCCTGAGGAAAGGGAACTGAGAGAGACAGTACTGCATGGTCACTGCTGACACAAGGGAGGAGTGTGGTTCGGTGCAGGAGAGACTCCCCGGAGGTGAGGGAGGAAGAGAAAAGACGTATAGAATCACTTTGGGCAGAAGCACTCTTTGCAGAGGGCAGCAAAACCTTCCCAGGCTGGGCTCTTCATTTGCTACCCCCAACAAAGGGGATAGACAAGTAGCAAGGCGGGATCCAGGCCCTGCTGACACAGGTGCTGGAAAATCAGCAAAGACTGTGGGAGGCGAAACAGTAGCTGTAGGAGTACGTGCTGGAGATTATGGCACAGCAGCGGTACTTATTGAGGTGTTGGAAGGAGAAAAATAGGAAAGGCCATAAGGGCTGGGAACAGGGAGGAAAGCCCAAGGCCTGGAGCCCAGCCAAAATTATGTTATGTCTGTAGCCAGAGGGGATGCCTACAAAGGCAATGCCCCTATGTGAGTTGTAACGAAGAAGTTCCCCAGGAAGGGAAAAAGCAAGGGTGCCCAAAAGAGGCCCTCCTGCTAAGAGATTGGGGGGCGGGCTCTGTATTTTATGTGGGGAGTTGGGGCACAGAGAAAGGAAATGCCCGCATAGGAAGAAGAGGAATGGCTCAGGGAGGGGTAAAGTTCCCAGGAAGGGGGAACTGGAAGCACATACTGGCAGTGCAGAGAAAGTGGGTATAACCACAGAAAGGGCAGAGGCTCCATCCACCCACTTGGCTGGGAGTCAGAAAGAACGGAGAGACAAAAAGATTGAAACAGAGTGGGCCCAGAAAGATGTAGGGGTGAACCCAGTGGCCCAGCAGGCTACTGTGGGGACCTAGACCCTGGGGGAAAAGGGACTGGGGGACCCAGAGGGGCAGGTGAAAGAGCTGTGGGAGAAATTGGCAGCTGCTGAGAAGGCCCTGCAAATAGTGGAGGGGAACTTAGAGTTCCAGAGAAACCAGGTTTGACATGCCAAAGAGGAGAAAGAAATTGTATGTTTCCTGCTGAAAGGTATAGAGCAGGAGAGGGATGACCTACAAGCCCAGATGTGGCAGATACAGGGCCAGAGGCATCCTTACCCCGATACTGCCTTCAGAACTCTTGGGTGAATACCATCTGGTCCTGGTGACTTATTACTGTTTAATTTATCAATTTGTTCCAAAACCTCCTCTAATCCACGACAGTTCCTCAGATTTGTCACCTAAAAAGAATGGCTCAGGTTTGGGAATCTCCCTCACATCCTCAGCCATGAAGACCAATGCAAAGAATTCATTTAGTTTCTCTGCAATGGCCTTATCTTCCTTGAGTGCTCCTTTAGCATCTCAATACTCCAGAGGCCCCACTGGTTGTTTAGCAGGCTTCCTGCTTCTGATGTACTTAAAAAATATTTTGCTGTTACTTTCTGAGTTAATATCATTGACACCTACTTGAGAATGTCTTCACAAATAGAACTGTCATGTTAGTTCTGTGGCTATTTGTCCATCTTGCTTTTTACTAGTTCATTCATAAAAATGTTCTTCAACAGCAAATGCTTTACAAATTCTAGAAGCAGAAAATTCCTGCCAGAAGTGCTTCTACAGATGTTTAGGCTTTTTTTTTTATTTTTTGCCCAATAGATTCCTTAAGCAATTGTGAATATTTGCAGATAATCAAAAAACAAACACCCCCTCCCCAATCTTTTGAAGCTTATTTTATCCAGGCTTGGAACAGAAACAGCACCATGTAACTTAAGTGACCCAACTGCAAAATAACAAATATCATAGTGATGGTCACTCACGTGTTTTCTCACAATTACCTAAATCAAGTGCCTGTGTTTCTGTCTCGTTCTCTAAAATGGCATAAAGTACATTCAAAGAAAAATCATTTCAGTAAAGGCATGTATAGGACTATTTAACATTCGATTGTCTGTTGTAAAAAAAAATCAGTGTGTTTTCAAAATTGCAGTACACATGTTTATGTCTTCCTTTTATGATTCACACAGTTATGTCACTGCTTCTTCTGTGAATGGCTTTTGGGAATAGATATTTTGGAAAAGATATTTCCCCAATAAAAACCTAAATTATCTTTTGATAACACATGAAAATTAACTCAGCTTCTGATCTCTGAAGGTTTCTCTGTCTTAGGGGGGTGATTCTAGTGCAATAACAGATGTACCATGTAATAGAACTGCTGGATAGTTACCCTAAGGTACAAATATATCAAGAAGACTCAGGCAAAAGGGCAGAAATGTAGACCTTTATAAATATCAAGGCTAAAGAATTGGCTGAAGCATAATTACATGCAATCTGTGTGTGCTCTTCCTTTCACGGTATTTCCAGGTATTTCACCATTATGGTGCTTATGTTATCAGACACAGCCAAAAAAATTTTTAAAAAGTCTTTCTGAAACTAATCTCTTTTCATTACGCTTGTCGCATTATCTGGCAACTTTCTAAATATTAGTGAGGATTTGGGGAAATTAACGAGCACTCTAATTAGATGGAAATTGGAGGCCCTATCACTTAATTACTGCTGCCATAAACAGTCTTTGGGGTATTACTAATTCAAAGGAGTCTCAAATGGCCTCTCATATGAACATTTCATTGAGATAGTTACTGTCTGGGTAGAGAACAAAAAGAGCATTAGGAAAGTACAACCATAGACGCAATTAAATGAAAACATTATTTATGTACCGTATGATAAAAAAAATTATAATTTCAAAGCTTAGTGCAATGTATTCTTAAATTGTCCAATTTCTCAGATGCTGCAACTAAATCAAGTGCAATTGATATTCTTTGAAATCTACTTTTCCTTCATCTTCCTTGAATTTTCATCACATTGACAGTGTTGTCAGGCATGTTTTGCTGCTGGAATATATCCATGTACTTGATCACTCATTAGGGGAATATTAAATGTAGCAAAATTGATCACAGCAGTTCTTCTTGTACAGGGCTTTCACATATTACAGCTAGAACTATTTTTCAAGCCTCCACAAATTTAAGAGGAATTTATCTCTGCCTCTTTCACAGTCTCTCATATATAGAGCAAGAAACCCAATTGCATTCAAACTTGCAATTTCTGAGTAGCAGTGAGCACTGTACTGTAGGACGAACCTGGAGAACTGCCCTGCCCAGAAAAATGAGAAAACAAAGATGAACAAATGTATCTTTTAAACCATTCACAGCTGTTAATTTAACAGAATGGGCTTCTAGATGTAGAATCCATGATGGACCAGAGAGTGTGAAAACGAGTATAGCCTGATGGTTAGGGCACTCATCTGGGAGATGAGACCTTGCTCCAATTAAGAGTTAAGTATATTATACAAAGTGGAAGAGCTTCAACAGGAGAGGTTGAGCGAAACCTACCCCAGAATGCCCAGTAACGCAGTGGCTAGGGTACTCAGTTGGGAAACCTGAGTTTGAGTCCCTACTCTGAATCAGACGAGCGAGATTTGAAACTGGGTGTCCCACATCCTGGGTGAGTACACTAACTACTGGGATATTGAGTATAATACCATCACCACTGTTTTTGGTGAGAAAGGGCTCACCTGGTTTAGGTGCCTAACTCCAGGAGTGGGTTCATAGCTGTAAATGTCAAGCAGAGATTGGCACCTTCCTCCAGTCTGGAGTTAGGGGCCTAAGTCCCACCTCTTTTCAGGGATTAGGCCACATGCCTCTCTTCAGCATTTCCAGCTGGCTAAATTAGGCATCTTCCAGTTCTGTGTGCGGCTTCTGTGACACCTGTTCCCAGGAGCCTAACTCTCCCCATGCATTGATTGGGAGCCTGGGGGCCTGACCAGGGCGCCTAAGGTTGAATGTTGCAACACTGACTCTAAGTCATCTTTTTGGATGTAGCCCTGAGGCTCTAAACCACCGGAAGCAGCAGAACTTTGTTGAACAGCCTGGAAGCTGCAGCAGAACAGCGAGCGGCCACAAGGAGAAACATTCTCAAAAGTGCCCGTATGTACTACACATAAACACATTCCTGTAGGGGGTTCCAAAGCAGCAGCACAAAGACATCAATGCACTGCCCGTCAGGCATAGCAGAAGAACTGAGGGGCACTTTCAAAAGCACTCTTAGTAAGTTCATGTAGAAAGTTACAGTGCTCCACTCAAAATTTTAACTAAGAGCAGCTATTCTTGGGTGGGGACAAAACTAGGCAATACAAGTTCACTCAATCCCAATCAAAACCACTCCTGGTTTTGGACATCTCTATTTGAAACAGAATGGCCCAGATCAGAACCAGTTATCCAGACATCTCCTTTGTCCCCAGAATTTCGGGTCTGGCATAAATGGGACTCTGGTTTGGGTTTTGTACACTGAAACCCCAAACTGAGAGCCAGTTGTCTTGAGTTCTGGCTATCTCCTTTTACAGCTCTGCATTATGAAACCCAGATTCAATCCCCTGCTTTGCCACAGGCTGCCTGTGTGACTGTGGGCAATTCAGTTGGGTCCAGATTTTCAAAAGGCATTTAGGCACTTAGGAGTCTGAATCCCATTGACAGTTAATGGGATTTTGGAACCTAAGTGCCTAACTCTCATTTGAAAATGAGAGTTAGGCTTCTAAATGAATTAGGTGTTACAATGCTGAGCATAACAATGCCTAAATACCTTTAAACTCTGGCCCTTACTGTATCTTATCCTCTCTGTAAAGTGGAGACAAAGCACTTCCAGTGTAAATCCATTAAAGATTGTGAGGTGCTCAGATACTGTACTTTTGGGGGTCACGTAAGTACCAAAGATAGAGCTAAAATTTTACTTAAATAGTAAACTCTCAGGATACGGATCGTCTTTTTGTTATATGTTTGTACAATGCTTAATACAATGGGGCCCAGGCCTCTAGGGGCAACTATAATACAATGAATAATAATCATCACTGGCTGCAATACAAGATATAAGGTTAAAATGTTTATATTCTTAACATGTATATTAGAAGTAGGACAGCCCGACTATTACTATTTGGTTTCTATATGTAATTTCTCACTAGGTGTCCTCATAGGATCATGGTTGTTGGATATTTTCATGATCATGTTTTGGGGGCGGTTATATTTGCCCTACGCTGGATGGTTATGAGCTATAAACTGACACTAGGGATGTATATTTGTCAGCAATCGAGTTGGAAGATTTTGAAAGACAGACGGAAGGGCCCAGCTTTACATTAACATTTATTTCACTTCAGGTTTAAATCCTTTCTGGCTTTGCACAGACCCTGCTGCTGTGTACGATACTGAACTCAGATAGATAATTATCACTTGACAGAAGCTAAAAACGCATTCAAATTAAATAAATATATATATATATATATTTTAAATTAAATTAATGGAGATATCCTATCTCCTAGAACTGGAAGGGACCTCGAAAGGTCATCGAGTCCAGCCCCCTGCCTTCACTAGCAGGACCAACTACTGATTTTGCCCCAGATCCCTAAGTGGCCCCCTCAAGGATTGAACTCACAACCCTGGGTTTAGCAGGCCAATGCTCAAACCACTAACAGCACAAAATAAGTCATTGAGAAGTTGGTGAATATACTTTAGATTACATAAAGAATAGCTGAATGATATTAGTCTCAAATTAAACATATTAGTTCTTCAGGAAAATGTTTTACATCACACAATAATGACATTACTATTTTGCTTATATAGTAAATTAATACTTGTTCATTTTCTGGCTTTCTTGATTACACAACTGTTTAACTTTAGTGGTCAAAGTTAACTCATTTTCTAACTGAAAATGATTGCCAAAATTGCTAGCCTATTTCTGACTTCCTCAATTTATGCTTCTTCTGAGACCATATCTTTGAACTAATCTGCTATGTAATATAGATCCACAGATTTCAAAGCCAGAAGGGATCATCTAGTCTGACCTCCTGTATCACACGGGCCATAGAATTTCCTCCAGTTATCCCTGTACTGAGCCCAATACCTTGTGTCTGTCAGGGGTCAGACCAGCTAGGACAGTGGTCCCCAAACTTTTCATGTTGCACCCCCCCCCTTATTCTGGTCTGTGTACCCCCACCCCCCCGCTGCGGCCGGGAGCAGGGCTCTGGCTCTTGGGGGGGGGCAGACAGGGGTAAGGGGGGGCAGGGCCGGCAGCCAGAGCCGGGGGTGGAGCCACTGCCGGGGACGGTAGCCAGGGCCATGGCCAGGTGCGGAGTTGGGGGTGGGGGCGGGGACACGGCTGAGGATGGGGCTGGAGCGGACCTGGGGGCAGAGTTGGGCTGGGTGGCACTGCCTCCCCGCCCCCCATGGAGGCTGGCCTGGGCCTGCCTGCTCCCCCCACCCAATGTTCCTCCATGCCTCCCTAGGGGGGCATACCCCACAGTTTGGGGACCACTGAGCTAGGACCAGCTACTGGCCTGCTTCCCTGCTAACTTTGCTGCTAGGCAGTTAATAGGCCCAACTGCACTGCCCTGGAACTGCCTGATTAGCTGCAGGGCCAGCAGCCTGATTTATAAGCCCAGCAGCAACAGCAGAGCTCTGGCTGCTCAATGCACTTCTTGCCTGTAGCTGTGCTTGGTCCTGTCCCTGCCTCTGCTGTCTCTAGCCCTGCTCCGGTTCCAGCCTGTTACCTGCCCCAGTCTCCAGCTCCGTGCTGGCTTCAGACTCCTAGCCCTGATCCTCGGCTACACCAATGACTGTGAAGCCAGTTAACCCTTTGGCTTCTGATCCTGGCTTCTGACTCCCAGTCTGATTCTTGGCTACACCTCCTGACTGCTACTCTGGCTTATCCTTCACCTTAGGCTTTGGCTTTGACTCCTGCCTCTTACCCTTGGCTCCACTTCAGGACCTGCCCCTTCTGAGTTCAGGTCTAACTGGCTGGCCAGACTCTTGCTGCAACCATTAGGCAAGACAGCCCATAACATACTCATTGACAGTGTTCTACTAAAGTATATCTTTCAGAAAGGTATCCGTTCTTGATCTGAAGACATCAAAAAATGGAGACTTCACCATTTCTCTTGTAGTTTGTTGTGATGGTTACAATGTTGTAAACAGTCAATAAATGGAAGTTATAATTTATGCCTTTTGTAGGCAACTCTAAATGGACATCTGGAAACATATCAAGAAAGAGCACAGGAGTCCACATTCTTTGGTATGGCCAAGATGTATTTGGTACATGACTAATGTTAGGTGACTGATAAAAAGGTGTCTCTGTGCCACATTTGCAACTCTTGTTCCTGAGTCCAGCTAAAGACCAATCTGGTCTCTGGTATAAATTCAAACAGCCTAAAGACAGTCCAAACTGTGGTGTATTGAAAATTGTGTTAAAATTACAAGCCAGCACTTTAAATTCTCAGGGACTTTCCTGGTCCTGCTTCCAGACTAGGGCATTCTGTAACAAAGCCTGCGATCTGGGTCTTTCTACCGTCCGTCTACAAAGAACCAGCCTAGAGCAAGTTAGGGTGAGTTGTGTATCTCTGCATTAAGAAGCTGCCTACTTTTTCTTTCTCTGTTTTTGGTTCTTGTATGTTAAGGTTCTGGATTTTAAGAAATAAGGTAGTGTTCTGTTGCAACATCCACAAAGAATATTTTTTGTTTTCATCCAGCTTCTCTGTTTACATGTCATGAATATAACACATACCAGCCATACTCTCTATGCAGAGGCTAGGAAGAGAGTTGGTGCAGAGCTGCTAGACTGGCTCTTGCTGCCTGGAGTCACGACAGCTTTGCATTTGCTTTAGACATCCAGAGTAGGGACCAGAATTTGCCTCCTTGGGACACTCAATTACTACCCATTGGTGGTTGTCAGCACAGTATCAGCCATAACATAATTAGGAGTAGTGCAATAGAATTGCCCTCAATAAAGTTCTTAATTATTTACACTGTCTGACAAAGTCCCTGGGTTGCCTTGAAAATTGTTTCCAGCAAATATCACTAGTATAACATACAAATATTTTTTTAATGAAACAGATGTTTTACATAGTAGGGAAGCAAAACAACTGGCCTTCAATAAATGTAATTCTCTCAAAGTTGATTTTGTTGGATAAATGTAAAAATACAATTTGTTGGAGAAGTCAAAATAAGTAGCTATTTTAAAAATGCAGTAAATAGTGACATCTCAGTTCTTATAAAATGCAAGGATTTTCTGTTCTTTTCTACTGAGGTTTTTTACTGTGGCTGATACTAAGGTATCTGATCACCTTCCAATGATTAATTAAACAATATGACTAGCATCTGTCACATGTGGTTCCTTCTCCGTCCTCTCAAGGGGGAAAATTGCATTTGGCTTTTTACCCCATGTAGTGTGTGCTTTAATTTGAAAAGGCAAGAGACAAAGTTGTATTAGGTCACTTGGATTGAAACTCTTGACTTGAGATATAAATCTCCAGCGGAAGCTGGGCCCTGTTGAGAGTCTGCTGAAATTGAAAAAACCAGTAAAGCACCTGAGTGACTATGCACTTTTAAATCTAATGCAATAGATCTGTCTAAAAAGTCACCTGGATGTATTGGGCACAACAGTGATAGCTTCTGAGGGGCTTCTTAATAGATTAGCAGTACAATATTTTAGATTACAAAGGCAGTATGTAATATTTTTGAATATAGGTGTTGGTAAAAGATTTTAAAATCACATGTTAACCAATAATAATTATACTTTGTTCTTGTCTACCAGGATCTCAAAATATTTTATGAACATTAACGAATCCAGCTACAAACCAAGTCTGTGAGGTAAATAACTATTTCATTTCCAGTATGTAACCAGAACTAGTAATAGTGAGAATGGACTATTAAATTGATTGGTAACTTCTTAAAAACAAACCATAGGCTATGTATTGGCAGTGATTTATACTGGTCTTCTCAAAATCTTACTAGACAATTTAATTCAGATTGGCTTGGATATGAGCCTGGTCAGTTGCATTGCACCGTAGCTGAGAAAAGGAAACAAAGATTAATGATCAATGGCAATACCTTCAACTGGGGCAATGTGATCAGAGGATGCCATAGAGAACAGTATTAGGCCCAGTTTCACTGAACAAATCTGTAAATGATCTGGAAGTAGGAAACAGCTCATTAATCCTATGAAGATGACAGACGTGGCTAGATCCTGGAAATCAGTGCACAGGCTGAGTAAACAGGAAGTGCATTCAGGAAATTAAAAACCAAAAGGTACAGAGCAGAGGTGTTCCATGTTCAAGCATAAAAAGACAGAGAGCTAAGGCAGTGCACATTCAGGTTTTATTCCCTTCTCCACGTGTACTGTCCTACTGTCCTCTCTCATCAAGCCCTTCCTGAAAGTACAGATCTCTAAGCTCTTAAACATTATCCTATACACAAGGAAACTATCATGTCTCTTATGGGGAAGCTATTGTAGCAAGAGGGACAGAATCCTTGGTTCCAACATGCAATAGCCAGTGCTCATCTGGTTTACAGCTGCTGTTACAGGACTCAGAGAAGGGAGTAGTGAATCCATCCCATTGCTTCCCACCTTCGTGGGGTTTGGGTTTGGCAATTCAAATTGTACATGGACTCATTTACCACACTGCTGCCTTTCTCCCAACATACACACCCTTTCCCCTAAAGTATAGAAAGAACACTGTAGTGCACAGGAAATGGTGTAGGCCTATGTACTCTCTGTTACCTGGACCCTAGTGTAGCAGGAATGAGGTATTTCTACTATATCTGGGCTTTGTGTAGTTGTACAGGGCCACTAATGTAAGTATCAAGTATCAGGGGGTAGCCATGTTAGTCTGTATCCACAAAAACAACAAAGAGTCTGGTGGCACCTTAAAGACTAACAGATTTATTTGGGCATAAGCTTTCGTGGGTAAAAAACCTCACTTCTTCAGATGCAATGTAATGTAAGTATATGTATAGGATGGCCTACTAAATGTTAATGTAACCCCAGCCCTGAGATGTGGCTGCAGCCTTCTCTCTTTTCTCCTCGGGGTCATGGATCCTGGGTTCACCTATAAGGGCGCCTTGTGCCTCCAAGCAATGAGACCCCTGCTAGTGCAGAGAACACAGAGGGCTTGTTCCTTGGGAAAACATTTAACACACAATCTATTACAGAGGCGTGTAAGTGAGAGCACAAAAATAAAATAGCTATCACAATTCCTAGAGTAAGACAACTGTAACCAGGGCTTTATTAGGTATGGGGAACTCGGGATAGGGGACAATGGAAGAAGGGATCAGAATAATAAAAGACAAAAATGACAATACCTAAACTCGACCCTTTCCAAATGTACAGCCAGTACAAACCACCCTGTGCTCCCTCCCAGCACCAGCCTAGACAAATAGTGAGATTAGGCTAAGTCTTTGACGGGTGATGAGCGCTGAAGTCAATGGCTGGATTAAAACAAAATAGCAAAATAAATAAAAAGCAGTGTTCTTACAAAGTATCCATGCCAAGGATGGTAAGATTGTCCTTGTGGGTATCTTGTCTGGATTCCAATGTGCAGTTAAACTGGCTCTTCATAGCCTGACCATGAAGAGCCTACCAGGCTTTAGCCTACCAGGTTTCTGGTCTCTGCTGTGATGACACTTTTCAATGGCCCAGAAATCCCAAAGGGACTCAAAGTCTTCCCTTTGGTAGGAATGTGGCAGGTATAAGGTCCTTCCTGGGTGTGATGCTTCTCTCCCTACTACACTCCAAACGCAGCCAAAACTGAAAATGAAACCAAACCATTTGTCTCTGAGTTCTGCTTATGATTGGTTCTGGTAGTGTAGTACCTGGATCCTAGGCAATCTGGGAAACGGAGTCCTAAGCCTCTGTAGCTATTGCTGCTGTAGTCCAAGGGTGAGTCCCCTAGAGGCTCAATGTGGTATTTCAGGTGCACCGTCTCCAAAGGGGTTAATAAATTTGGCTAGAAATACAAGAATAAAATAGTCATTTCTTTTAAGGGTTAATTATATTCACAGATAATACTAAACTTAGAGGTGTTGAAAACATCAGGAACGATAGAGCAATTCGACAAAAATAGAAAAAATAAATTGAGGTACTTCTGGGAAACAATACATTGAGGTACTTCCTGGAAAATGCAATTGGAGAAAAATATCATGAATCACAATGGGACAGCAATACCTAGGCAGTAATGCTGGATGAGTCTCTCCTCCCCACTAACCCCCCCCCCACACACAAAAAAACAACAAACAAACCAGAGCTGATAGTGATTGACAAATTAATGATGAGCTTGGAATGCAGCATAGTACCGAATATAAGAAGAAAACCCGATGGAAAGTTTGAGTTGCAGATACCAAAATATCCCATCATGGACTAAGAAGGGAAATGCCATCTGTAGAGCTGGGCCCATTGATTCCAGAAAGATGTAGATGTTACATTCCCAGACCAGGGACAGTTTTAAAACTGGAGATTTATTAAAGTTAGTAGATTAAAAAAAATACAGCTTTCACAAGCCCCATTGCTGCTCAGTCCTTTCAGGGCACATAGAACTCGGCTGCTGCAACCAGCCCAGAACTGCCCTTTTGACCCCCTCAGCAGACCTTCATTCCTTAAAGGGACAGGGCACAAGTAAATCTTACCCTGATATTCCCTTATGAGTGCTACACTCCCCCTTTGTAAATGTAATGTCAGCCTGACATTTCTATTAACAAAATATAACATGTAGTGTATGTATTTGACTTATTAGCAGTAGTCCACGAGTTTCACAAGCTGATAACTCATTTTTATCTGAGTCTTTAGGTTTCTCCTCTTTACAAGTTCTGGTATTGATGGTGAAAACATATGCATCTCTTCCCAGTTTATTTCACATTAAGCAGAAAGTTTCTGCGGCAATTATAGTTCTGCTACCCCCCAAAAATGTAGCCAATTCTGAGTAGCTTAACTTCCAAAATATATTCCTATCTTATGAAATAACAGTTCCAATATGATCAATGATATAACTACATAATTCAAAGTCAATGGGCATATGGCAAGCTATTAAGAAAAGCATCTACTAATTTAACATAATAGCAAGCTACTCACAACTATAAAACACTTTATTTTGAACAATATCCATAAATCAATATCACATCATTTACAAATATTACATCAGTCTTGGATAGAAATCAGGATAAGGTGCAAGAGTAGATATTGGGCATGTGACAAACATAAGGCCAACCCCATAGTGTAGTCACCAGTCCAATCGTTGGATTTAGACATTGATAAGCATATGTTTCTAATTGTTCTTCTATCAGTGTCTTTGGGGCTATTCTCTCTGTAGTTGGATGATCTTGCATGTCAGTGGATTGCTCTGGTGATCTGTCCTTTTGTGCACTACTGATTTCAGGTTCCATGGTCTCATTTTGGCATTCATGTCTTTCAGTGGACAGTTGAACATCACATCAGTCTGATCAGCAGTCTCCAAGTTTAAAGGATCAATGACATCCTCATTTCCCAGATGTGATAAAATGTCTCTGCCTCTCAATTCCGAGTCTCTGTGACATGGACAGTATCTGGTACCATCACGTAATGAAGGTCATCTTCACTCTCACTGTCAGAATCACTGGAGTCTGAATTTCTGTCCTCATTTTGGTCTCTTATTGAGCTAGTTTGCCTTGTTTTCTGGATCTTCTGCTTAGGTGGTTTACAGAGTAGTGTTATCTCCAAGAGTAAGAAGCCATGGGGAAGTAACAGGTTGTGCCAAAGCACACTAACACATCCTTTTTCATTTTCTGCTTTTACTTTATAGACGGGATTATCCCTTTCCTTTCAAGTACTGCATGAATTTTATCTTCCCAATAGTATCTTAATTTGTCTGGTCCTCATCTTTCTGAAAGATTCCTGCCAAGTATTCTGTCATCCATTAAGAGGGCAGCACCATGCACTTTCTGGTCATAGTGATTCTTTCCAAAAGCAGCAGATTTTTGAGAACGTTTTGATTCCAGCTCATATATTCTTTCAACGGATGTTCCCATTTCTCAACGTAAATCATTATGGTCCCCAGATGCAGATTCAAAGTTTATAGGTAGGGCCCTACCAAATTCATGGTCCATTGTGGTCACTTTCACGGTCATAGGATTTTAAAAATAATACAGTTCATGATTTCAACTGTTTAAAACTGAAATGTTACGGTGTTGTAATTGTAGGGGTCCTGACCTTACTAGTCAGCAGCTGCCACTCTCCAGCGCAGAAGTAAGGGTGGCATGGCATGGCTGTGCTGCTACTGGCGGGGTGCTGCCTTCAGAGCTTGGCGCCTGTCCAACAGGTGCTGCTCTCCTGCCACCGAGCTCTGAAGGCCGCACAGAAGTAATGGTGGCAATACTGCGACCCCCCCTAAAATAACCTTGTGACCTCCTGCAACTCCCTATGGGATCAGGATCTCCAATTTGAGAAATGCTGGTCTCCCCTGTGAAATCTGTAGAGTATAGGGTAAAAGCGCACAAAACACCAGATTTCACGGTCTGTGATGCGTTTTTCATGGCCGGGAATTTGGTAGGGCCCTATTTATAGGTAGACCACATGCTATGTCAATGGGCAAATGTGATGATCTTCCACATAATAAATAGAAGTCCATGAACCCTACAGCCTCCTTTCATGTACAATTATAGGCACAGATTACCTTATTAGGAGAGTTCTTCCTGTTTGACTTTTGTTCTTCTAGGAAGGTTCTCAACATAACCAGCGGAGTCCAGTTCAGCCTTTCTACTTGCCCATTGTCCTGTGGGTGATATGGGGTTATGCAAGATGTTTCAGTTTTATAGTGGTGCTGTAACCTTCTAAATAAATTATTTCAGGCTCTGCCCCTTTGTCATGATGAATCATGTTAGGGAAACCAAATTTTAAAACAAAATAATTTGAGCTTTCTAAGGCGCCTCTGGGAGATTATCTGCCATCCACTGACTCCAGCCTATGTATGCCAGTGTCCTATAGGGCTTGAATTTTTATTTTGTTGAGGAAATGCCATGCCATCCATCTCTTTCCAACTAAATTAGCTACTCTAGATTGCTGCTTGGGTGTCAGCTGGCAAATGTAGGCCACTCCTGGTAAATCAGAGACAATGTCAGCTTTGTCTTTACTCTCTTGTGATATTCCCGCACAACATCCAGTTCTTTACTGCCACATATGAAACAGGAGTCACAAGTACCACCTGTGCCAGATTGCCTGCAGCTAGAACATCTTCTCTCTGGGGTTGCTTGCTTGCATGTCTGCTAATCCATTACCAGTGCTTTTGTTATGCACCTGGCCAGTTTGCTTTAATACGTTAATTTTAGTTTTCATACTTTTGAGTTCATCAGCACTAGCCTTTAGTTCCCTTATCTCATTCATCAATGAGTCACTTTTGAGACACAAAGTGGGTGTGGTAATATTTCTTATTGGACCAGCTTCTATTGGTGAGAGAGACAAGGTTTTCAGCTTACACAAAGCTCTTCTTCAGGTCTGGGAAACTTACTCAGAGTGTCACAACTAGTAAGTTTCCCAGACCTGAAGAAGAGCTCTGTGGAGCAAAAAAGCTGGTCTCTCTCACCAACAGAAGTTGGTTGAATTAAAAATATTACCTCCCCCACCTTGTCTCTCTAATATCCTAGGACTGATATGGCTACAACACTGCATACAACATGGAAGATACATCACTTTGGCCTGGTCTACACTATGACTTTAATTCGGATTTAGCAGCGTTAAATCGAATTAACCCTGCACCCGTCCACACAACGAAGCCATTTATTTCGAAATGAAGGGCTCTTAAAATCGATTTCTGTACTCCTCCCCGACGAGCAGAGTAGCACCAAAATCGATATTGTTATTTCGAATTAGGGTTAGTGTGGCCGCAATTCGATGGTATTGGCCTCCGGGAGCTGTCCCAGAGTGCACCATTGTGACCGCTCTGGACAGCAATCTGAACTCGGATGCACTGGCCAGGTAGACAGGAAAAGCCCCACGAACATTTGAATTTCATTTCCTGTTTGCCCAGCATGGAGAGCACAGGTGACCACAGATAGCTCAGCTCATCAGCACAGGTAACCATGCAGGCCGATAATCGAAAAAGAGCACCAGCATGGACCGTACGGGAGGTACTGGATCTGATCGCTATATGGGGAGAGGATTCAGTGCTAGCAGAACTTCGTTCGAAAAGACGAAATGCCAAAACTTTTGAAAAAATCTCCAAGGGCATGATGGAGAGAGGCCACAGTAGGGACTCAGATCAGTGCTGTGTGAAAGTCAAGGAGCTCAGACAAGCCTATCAAAAAACAAAGGAGGCAAACGGTCGCTCCGGGTCAGAGCCGCAGACATGCCGCTTCTACGCCGAGCTGCATGCAGTTCTAGGGGGGGCTGCCACCACTACCCCACCTCTGACCGTGGATTCCGAGGCGAGGATAATCTCATCAGCTACACCTGAGGATTCTGCGGACGGGGAAGAGGAGGAGGAGGAGGACGAGCTTGCGGAGAGCACCCAGCACTCCATTCTCCCCAACAGCCAGGATCTTTTTCTCAGCCTGACTGAAGTCCCTCCCAACCCTCCCAAGCCAGTATCCAAGACCATGACCCCATGGAAGGTACCTCAGGTGAGTTTACCTTTTAAAATATAAAACTTGTTTTAAAAGCAAGCGTTTTTTAATGATTACTTTGCCCTGAGGACTTGGGATGCATTCGCGGACAGTACAGCTACTGGAAAAGTCTGTTAACGTGTCTGGGGATGGAGCAGAAATCCTCCAGGGACATCTCCATGAAGCTCTCCTGGAGGTACTCCAAAAGCCTTGCCACAAGGTTTCTGGACAGTGCAGCCTTATTCCGTCCTCCATGGTAGGACACTTGACCACGCCATGCTTGTAGCAAGTAATCTGGTATCATTGCCTGACAAAGCCTGGCAGCGTATGGTCCCGGTGTTTGCTGGCATTCAAGCAACATCCGTTCTTTATCTTGCTGTGTAATCCTCAGGAGAGTGATATCGCTCATGGTAACCTGGTTGAAATACGGGAATTTAATTAAGGGGACAGAGATGGCCGTTCCTACTTGGCTGTTTGCCTGTGGCTGAAAAGAAATCCTTCCCTGCAGTTAGCCAAGCGC
>NW_020664447.1:58554142-58685701 GCF_002925995.2 Terrapene triunguis
TAGTTTGTTTTCTGCTGCTGAAGGTTAACAGGAAAACCGCAGCAGTCAACGGGCTTTGCTTGGTATGTGGGAAAGGAGGGTGCAGAAGCCGAAAGACAATGGCTTACCATGGCTGCATGCAAGCTGAATTCTGTTGCCCGGACCTGCGTCTGTGATCTCTAACACCAAAGCCACAGGCACTCAATATTAAGATGGAAAATGCGACCTTGTACTGAAATCACATGTGCTATGTAATGTGAATAGTGTTGTTCACCGTGAAAGAGTATAAGCATTGTTCTGTAAAATGTATCATTTTAAAAACTTCTCTCCTTTTTTTCAACCCTCCCTCCAGCAGCTGCAAATTTTTCAAGCCTCCCTCCTCCATCCCGAAGGCTATCTCAGATAAGGCGGCGTAGAAAGAGGACGCGAGACGAGATGTTCACGGAAATAATGGAATGCACCCGCAATGAAAGAGCTCATTTGAATGAGTGGAAGGACACGGTATCTAAATTTAGGAAAGATGCCAGTGAACGTGAGGTCATGAGGGACGCTCGAGATGAGAGGTGGCAGGCTGCAACGCTGGGGCTGCTGCGTGATCAAACAGACATGCTCCGGCATCTGGTGGAGCTTCAGGAACGGCAGCAGGATAACAGACTGCCGCTGCAGCCGCTGTATAACCTCCCTCCCCCCTCAACATGTTCCATATCCTCCTCACCCAGACGTGTAAGAACGCGGGGGGGGGGAGGCTCCGTGCACCCTCCCACTCCACCCCAGTGGACAGCCCAACCAAAAGGCTGTCATTATATTGAATTTTTTCAGTGGCCTTTTACTTCCCTCCTATCCTCCTCCCAAACCTCACCCAGATTACCTTGTCGGTTCTCTCCCTATGTTTATAATCACTTAATAAAGAATACATGATTTTTAAATGATAGTGACTTTATTTCCTTTGAAAGCAAGCTGGGGGAAGGGGGAGGGTGGGTTCCTTACAGAGAATGAGTCAATAAAGGGGGTGGGTTTTCATGAAGGAGAAACAAACAGAAATTTCACACTGTAGCCTGGCCAGTCATGAAACTGGTTTTCAAAGCTTCTCTGATGCACAGCGCTTCCTGGTGTGCTCTTCTAATCGCCCTGGTGTCTGGCTGCGCGTAATCAGCAGCCAGGCGATTTGCCTCAGCCTCCCACCCCGCCATAAAGGTCTCCCCCTTACTTTCACAGAGATTGTGGAGCACACAGCAAGCAGAAATAACAATGGGGATATTGGTTTGGCTGAGGTCTGAGCGAGTCAGTAGCAATCGCCAGCGACCTTTTAAACGGCCAAATGCACATTCTACCACCATTCTGCACTTGCTCAGCCTGTAGTTGAACAGCTCCTGACTCCTGTCCAGACTGCCTGTGTATGGCTTCATGAGCCGTGGCATTAAGGGGTAGGCTGGGTCCCCAAGAATAACTATTGGCATTTCAACATCCCCAACGGTTATTTTCTGGTCCGGGAAGTAAGTCCCTTGCTGCAGCCATTTAAACAGATTAGTGTTCCTGAAGACGCGAGCGTCATGAACCCTTCCCGGCCAGCCCACGTTGATGTTGGTGAAATGTCCCTTGTGATCCACAAGTGCTTGCAGCACCATTGAAAAGTACCCCTTGCGGTTTATGTACTGGATACCCTGGTGCTCCGGTGCCAAGATAGGGATGTGGGTTCCATCTATCACCCCACCACAGTTAGGGAATCCCATTGCAGCAAAGCCATCCACTATGACCTGCACATTTCCCAGAGTCACTACCTTTCGTAGCAGCACCTCAGTGATTGCTTTGGATACTTGCATCACAGCAGCCCCCACAGTAGATTTGCCCACTCCAAATTGATTCCCGACTGACCGGTAGCTGTCTGGCATTGCAAGCTTCCACAGGGCTATCGCCACTCGCTTCTCAACTGTGAGGGCTGCTCTCATCTTGGTATTCTGGCGCTTCAGAGCAGGGGAAAGCAAGTCACAAAGTTCCAAGAAAGTGCCCTTACGCATGTGAAAGTTTCGCAGCCACTGGGAATCGTCCCACACCTGCAACACTATGCGGTCCCACCAGTCTGTGCTTGTTTCCCGGGCCCAGAATTGGCGTTCCACGGCTATAACTTGCCCCATTAACAGCATGATCTCCAAAGCACCGGGTCTCGCGGTTCAATAGAATTCCATGTCCATATCCTCATCACTCTCGCCGCCGCGCTGCCGTAGCCTACTCCTCGCCGCCTGGTTTTGCAGGTTCTGGTTCAGCATAAACTGCACGATAACGCGCGAGGTGTTTACAATGTTCATGACTGCTGTCTTGAGCTGAGCGGGCTCCATGCTTGCCGTGGTATGGAGTCTGCAGTGTTCACCCAGGAAAAAGGCGCAAAACGGTTGTCTGCCGTTGCTTCCCTGGAGAGGGGGGAGGATATACCCAGAACCACCCGCGACAATGTTTTTGGCCCCATCAGGCATTGGGATCTCAACCCAGAATTCCAATGGGCGGAGGAGACTGTGGGAACTATGGGATAGCTATGGGATAGCTACCCACAGTGCAACGCTCCAGAAATCGAAGCTAGCCCCGGTACATGGACACACACCACCGAATTAATGTGCTTAGTGTGGCCGCATACATTCGACTTTATACAATCTGTTTCCAAAATTCGAATTATATAAATTCGGATTAATCCCATAGTGTAGACATACCCTTTGAGGCTTCTTTTCCCTTGCGAGAAGGTTCTACTTCCCTCTCTGACCAGTGCTCTGTGTAGGACAATTGCACAGCACTACAAACTACTGCCTTAGCATGTGCTCCATTCCTAAGCTTCTGCTAGTGCTCTACCTCATCACTTAGGGCAGGTCTACACTTACTTCCTGGTCCGGCCGTAAGCAATCGATCTTCTGGGATCGATCCCGGAAGTGCTCGCCGTCGACGCCAGTACTCCAGCTCGGCGAGAGGAGTACGCGGCATCGACGGGGGAGCCTGCCTGCCGCGTCTGGACCCACGGTAAGTTCGAACTAAGGTACTTCGAATTCAGCTACGTTATTAACGTAGCTGAATTTGCGTACCTTAGTTCGAAGTGGGGGGTTAGTGTGGACCAGGCCTTACAGAAGTGTGCAGGTTCTCAAACAAGGTTTCTTCTGCAACCTGATTAGCTTTTAAATAAGGTTGCATCACATTCTGAATATTGTCATTCTGCAGTGCTGGCAGGACATAATGGAGGAACACACTTTGTACAAGGCTAGGGTCATATCTTAGGTCAGAGTCAGCGTTGTGTGAGGCAAACTTACTGTCTCAAATCAAGTGCTCAAAGTAGGAAATCCTGAGGTGTGTCTTCTGGCTCTTGTGCTGCTCTTGAGAGCTGCAGGTAAAAGTTCAGATGTACCTTTTTCCAGATAATAGGACCTAAAATGCACTAAAATAGGACCTAAAATGCAGGCTCAGATTAGTTTTTCCTTCCAAGTAGCTCCTGGGGTCAGCCCTGAACAAACTGCCCTAATTACAGTTTCCATTATCTCTGCCTTGGTATACCCCCTTTCACATTAGGTTTAACCTGTCCTTTTGGTGGGAGTTCCCAATCTCTCAGGTTACTTTAAAGCCTTTCTTTAAAATTGGTTCTGTTTTTGGGGCAGGGCGACGGGATCGATTTTCCTCAGTGGTTTGACTTTTAATTGCTTCCACCCTTTCCTGAAACTGTATTTCAAGCAATTTGAATTTTTCAGCATACTATCTTTGAATTTTCTTCAGTTGTTTTGGTTTGCTCCTCTTTTGCCATAGCAATGAAGTATAAAAATCTTATCTTTTAATGCCAGGAATCAGAACCGGCACTAGGCATAAGCAGACTAAGCAATTGCTTAGGGCCCCGAGCAGGTCAAACGGCCCCCTATTAATTATTAGTATGTGTGGTGGGGAGGGGAAAATATTCCCTGCTTATGGCCCCCAATGGGCTCGCACCAGCACTGCCAGCAATGTAGACAATCCCTGAGCCTTCAACTCTTCCTGCTCATATAAGTGGCTTCTTATATATCTGATTGAAGCAAAACAGCTTTTTGCTGCAATTTCACTGTGACTTGTCCCAGAAATGCCCAGAGAGTCACAGACTTCTCTAAAATGCTTGTCCATTAGCTGGTATAAAAGTCCTACTGCCTCCATATGCAGGTTCTCTAACTTTCTCCCTGCCATAGTGCTTCAAATAATTAAATCTTCCCTGGCAGCTTCCTGGAACAGTTTACGGCAGATTCCATGTAGTTTTGTCTCTCAAAGAGGGCAGATTATTGCCATGTAGATTCTCATGCCCATGCTCGCCAAATGTTACACTTCCAGGCAAGGGATAGTTTTAAAAATGGAGTTTTATTAACTAAGAATTAAAAACAAACAGCACAGCTTGCACATGCCCCATTGTTGCTCAGTCCTTTCAGGGACCACACAACTCTGCTGCTGAGGAGACCTGAATCCTTAAAGAGCCAGGGCACAGGTAAATCTAACACTAACATTCCCTTATAAGCACTACACAGATAAAGTAGAGAGAATCCAGAGAACAGCAGTATATAAAATGACTAATGGTCTGCAGGGATTGATTTATGAGAAAAAATTTAGTCTGAATGACTCTTGGTTATGAGATCACTAAGGAAGATGTGATAACCGTCTACTAGGATTTGAGAGACAAGGTAGGTGAGTCGGCTACAACTACACTGCATACTAGGGTTTGAAGCAGGTAAATACAAGAAGGGAAATAAATTGTTTCAAACAGTGCAGGTGCATATAACCACTGAAAATGAGCAGAAGAAAATGTAGCCAGGTTATCAGAAAAAAATCCTAACAGTGTAGGGGCTTTCAGACTACGAAACCATCTCCTTATGGAAGTCATGGGTTGAAGTTGCATCACTTGAGTCATTTAAAAGTAAACTGTGCAAAGTACTTTGAGACCATCCTGTAAGAAACCATTATGCACTAGTAGGGTATGACTTACATCACCTAATATGGTAGATCTTTACTATTTCTAATTTTTGTTATTTAAAATGATTAGTAATACTAGGATCAGGTTTTTTTGCTAATTTTTAACTTGGTTGTACATCCCCAAATAGTGGGGCTTATTATTAAGAGTGGGGAAATCTTTAGCTGGCTTGCTATTCATTATGATATAATTCATGGGCTAAATCCTTGCTCAGTCAAATGGTTAGTAACTTTATTCAGCACACAAATAATGTAACAGAGGTCTTCATGTTAAATGTCAATGATTATTTTCAATTTAACTCAGAAAATAAAACATTTGCCTTGTTAAAAAAATCCAAAGTCAAGAAGGAAGGAGGGGGCTGGTCAAGAAGTCTTAGGGCAGGTCTTCACTATGGGGGGGGGGGTGTCGATTTAAGATACGCAAATTCAGCTACGCGAATAGCGTAGCTGAATTCGGCGTATCGGAGCCGACTTACCCCGCTGTGAGGACGGCGGCAAAATCGACCTCCGCGGCTCCCCGTCGACAGCGCTTACTCCTACCTCCGCTGGTGGAGTAAGAGCGTTGATTCGGGGATTAATTGTTGCGTCCTGACGAGACGCGATAATTCGATCCCCGAGAGATCGATTTCTACCTGCCGATTCAGGCGGGTAGTGTAGACCTAGCCTTAGAGTATTGGAGAGTAGGAATTGTAGCCTGCTTTAAGGATTATGGTCATCAGAGGGGAGATGTAGGTCATTAGCTAATATCAGCCTTCCCTGGGGTGGAAAGAATGGTTGAATAGATATGGCATTTGGCTAGAACTCACAAGATGTGGGTTTAGTTCCTGGCACAAGCACAGACTCTCTGTGCAAGATTTCTTTAGCAAATCACTTAATCTATGCTGTACCTCAGTTCCCCATGTGTAAAATGGGGATAGTACTTCCCTATCTCACAGGACTGTGGTGAGGATAAAATTCATTAGTGAGTCTGAAACAGGTATTACGGTGGTGATAAGGGACATATAAGTAGATGGATGTATGGTCCTACTGCAGTACAGTCTGGTAGCACATACTGCTTCATCTGCAGCTTGTCCCTTCTTAGATGTTGGTGAGAGAGGACCTGTAATTGTTATAGTTTTCAAAGGATGTAAAAGTTGTACTTTAAAAGCCAAAGGCTGATGGCAATTCACATGTCTCTTTCTATCCCCTGAGCTTTGTTCTGGACTTGTAAACAAAACTCTTTTTTGTTCTTTTCAACAGTCTACATCGATTTTTATCAACTATAAACATTTTTCACAAAAGTAAACACTCGCACTAAGTGCTGTGTTGGAGTTCAACCCATGTGTGTTCAACCCACTCTCCTTCACTTTTCTTATCTTTTTATCTCTGGTGCAGTCATCAATTTGGCCTCAGGAAAAGTCTTATTTTAAACCGAGATCACAATGTACTAACCTAATGATGAACATGAGTTTTCATTCCAATGGCTTATAAGGCTGAAATGTTAAAAGTTTGTTTTCACCAACTCAGAATCACGATGTTGAAGGTTTTCTTTATGCTCTTGATTAGGATCCTTGGGGATGAATTCTGGCTTGAAATGAACAGTGCTCACCCTGTGACATTTGCTGAGCAGATGCTCACAAGTTTTACGTGATGAGTTTGTTTGAGATCACTGGTGTGCCTAACAAGGTTTACCAGATGGAATTAGACATAAACATAATAATAAGGCTAATGTTTACTTATTCCATTCATAATATTTTATAAACATTCTAGTAAACTGCCAGATATTCCACAATTCCTAATAGCTACATACTCTGGCCCCTTCTCTCCTTCTAGAGAACATTGTTTTCCTTTGGTTTACAATATTAGCAGTTAGTTACTTCCCATAAAGTAATATGGGAAACAAGCATAAAATACTGCATTACAACAGCAGAGCTTATTCTTTGAAATAGCAGAATTTATGACCTTGTAGGTCACCAAATGGTGCAAGTTCTGAGTTTTGGGAACATAAAAATCCATCACTGTGTCATAGGAGACTATCTGGAAAATGTGAATCAGAAGGACAAATCCCCCTAAGCACCTGTCTGCATATTTAGGTACATAAATACCCCCCTCAGCTGTGCTGTAATATTTTTGAGCTGCTCTATTGGCACTAAGTCACCCTTAAGCTGTCCTACTAAGACTCAGGAAAACCACCTTAGGCTAAGGAATACTCCAATGTTACAGAGCCAGCCTTGTGACTCATATATCACTCCACCTCCTTGTAAAACAACGAGGAGTCCGGTGGCACCTTAAAGACTAACAGATTTATTTGGGCATAAGCTTTCGTGGGTAAAAAACCCACTTCTTCAGATGCATGGAGTGAAAATTACAGATGCAGGCATTATATACTGACACATGAAGAGAAAGGAGTTACCTCACAAGTGGAGAACCAGTGTTGACAGGGCCAATTCGATCAGGGTGGATGTAGTCCACTCCCAATAATTGATGAGGAGGTGTCAATTCCAGGAGAGGCAAAACTGCTTTTGTAATGAGCCAGCCACTCCTAGTCCCTATTCAAGCCCAAATTAATGGTGTTAAATTTGCAAATGAATTTTAGTTCTGCAGTTTCTCTTTGAAGTCTGTTTCTGAAGTTTTTTTGTTGAAGTATGGCTACTTTTAAATCTGTTACAGAATGTCCAGGAAGATTGAAGTGTTCTCCTACTGGCTTTTGTATGTTACCATTCCTGATGTCCAATTTGTGTCCATTTATACTTTTACGTAGAGCCTGTCCGGTTTGGCCAATGTACATGGCAGAGGGGCATTGCTGGCACATGATGGAATATATCACATTAGTAGATGTGCAGGTGAATGAGTCCCTGAGAGTGTGGCTGATGTGGTTGGGTCCTCTGATGGTGTCACTAGGTAGATATGGGGACAGAGAAGGCAACGAGGCTTTGTTACAGGGCTTGGTTACTGTTTCTGTGCTGTAGTGTGTAGTTGCTGGTGAGTATTTGCTTCAGGTTGGGGGGCTGTCTGTAAGCGAGGACTGGCCTGCCTCCCAAGGTCTGTGAGAGTGAGGGATGGTTTCCGGTATAGGGTGGTGTTTATGTGACCATAACTTATTTGCACTGTAGTGTCCAGGAAGTGTGTCAGTATATAATGTCTACATCTGTAATTTTCACTCCATGCATCTGAAGAAGTGGGTTTTTAAGGTGCCACCGGACTCCTTGTTGTTTCTGTGGATACAGACTAACATGTCTATCCCCTGATACCTGCCTCCTTGCAGGGCCGGCTCTAGGCACCAGCCCTCCAAGCATGTGCTTGAGGTGGCACTTTCCAAGGGGCGGCACTCCGGCTCCTTTTTTTAAATTTTTTTTGCTTGGGGCGCAAAAAGCCGGGAGCCAGCCCTGAGCATAGGTGAGCTGCGGTGGTGGGGGGCGTGGGGAGGGCCGCAGGAAGTAACCCCGGGGGGGCAGAGGAACCGCTCCCCCCCTGCTCACCTCCCCTCCACTGCCACCTGCTCCCCTGAGCACGCTGCCGCTTCGCTTCTCCCCCCTCCTTCCCAGGCTTGCCGCGCAAATCAGCTGTTTTGCGGCAAGCCTGGGAGGGAGTGGGGAGAAGCAGAGCGGCGGCAGCGCGCTCAGGGGAGCAGGCAGAGCGGAGGTGAGCTGCAGCGGTGGGGGGCGCGGGGAGGGCCACAGAAAGTAACCCGGGGGGGGCAGAGGAACAACTCCCCCCCAGCTCACCTCCGCTCCACCTCCGCCTCCTCCCCCAAGCGCGCCGCCGCTCCGCTTCTCCCCTCTCCCTCCCAGGCAAGCAAGACGTTCATCCTCTCTAGCAGAGGAACAATCTGCAGATCCCATGGCAAGACCAACTACTTTGTATGAGAGTCTATAAGTCTCAAGACTCTTGGAGAAGGTGAGGGGAGTTGTACCCACATGAGGTTCTCCCATATTTGGAAAGGAATGTCAAATTTGACAAGTAAAATTACTCCATGACACAATGTTTATCCCAATGACAAGTCAGGAAAAGGGAAGCCATCTGCTATGGATGAGACAAATAGAAAGCCAAGGTACCAGAACTCCGGGCTGGTCTGGAAATGGTGATAGAAGATCATGATACTGACTCAGAGGAAACCAAACATATTATCTTACAACTAAAGGAGAAGTTGTGGCCTGTCAGAACTGCAGCGCTCTGAAAGAAGAACTGTAAGAGAAAGGGAGCTTTAGGCATGCCAGCAGCATTATCTGGACTATGCTCATGTGAGATGAACGCAAGAACAGTTATGCTATGAAGAAGAAATTGAAGAAACTGAAAGATGCTGCTACAAAGCAGAATAGAGATTTCAAGCAGTTGCAGGCTGAACAGAAAGTGTTTGAAAAAGTAGTCAAGAAGGTACAAGAACAAATTGACAAATTTACCAAACCGAATAATAAAAAGATGTTAAAACATGCAGAGACTCAGCGTGCCAGTGCAGCTGCGCGGGTAAACACAGACAGAAAACAAATAACACAATTGTTGGAGCAACTCTGGATGTGCATTAACAGTAAAACAAAGAAAAGACAGAACCAGGAAGACAAATATATCCAGCCTTCGATTCCATGTCATTAAGGGAATACAGGGAAAAAGTGGGTCAGATCCCCAGCTAGTGAACATGAGTTTTGCTCTATAAACTTCGACACTGTTACTTTTTTAACCAATTATTACCTTATTTGCTGTGGAAATAGAAACCATGCCCACAAGTATAGGCTCCCATACAAAAGCACAATATTTGGAGGAGGTAATTTGGTGGATATTTTGCATCCCAAATGGCATGCACATGTTCATGTAGATTGCTCACACAGCAGCACTGGTTTCTTCTGCATTGTTGATATGCTCCCAAAACAGACTTTTCAAATCAGAATGAATCAAGTGAACGGTTTCCTACCGATTATTTGTGTGTAATTCCTTGAGGATGATGGAAAAGAAAAAAAATCACTTTGATTTCTGATATGTGGGTTCAGTCAGATGCTCTCTGAAGATCCGGGCCTAGATCCTCAGCTGTGTCAGAGTTCTGCTCAGCACAGCTGAGGAAGTGAAGGTGGGGGAGACATGGTGCTGCTAGGGGCTTTTTTGACCTTTGCCATAATTTGGAGCTGCCTCAGATCTGCTCTTCAGATACATCTATACTGCACTCTTCTTTTTGGCAGCTTGTAGGGCACATACACAGGTAGATGCCCTAACACGGGTATAAATAGCAATGTAGATGGTGAGGCACTGTTTCGGAGAGTAAAGACACCCCCTCCCATGTCTGGAGTCTTTCCCTGCAGCAGGGAAAGGCTTGGTAGGCAGAAGACAATACAGAAAGGGTCCGACGGCTCCCCTCCAGCAGCAGCTTTTCCCCACTGCCAGAGCCGTTCACTGATATGTAGCCACACTCCAGTGTGGACGCAGCTTGCTTTTCACTGCGGTGTGTTGCTACACAAATCCTATATGCTGCTGGCACTGGTGTGCAGTGTAGTAGCCTAAATTACACTTCACAGCACACCCACCAATGGGTCATTTCACAGCTATGAGTACTCAGAGTATAGTGTGTGTGTTGTGCCTCCAACATGCCTCGTATATCCAGCTGTAAGAATTTCCATTACAAAGAGTCAGGAGTCAAGTATCTGAGTCCCTGTGGATATAAAGTGCATGGTAGAAAGATCAATTTTTATACCTCTGTTCCAGGTTCCTCCTTCACTGTCTAGTCAGCATTCCAAAACTGCCTTTGATCTAATTGGATTCATGTTGCTAACACCAAACATGTGCCCTCATTACTAATATATTAGGAATGAAAAGGGCAGATGTTTGCTTCACCGAAATTTTGCAGCAGAACTGAACATGTGTGAGGCATTTATGAAACACTGTTATTGCACGAATTGGCAAAATTCCTTTTATACATCTCCTCTGTGATGTACAACTTGCATGTACCCTCCTTGAGAAGTCTTTCAAAAACTAATTTTGCTGGCAAAAATGGTGCTTCACTTATACCAAAATAAGAAATACCTAAGCTTGCAAATATGTCAATAAGCCAAAGGCCAAAACTTTTGTTGTATGTTTCATCTTTTGGAAACCACCTCCTGACACTAAACTAAATCTAAATCTTTCCTGCACTGTCAGACATTGCTTATGTCATGAATGGGGCTCAGCCATCCTTGTCTACCCTTGGCCCTTCTCTGCAAGTCCTCTATCTTGTTAAATCCCATAAGTTTCCGCACACTAAGTACTCTTCTATGGAGGAATCCTTAATTCAGCCCCTTTTGTGTTTTCCTTCAGTTGCCAAATGGCATGTCTGCCATGGGAGGCACTCTGGCTTCATTCTTAGCTCATGTTCCAGATATTTCCTTCTTCTGTTCTGGATACTGTTAGAGATAAGGGGTTGTTGAGTTCTCAGATGAATCTCCTCAGTTGTTATAAATTCATTCCATTTGATAGCTAGTATTTCTCCAAGTAATTTTTTTACACAACAAAATAATATTCAACTGTATCATTACATGAATTTGTTTCTTCTCTCCAATTACTTTTATTGAGCATTGGTGCTAACATTTCTGTCTCTGGCCTTCATTAGGATGCAGTCATATGAAGAAGACTGATTAGCTAGACTTCACTTATATCTGCAAGAAGGTAAAGTAGCAAGAGAACAATGCCAGTAGTATGAAATGGGTTTTTTTCAAATAAACACTAGTGTGAGAGTCTGGAGTGAATTTGGAACACTGTGGACCAGATTCTTTGTGCTGCTCCAGCAGCATAAAGGAGCCATAAACTGGGCAAAAAAAGCTCCGGGGCAGTGCATATAAACCTTACCGCAGCATGATCCCCTCTCTCCCAGCACACACTGCTTCCAATGTCCTTGCAGATGCATAGGTGAAGAGACAGTCTGTCACCACTCCTGGAGGGAATTCTTTTCCTGGCAGGATTTCTACAACTTAGACTGAAGTTTTCTCACTGTATGTATGTCTTTGTGTGACAGCCTGCTCCCCACAGGAATAATCTGTGACGGGTTGGATCACAGAAACCCCCTTAGGGCTGCCAACCGATGTGCCAAAACTACTTTTGTCCCTGCTTTCCTGCCCTGGCAGCTTGGGACTTCAGTGCCCTGCCTGGTTTGAGCCAGACCTGCTAGCCTGCTGCTAACCTGCTGCAAACCCAGACCCAGGTCTGAACCACGTTCCCTAACAGCTGTAGGCTTAAACTGAAAGCAGCTTAAGAAGTGTTCCTGTCCTTAACACTCAGAACCCCAAATAAATCTGTTTTACTCTGAATAAAGCTTATACAGGGTAAACTCATAAATAGTTCGCCCTCTATAACACTGATAGAGAGATATGCACAGCTGTTTGCCCCCCAGGTATTAATACATACTCTGGGTTAATTAATAAATTAAAAGGGATTTTATTAAATACAAAAAGTTGGATTTAAATGGTTCCAAGTAATAGCAGATAGAACAAAGTGAATTACCAAGCAAAATGAAATAAAACATGCAAGCCTATGTGTAATCCAGTAAGAAAACTGAATACAGATAAAATCTCACCCTCAGAGATGTTTCAATAAGCTTCTATCACAGACTGGACGCCTTCCTAGTCTGGGCACAATCCTTTCCCCGTACAGCCCTTGTTCCAGCTCAGGTGGTAGCTAGCCCTCATGATTGCAGCCCTCTTTGTTCTGTTCCACCCATTTATATATCTTTTGCATAAGGCGGGAATCCTTTGTCCCTCTCTGGGTTCCCATCGCTCCTTCTCAATGGAAAAGCACCAGGTTAAAGATGGATTCCAGTTCAGGTGACATGATCACATGTCACTGTAAGACTTCATTACCCACTTGCCAGCACACACGTATACAGGAAGACTTACAAGTAAAACAGAGCCATCTACAGTCAATTGTCCTGGTTAATGGGAGCCATCAAGATTCCAAACGACCATTAATTGCCCACACTTTGCATAATCACAATAGGCCCTCAGAGTTATATTTCATATTTCTAGTTTCAGATACAATAATGATACATTCATACAAATAGGATGACCACACTCAGTAAATTATAAGCTTTGTAATGATACCTTACAAGAGCCCTTCTGCATGAAGCATACCTCAGTTACATTATATTCACACTCATTAGCATATTTTTATAAAATTATATAGAGTGCAACGTCACATAATCATATCAGGAATACTCTGCCCAGGAGGGGGGAGTAGTGGCATCAGTGGCTGTGAATGAAGCCCTTACTGGCCAGTGAATAGGTATGTCTTAATGCTGCACATCTTGTGAAGTCCCAGACATGTGTAATTTTGTAAATGTCAACATGATTGACTAGGATGATGGTAATTTGCAAAGTGGGCTAATAAATTTAATCTAGGCAAACTGAGATATGTGGGTGTCCATCTCAGGGTTTGCGGGTCTCTTCCTCTCATTTTCTTTCGAAACCAAACTAGGTGTAACTTGTTCATTTCAGCAAATTTCATCTCTCTTTCTTTCTTCCTCCACCTCTTGGAAATAGATCCTTCTAATTAATCTATTTTTCAATATTATATATTATGTATGTGCGGTTTAGATTCCCATTCCAAGTGTGCCCTTATTAGTGTTGTATTGAAAGTAACTATCTTCTGCCTGGTTTGTGACATGATGCCCAATATGGCATTGACTTTCTTTGTTTCACTACCTCATTGCAAGCTCATATTCTAATTTGTTCATTATCACCCATAGATCTTTTCAACATTATTATTATATTATTGCTGTGATATAGTATTTCTATTGGCAAACAGTAGTGTATGGGGACTCTACTTTGCATTTATACACATGAATGAAATTAGTTTCACAACACACCTGTAAAATATCTAAGTTTTAGTCTCCCACTTCTATATTGAGAAAACTGAGATGCTAACATATTAAGGGTTCATTTCAAATTTGCGTGTTTAATGTTAGGCACCTAAATACAGGGCTTGATTTTCAGAGATATTGACTTCAATAGGAGCTGTGGATGCTCAGCATCTCTGAAAATCAGGCTACTCATCAAACTAAGTGCCAAGCCAAATTTAAAAATATTGGCCTAAGTGATTTGTCCAAGGTTACTCAGGAAGTCTACGGCTGAACTGAGAAGAGAACCTAGCTCTCCTAATTCCCAGTCTTGTGCCTTAATTACAAGACAATGCTTCCTCTTTTCCCACATTATTGCTATCTAAGTATCTGCTTTCACTGAATATCAAATTCCTTTCAAAACATGGATCAACTTACTTTTTCATAGGTGGATTTTCATTGTTACTTTAGTATTTCTTCTAATCTTTCTCAGTTCCCTTGTACTATTTCTTTATCTTTATTAGAGTTTGTAATCCATTCTAATTTAGTTTCATCTGTGGATTAAATTAATGTGTTGTTTATCACATTTTCCACATCATTAATAAATTCAGTTGCTATGTTCAGGTCAGCCCACTGCTCTATCCAAGTAGGTACATCAGACCAATGCTTCAGATGGAAGCATCTTTGGAATGACTAAATAGATAACTCAAAGTTCTTGCAACAAGGAGTACTTGTGGCACTTTAGAGACTAACAAATTTGTTTGGGCATAAGCTTTCATGGGCTAAACCCCATTTAGCTTATGCCCAAATAAATTTGTTAGTCTCTAAGATGCCACAAGTACTCCTGGTTGTTTTTGCTGATACAGACTAACGCGGCTACCACTCTGAAACCTGCCAAAGTTCTTGGTAGGATTGCATGTTTGGGACATCCTTCCAGGCAAAAGACTCCCGAGATTTCAATAGGTTTAGATCAGACCCTTAGAAATATGGATTTTTAAAATATTTTTAAAGTTTGGAGAGCTATTCCAAACTTATTAACAATTTTAGTTGTTTGGTTTATTGGTCTTTAAAAGGTATGGGACCTCATTTGGGGGAGATTTTCAAAGACAAATTAAAAGTAGCAAGTCCATCTCCCACTGACATTCCCTTAATTTTTTCCACTTCAAATATCCACTTCTCCTTTAGGAGGCTTTTTTTCTATGAGGTATCATGCATTTCCTTCAACCAGGGACAATAGTTTTACCGTGTTTTCTCTCTTTATATATTTTAGCTCTTTAAACTAAAAGAAAAAGAAAAGAAAAATATGAAGGGTCTGATTTTCAGAGGTTCTGAGCACACCAACTCCTTCCTTTTATATGGCAGCACACCTGAAAATTAGTCCCTAAATGACTGCTCCACTCGGCGTCAGCTTTTCGTAAGATTATTGTGACACTGACTCTGAAGTGGAAATGAGAGATAATATTAATAATGGAGAGCTGTGGAACTAGCACTTCTATGTCAATTAACATGTAACCTGCTAAAAGAACAGGACACACTTTGTGAACCAATCACCTTAAAAATAGACTTCACGGGTGCTCACCCCAAAGTGTAAAGTGGCACAAAACGCCTTCCAGTCATCACCCTTTTTAGATAATTTCTTTCCTCTCAGAAATAATTAGTATTCGTCTCCCTGAGTTGTGCAAAAAAAGTGTGCTACTTACCAGCTACGGGTTTCAATCTTTAGCCAAAGCCTTTGCTGACAGATCTCTAAGAGGAGCATCTTAGTTACAATACCTTCCATTTATATAGCACCTTTCATCTGGATGGAAACCAAAACACTGTACAAAACACACAAAGGAATCATTTTTTGTCCACCACTGAAATGCAGCTACCTCTGATGAGGAACTTGGCAGCTGTGTAACAGCACCCAATAAATCTATTAACAGCTTAGGTCAAGGAGTGAACAAGAGTACCCTATCCAATTGGATATACAGAGAGCATTTAGGCAGGTGGACTGCAGAATTGAAATGTGGCCACAGAGGCGGATTAGTGTTTTGTTGGGCCCTGTGCCAGAGCAAATGGGGGCCCCTCCCCACCCCTTCCACCTGCAGTCCCCTCCCCATGCCCCCTGGCGCTCCTGGGGGGCATGGTCGGGGTACGGGGGCTTTCCCCGCTCCCCAGCATGAGTGTTGGGCAGGCAAAGCAGGGCAAGCCCCTGTGCCCCGATTCCACTCCCTGGCAGGAATGCCAGGAGGATGGGGGAAGCCCCTGCATCCAGACCATGCTCCCCAGCAAAAGTGCTGGGTGGGCAAAGCGAGGCAAGCCCCCACTCCCCAACCTCGCTCCCTGGCAGGAGCGCTGGGCAGGCAGAGAGGGACGGGGCACCCATTTTTCTGGGGCCCCCCAATTGGCCAGGGCACCTTGGCATGGGCCTGTTGGTCCAGTGGCTAATCCGCCACTGCTTAGCCAAAAAAACTGGTGGTAAAACAACTCTGTTCTTGCAAACAGTGCAATGGAATCTTTTTTTGACCACGAGTGGTCAGGACCTCTCTGGATCAGTTTGCCATCCCTCTGAAAGAACACAGTGCCGCCTTTTTACACTGTCCTGGAGCATTGGTTCAGTATTTAGCGAGAAGACTGCCAGCACCCACATATGCAACACCCTGGATTTTCCAAATACTTTCCTAATACTTTGTTTAGCTTGCTATATTTGAAGAAGTCACAGTACAAAATGGTGCATAACCTGGAAATAAACTAATAAACTTTTGGGGGGGATTACGCTAGTATGATAATTTGACAGTAATGTAGACACAGAAGAAAAGTGAAAAACCTCTTTCTTGCCTCTCTTTTTAACATTTTCATTCCAAGAGTAAGCGAATGTGTTATGGAAGGTGGTAGTGAGACGATATCCTTTCCTGTGTTGAAATTTGAAATGGAGACTGAAGAAATGGTCACCAGGAGGCTACATATATTTGGGTAAATTTACTAGGTTTTGTGTTTTCTACACTGATATTTTAGAATTGTTTAATTTTCTTTCACTGTTCTTACTGCGAAGCCTTACAAAACTGAACCAATGATGCCAGAGCTGAAACACAGACCTGCTGCAAGTGGGTGGAACTCTGCTGGTATCAGTGAAGTCAAGCTATCTTACACTAGATATGAATTTGGCCCCATGAGTTCACTATGGACTATGGATTGTGAATTCTGTATTTCCATTGACTTTAGTGGAAATGCTCATGTGAATAGCTGCTGACCAGTGGCAGTAAGGGATTCAGATGGCTGTTTGTAATCTGATCAATGGTGACATATTATGACATGTTGGTTTTATTTGATCATATCAGTAGGTACTTTAGTTTGTTTTGTTTACAAAGATGTTAGTCATTTTGGATTTTTGTTTTAATGATTAAACTAGTTCTGGTTCGGATTAAAATAGATGTAGTTTTGTCTGTGCCACAGTTTTCTGAAGTGCTGCAGAATCTTTTGATACGTTATGGGTCTCTAAAGCACCAGTCCTCCCTACCAACATCCACACTTTCATCCAAAGTGTAGCATCGTTATTTTGGCGCTTCACTACAGAACCTGCTGTGTATAAAGAGCAGCAACATGGTACATGAGTGAAGCGTTTGTGGCAGTAGCACACCTCCTTGGCTCTAAAAATTGAGGGATTTTTAATGTTACACTGGGGAGATGAATCAAAAACTCTAACCAACAATGTTGGTTTTAGTAATTGCAAAAGGACTTCACATTTTATAACACTACTATTTAGCCAAATCAAAGCAAAACACAAAAATCTGACAAAGCTTTATGCTACTTGTAAGGTATAATTGGATCATATTTCATGAGGCATGGCCAATTGTTACTGACCAAAATAACAAATACGTGCAATAATGTCATTTTATTTTCCTCCTTGAGAGGAATGTTTTACCTGTATCCATCAGTTTAAATCATCTGCACCAGTTTGTTACCAGACCAAGGGCCAGTTTAAATAGAACAGCAAGTAACCATCTCTGTACATCAGGGCAATGTTCAAGATCTTTTAGTTTTCCATTTCAGCGTATTGTGCTGTTGGTAATGTTGGGCTTTTCATTGTATTGTTTGTGTGAAGGGTTTTTTGTTGTTGTTTTGGTCTTACGAAGAGGACTTACTTAGGCATTTGCCCTCAGTTTTAGAGCTGTTTGAAATATTTGCAGCTGGAATCTCATGTGGGTTCATGTTTGCTACAAGCTTTGAAACATGAATCATGTTTGTTGAAAGATTAATAAAAAGGACTCTGAACTTTTGAGTGAACCTGTACAAATACGAGCAAAAGTAGGGGTTAGCAGGTGGGGGTGAGCTGTGATCTATAAGGGCATGGGCTGAGCAGCTCACATGGATGTTTACTAGCTCTGGGCCCAATCCAATTCTTACTGATGTTAATGAGTGCCTTTTTATGGGTTTAATCGGGAGTTAGATTAAGTCTTATATCAGGGGAGTGAATTTCCTCTTTGTTAAGGTTTCCTGGTTGGCTGGGTTCAGTTCAGGGAGTGGGGTCTAACCACTATCAAAACCCTGAGGTGCAATCCAAAGCAGATAGGTGGGAGCAGAAGACAAGAGTGAGATTGTTGTCAGGGCTGAGCCTGGCAGGAGACAAGGATATACATCTCACTTCTGATATTTACTGTTTTTTTGGGACTTGCAAGTCAGCTACTTAAGCTTTATTTATAAATAAAAAGCAAATCAATTGAGAATGGATAGTTGTCAATTCATCATTCTGACTGTCCCAGACAGAGCCCAAAGACACCAGAGTCTGTGGCTGGCACATGATGAATCATGATTACCTAAAATTCTATTTAGAAATTAGTTCTGTGCGGTGATTTGTCTGACTCCATTTTTTGACTGTCCATGTTATGTACTTTATATCGTCTGTATCCCAACGAATCAAGTTATTAAAAATCACTTTTGGCTCTTGCCACCTCTCATCATCTGGTTATTTGTGTGGCAGAGGTGCCTCTTTGTTAGTAGTGGAGTCTGAACTCCCTCCCACCCCTCACCTTGGAGTGGAGATCCCTCCAAATGCCTTTGTGAAGGCAGGAATTCCCCCAGTTACAAACACTCAGCTTTATCAACAAGTAACCTTGATCAGCCACAAACAGTGCCAGTATCTCTCACAGTCACAATCCCAGGCAAAGGTGCCTTCACTTCCCTGCTGTGTCTGGGCTGCTTTCTGTGGGACCTTTCTTCAGCAGCTTTCAGCTGTCCCCTTCTCTGCTGCCACCTTCTCCCAGCACAAAACAAGACTTCAGCCAGCCACTGCCATGTCACACTCAGCTCCTGTGTCAGCCTCAGCCCTTCAGTCATAGATCAGGGGCATCTCCTCCCCTTCAACCTCTGGCTGATTCTTACATGCAGTGTGATACAAGCTTTGTGGGACCACACGCTCAGTCTGCCCACTGGGTTTGTCCTCCAGCCCAGAGATGATTCTCAATCAGCTGTGTCACTGCGGCCACTGCTACAGCCACCTGATGCTTGTACAGCCACATGCTCTTCCTTCTGCTCCCCAAAATAACATGCCACAGGAAGTTGGGGCAGGGCTTCCTGCCCCCTCTCTGACAGCTCCTGTTTACTGGTCCTCCCTGCAGAGATGTGTTTGTGGAAGATTATAATTTAGAGACGCTCCCTCATAAGGGACAGTATTATGAATATAGGAATTTAGAGATGTTCCCTGGAAGCTGGGGTTGAGGACACAGCGTAGCTGTGTCCAGCAGTTCACCACAGATGCTCTCTAGTTTGTTTTATTAAAATTTTATTCCTATCTCATTCACTGGTTTGTTATTTAATGAACCCCAAGTTCATTACACTCCTCCTACCCCCATCATTGGCACTGTTCTGTTGAGTGGGACTTCACACTTCCATAGTGGGACTTTACACATCCACAACTGCATTGTGTGGTGGCATGGTACCCCCAGTATGCTCAGGCAGTCTACATGTTGCAATTGCACTATATTAGCTCTTCGTTTTTTATTTATTTTCTGTGGGATAGAAAAGAAACGTAGAGCATGGAATTCTTTTGTTTTTTTGCATACAGCACTCACAAGTCAGAGAAGGATGATACTCTGAAATCAGAAGACCATAATAAAAAGAGTGTGTTTGATTTACTTCAGCAGAGAATGTGGCTTTCAATATTGCAAGAATACAAAGGACATTGTTCAGAAATTAGCATTTCTAAAAAGACACAAGAGAAAATCCCACCTACATGGCATTGCACGAGCAGGTTGTTTTAAGTTTAAGAAGTTCCTGACAGGATTGATGATATATAAGAATTTTTGGTATGGAGTAATAACAAAGAGGTTGCTGTAGGTGGTATCAGATACTCTCTGGTGAAAGAAGACATCAGAAAAATAAGAGAATGAGAGAAAACAATCATAGATTTCCTTTTATTTTAGGATAGACTAGATTCTTAAAACTCACAAGAAGGGGAATTGGATGGCTCTAGCAATTAGCTAAAGGATAGGGAGCCTTCTGCCAGTAGATCGCTATTTTAAAGCCCCAATTCAGCAGAAAATTTAAGCACCTTAGTAATTCCACCCCCATTCAACAAAGCACTAAGCACAAAGCACTAAGCATCTAGTAGGTCATCATGTGCTTAAAGCTAAGCATATGATAAAATGTTTTGCTGAACGGGCCTTGGTCTGTATTTAAGCCCCAAATACTGCAATCAGATCTGTATTTCTGAAGCACCACGCCCATGTGGAAACGCACTGGCTTTGATAGCGTGCTCAGCTGCACCAGAGGATTGAGCCCTAATTCTTTTTAGAACACGTGAATGATACAGATATTGGACTGAATCCTGCTCCCATCAAACTCAATGTGAGTTTTGCCATTGATTTTAGTGGGAGTAGGATGAGCCCCCCCAAATCAGGAAGCCAGCTTATAAGTGTGATTCAATTATACAGTCTATAACACTGAGGTACTTTTACAATTATATGACAAAGCATAATAAAACAAACTTAATATGGAATACCTGAAATATAGACCAGTGTGCTGGATAGTGGCTTTCCAAGTTACACTGTAGTGTTTTAGGAAGTATCACAAGCACTCAGAAAATATTACTCACTGAATCCATGATTAAGTAAAACATTTATTGAGTAAGGTATTCTGATGCTTAAAATATGAGGAAAGTGGTGGACGTGATATACCTTGACTTTAGCAAAGCTTTTGATACTGTCTCCCACAGTATTCTTGCCAGCAAGTTAAAGAAGTATGGATTGGATGAATGGACTATAAGGTGGAGAGAAATCTGGCTAGACCGTCAGGCTCAACGGGTAGTGATCAATGGCTCGATGTCTAGTTGGCAGCCGGTATCAAGTGGAGTGCCCCAGAGGTTGGTCCTGGGGCTGGTTTTGTTCAAATATCTTCATTAATGATCTGGATGATAGGATGGATTGCACCGTCAGCAAGTTTGCGGCTGACACTAAGCTTGGGGAAGTGGTAGATATGCTGGAGGGTAGGGATAGGTTCCAGAGTGACCTAGACAAATTGGAGGATTGGGCCAAAAGAAATCTAATGAGGTTCAACAAGGACAAGTGCAGAGTCCTGCACTTAGGACAGAAGAACCCCATGCACTGCTACAGGCTGGGGACCAACTGGCTAAGCGGCAGTTCTGCAGAAAAGGACCTGGGGATTACAGTGGATGAGAAGCTGGTATGAGTCAACAGTGTGCCCTTGTTGCCAAGAAGGATAACGGCATATTAGGCTGCATTAGTAAGAACATTGCTGGCAGATTGAGGGAAGTATTATTCCCCTCTATTCGGCACTGGTGAGGCCACATCTGGAGTACTGCGTCCAGTTTTGGGCCCACCACTACAGAAAGGATGTGGACAAATTGGAGAGAGTCCAGCGGAGGGCAATGAAAATGATTAGGGGGTTGGGGCACATGACTTATGAGGAGAGGCTGAGGGAACTGGGTTTATTTAGTCTGCAGAAGAGAAGAATGAGGGGGGATTTGAAAGCAGCCTTCAACTACCTGAAAGGGGATTCCAAAGAGGATGGAGCTAGGCTGTTCTCAATGGTGGCAGATGACAGAACAAGGAGCAATGGTCTCAAGTTGCAGCGGGGGAGGTCTAGGTTGGCTATTAAGAAAAAACTATTTCACTAGGAGGATGGTGAAGCACTGGAATGGGTTACCTAAGGAGATGGTGGAATCTCCATCCTTAGAGGTTTTTAAGGCCTGGCTTGACAAAGCCCTGGCTGCGATGATTTAGTTGGGGTTGGTCCTGCTTTGAGCAGGGAGTTGGACTAGATGACCTCCTGAGGTCTCTTCCAATCCTAATCTTCTATGATTCTATGATACTGTGACAAAACTCCCATCACTTATGTCATTATTGTATTCAAAATGGAGTGAGCAGTAAGTAGACAGATGTTGGTATAAAAGGATTAAGAGCATTTAAGACTGGGCATGCACACACACAAATCCACTAGATGAATTCAGAAAAAAAAAGATTTCTTACACATAATTGTTGAATTGAGGAGAGATTAATAAGCTGGGACTTTTCAGCTTGGAAAAGAGAGGACTAAGGGGGGATATGATAGATCATGACTGGTGTGGAGAAAGGAAGTTATTTACTCCTTCTCATAACACAAGAACCAGGGGGTCACCAAATTAGATTAATAGGCTGCAGGTTTAAAACAAACAGAAGGAAGTATTTCTTCACACAATGCACAGTCAACTTGTGAAACTCTTTGACAGAGGATCTTGTGAAGGCCAAGACTATAATAGGGTTCAAAAAAGAACTAGATAGGTTCATGGAGGATAGGTCGATCAATAGCTATTAGCCAGGATGGGCAGGGATGGTGTCCCTAACCTCCGTTTGCCAGAAAGTGGGAATGGACAACAGTGGATGGATCACTTGATGATTACCTGTTCTATTCATTCCTTCTGAATCACCTAGCATTGGCCACTGTCAGAAGTCAGGATACTGGGTTAGATGGGCCTTTCTATGACCCAGTATGGCAGTTCTTATGTGTCAAGTTAGTTTCATTCTCTCTTCATAATCATAAAAGGAGAACTATAAGAATTATAAAATCTGAGGCATAACATTGATAAAGGCATCTGGGGTTGAAATATTGATTATCGTGTTATGACTCCTCATAGATGGTTTTGCTATGAATCGAGAATAAATCAACCTTAATTCAACTTTAATGTATAACTAAAAGTTCTCGTATGCTGCTGTCTGCTACCTGGAATTTAGTGTGTGCCCACAGACTCCCATTGATTGGCAGCCCAAAACAAATGGCATCACCTGAAATCTTTGGGGCAACTAATGCTTTGAATCAGAAATTTCAATCTTTAATTGTGATTTTCACTTTTGCAGTGGTTCTTTTGCTTGCTTTAAAAAAGGAATAGTGAAAGTGCTTGGTTCACAGTCAATTTGAAAAATAAATTAAAAAGAAATGTATAAGAGAGCTCTCACCCAGGATAATCTTCTTAGACTAATTTTATACATGGCCCCTGAAATGCCTTAATCCTACAAAAAGACACAGTGCAGCCTTCATTATGTACCAGTTTAATCTTGTTTTTGAGATACTGGTCTATGACCATTTGTTAGTGCTTTACTGTCATATGCCATAGGCACATGAACTTTTCTTAAAATTTCAGACTATAAATGACATCAGTCAGGATACTTCACTGGTTTAAAGTCTGAAAATTAGCCTTCCACTGGATGAAAATGATGCTGTTGGCTTATTGGTATTGCAGCAGCATTCAAATGGCCAAATCAGCATCAGGGATCTATGGTGCTAAGCGCCGTGTAATGAGAATCTTTTCATTGGCTATTCTGGGTTTTGGATCAGGCCCCAAAGGAATTGTAAGACACTGTCCTTAACCCAAATGCTGGCCTAGAAAACACCATCCTTTGATTTTTATTAGCCTATTGATTAACATCATTCTGAATGAGGGCTGAAAGGGAATATTATTTAAGAAGTATATGACCATATAATCTAATATACTCCTTTCATATTCCAAACTCTGGTCAGTTCACGTACCGGAGCCATATCTGATTTTCTGCAATGAAAGGTACAATATATGATGTTCTGTGCATTATGCTGATTGATATAATTATGCTATTTTGTTATGATATGGAGCTATGACCTTCCTTAAAGAATGTGATTTTTACATTTGACTGGTATACATCAAAATAATTAACTAAACATGCTAAGAATCAAGACGGATAATAAACTGTTCTTCGCCCCATGCAGGAAACCAATAGACAAAAGTAACTGCTGTTACGAGGAAAATTATAATTGTAATTAAAAAGAACTCCTTTGTGTTTGGTGGGTTCAAAATGAGTGACCACAATTGTAGAGACAGACTGCAGGACTTGATAAGTGCTGGTGACAATGCATTGTAATGCAGATCACCTCCAGGATTTTGCAGCTTCTCTGTAGTATAAGTCTCTGCTGACACACTGCTGTAGTATGATTGTGATTTTTTAAAAATAGGTGACGTTCACAAGAAAAATACCTGGGAAAAGCCAAAGGGAAAAATACAGCAGAAGAATGTAGAAAATCTAGACAAGAGAATTCTGTGTCATCGAGCAGTGCATTTTCATTTGAGATGAACAAGATTATAAAGATCCATTGGCATGTTTGTCAACCAACAATATATTAAATGAATTTTCTCACTCCCTCTTCTGATTTCATATAAAGGCTTCCAACTCTTGGGATAGTCTGACACGGAGATGCACACACACACCTCCCACTTTTTAATACATTTCATTAGATGAAGTGTTACATGGCATAATTTTGTCTGTCTAGGGGCCATCATTTAATTAAAACCAATATAATCCATCACCTCTGCCCTGGCAGGAAGTATGGCATGACTCAGAGGATCACTTGTAACATGGACATTGTTTATATCCCTGCAGTTTAATTTACAGAATGAAGGTGAAATGTTGAAAAACCTGCTGGGTAGGATTTCAGAACACAGGAGTGAAATAAGAAGGCTTGTTAAAAAGTCATCCATAGTGAGGCATTTTTAATGATTGGGAACATTCCTAGAAGAAGGGCACATTATATGGTGAAGGAATGACTGGATAGATTGTAGAACTGTCATTTAGGAAAAACATACATACACACTTCTAGGTTGCTTTGAATCTAGCACAGTTATGTAGGGAATCCAAAATCTGGACCAATTGATAGCTGGGTTTGGTAGTACAATGAACTGAGATGGCAGTCTCCATCCACTTCCTAGTGAGCAATTGTCTCTATACAAAATACTGTTGTCTCAATCAGCCCTCCCTTAGAAGTCTCTGTAGAAAGGCCTAGGAGTGACCAGCATTGGCACTATACTGAGTTTGCACTCTTAAAAGTGGTTTTTGCCAAACAGAGTTAAGGCTCAAATGCCAGCCAGTTTAATGGATCCTGCATTGCCGCTTCCTCCGCTGTATCTATTTTACAAAGGACTTCAGTCTTTGGTGATGGCAACCTGACGCATTTCATTTTATTTTAAGATCAAGCATTCTGCAACTACAATGACATTTATGGGGTTAGATTATATCCCAGGCCAAGATGGGAAGGAAATAAAAGTTGAATAATGTACAGGAAGGTTGCAGTTTGGATTGTCTCTTTGGTACCTTCAACATCTTCAGGACTGAATGAGAGTTCAGTTGCAAACTCCTATGTAGGCAGTGGGTAAAAAGAAAATATTGGAGTGATTGTTTATCCTATGAAAAAAACTAATGTTTTCATGGTTTAAACATAGTTGCTAGAAAATGGGCCAGTGCAAAGGCGGAGGTCTGAGGACATGTACCCCTGCATTTGTGCATTCGAATCCATTAACTGCATAACCAGTTAATTACGCATGAAAATATCCATTTGCATCTGTAACAAATCATTTGCACTCACAGCTGATGGACTTATGCACATTTTTGTTCATGAATCTCAGCCTTCACTCTTTAAAAATCTGACCCTTTGTGTGTAAGGAAGAACCCCCATTGATAATACTTTACATTCGTATACTAGTTTAGCTTCTGTAGATCTCAAATTGCCTTACAACACTGAGCAAACATTATTATCCCTATTCTAGAAATGGGTTAACTGACACACAGAGGGGCTAAGGCCTAAATTTTCAAAAAAGTCTATTGATTTTTGTTATCTCTGTTTTTAGATGGCCTATTTATGACAGATAGAATCTGGTTTTCAGGGGTGCTGAGCATTTGCAGCTCCAGTTGAAGTCAATTTGAGCTCCAGTGGGGTTACTCACATACTTAAAATTAAGCATATACTTAACTGCTTTGCTGGACTGGGGACAGCGTGCTCAGCACCTTGCAAAATTGACTCCTTTATGTAGCAAATTTTCAATAATAGGCACCTGAATTTTACCTCCAAATGTATTTGCTTGGGCACAGCATATAGGTGTTTATATACCTGTCTTCTCTTTTGCACAAGCAATTACTTGTTTGCAAGGCCACACAGAGGTTTTTTGGAGACTGGGGAAAAATCGGAAACTGAGGCCACCCACCCTTCCAAAAGATTACCACTGAGGAGTGGCTAGAGGGTGGGGTGAGCTGGACAGTGAGCCTGCATTCACCTCACAGCAGCAGATTGGCTCCTATCCTGTGGGGCTTGGCCCACCTCCCCCCTCTGGGTGTTGTGACCAGGTCGCAGCACCACTCAGTTTGGGAGTCCCTCAAATGGGGTCCAGGGCAAACTGCCTCCACTCCCGCCTGGGGGACCCTGTCTGTTTGAATCCGTGTATGCACATTTTATGGATGCAATTTGCAATAGATGCATATACCTGAAAACTTGTCACTGTAAATCAATGTATTAAAATACACCATAATACACCATATAAATATCTGTGAAAGTGCTGCCACTGCAAGAATGCTTCCTGTTTCATGTCATCAAGCTGGGATTTCCTCTCTTCAGGGGAGCAAGATAACATGGTGAGTCTCCTAACCCTTCCATCATTCTAATGTTATTTCTGTTATTGGGTTTCCATGAAATGTGACAATTTTGAAAAGAAGATTTTCAACTGCAAGAATGAGAAAATGTGGTTCATTGAAAGAAATACTTTATGATGTCTTGATCTAATGTGGCTGTCTTAAAATGTAAGGCAGTGAGATATTTATGAAGGTGACAGTTGAAATGTGTAATTCCCTGCAGTGAAGGATTTATGAAATTCTACAGGGGGTCAGGAAAGTCTGCATTACAATGTAGTGTTTCCCACAGAGAGGGATATTACAAAATCTAATATAAAATTGTAAAGTCACTCTAAGAGGTTAGCAACATCTAAAATAAAGTACACATATTTTGCCTGTATCAAGTATCAGGACTCTTGTCTTCATCCTGTGGGGACCACATGGAAAACCCAGTAGAAAGAGTAGCACATTTCCTATATGTTCGATATATGTAGCCACACCACTTTGGCTTGGGGTCTCATAGGCTAAGGAGAGCTTAGCCTGATCATTACTTTAACTGGAGATCTTCAAAAAAAAAAACTATATACCCTGGTTTGGTTTTTTCCAGATTGTTTACTTTGACAACACCCTGTATACAGTCCATTTCTCCGTAGCTATATAATCAGATGGTCAATTTCCTGTGATGTTTTGTGGGTATTTCCTTCAGCAACAAGAAAGGATTTTTTTTTAGTATGACAATGTAAGTGTAAAACTGGCAGGGGATTAGTAGGTTCAAGTTGACACTGTCCCCTTTATTTAGATCAATAATTAGTAATATGATCACTTTAGAAAAAAGATGCATGATGAATAGAATGAAGTTATTATCTTTTGCAAGTTCTACATTTAGTAGTAAGCTGGTTATCACATACTCAAAACATATCTGCTATATATAAACTGTGTTTGGTAGTTCTTGGGCTTCTGGTTTAGTATCAACATTGAAGTCATCTTTGAGCAACAGGAGCTAGCTTATTTTCAAATAGTTCTGTAGAGTTTACTGCCTACTTGAGACCAGTTTATAAATAACATAATTAAGACTAAAAAAAACAAAATGTTTTTGTGAGCACTATCAAGACATATTGTACCTGCAGTCAAAAATATAATTCTACACATATGAAAAGAGTTTATGATGGATTAGTGGTAGTTGCTTCATAAAAAAGGAGATAGAAAAGCCACAAGAAATATTTTCTACAAAAGTTGAATTTGACAAGGAGTTCCTAAATTATGAGTCACTAAAGACTACTGTCAAGTATCAGAGGGGTAGCCGTGTTAGTCTGAATCTGTAAAAAGCAACAGAGGGTCCTGTGGCACCTTTAAGACTAACAGAAGTATTGGGAGCATAAGCTTTCGTGGGTAAGAACCTCACTTCTTCAGATGCAAGTAATGGAAATCTCCAGAGGCAGGTATAAATCAGTATGGAGATAACGAGGTTAGTTCAATCAGGGAGGGTGAGGTGCTCTGCTAGCAGCTGAGGTGTGAACACCAAGGGAGGAGAAACTGCTTCTGTAGTTGGATAGCCATTCACAGTCTTTGTTTAATCCTGATCTGATGGTGTCAAATTTGCAAATGAACTGGAGCTCAGCAGTTTCTCTTTGGAGTCTGGTCCTGAAGTTTTTTTGCTCTAAGATGGCTACCTTTACATCTGCTATTGTGTGGCCAGGGAGGTTGAAGTGTTCTCCTACAGGTTTTTGTATATTGCCATTCTTGATATCTGACTTGTGTCCATTTATCCTCTTGCGTAGTGACTGTCCAGTTTGGCCAATGTACATAGCAGAGGGGCATTGCTGGCATATGATGGCATATATAACATTGGTGGACATGCAGGTGAATGGGCCGGTGATGTTGTAGCTGATCTGGTTAGGTCCTGTGATGGTGTTGCTGGTGTAGATATGTGGGCAGAGTTGGCATCGAGGTTTGTTGCATGGGTTGGTTCCTCAGTTAGAGTTGTTATGGTGCGGTGCGTGGTTGCTGGTTTGGTGAGGATGCTGTTTGGGATGGTGGGTTGTTGATAGTAGCTAGAGTTGGATGAAATATTTCACACACAACTATTTTTGGCAACAAAAAAAATGCAGATTCAACAACACCAAAATTTTTTGCAAATTTATGTCTGTTTCATCAAATTGTTTGTGTTGGAGGGAAAAATAGTCAGAAAAAGTGAAAACATTTTGTTTGGTCATTTTTTAAATGAACGCTTTCAATTGTTTTAATTCAAAATTACTTTTCATTTCAAAATTTCCTTTAATTTTATTTGATGATGAGTGGTTTACAGACTGCAGTCAGCCCCAGGGAGCGGGTGCTAGATGATGACTGGCAGTAGCCACTGAGGCAAGGTGGGTTTAGAGGGTTGGGGGTTCCCCTGGGAGGGGGGACCCAGAGCAAGGGGGTACTGTGGTGGGCAGAACCCCTGGGAAAAGGGCACCGGGGTCTGGGAGGGACACGGGGCCAGCAGCAGGTAAGACACCAGCCCGCAGAGGGCATTCCGGGCTGGAAAGAGCTAATTCTCATGATGGACAGCAGGAGGCGCCGCACCGGTGAGTCATTGCCCTGCCACAGTGGGATATCAGAATAGAATTAAACTATCATAACAATGATACACATGAACAACAGCTGGAGTTAGATTTTTTTCTTAGTGTGCAGCCCACCGACATTTCCAGTTTTAGAATAAATGGGCCTGTCACAGCAAACTATTGAGTAGGAAGACTGCACACATGATTTGCTACAAAAAGGACTATGGTGCTCACACTGAATCATTTTCAGACTTACAAACATCTCTTTGCTTTGAGCTCCTCTTACACAGTTGACATGTGCTGGGCAAGATGAAAGAAGTCAATGTCTTTTTGTGAAATTTCAGGAGAGAATATTGAAAATTTTTCACAGCCAATTTTGTAGCCCCAGAATTTTTCATGAGCAGATGTGATGTTTTTGATATTCATTTAAAATTTTTGATTTTTGAGCAAAAGTATCCCCCCCACACACACTTTCACAGATCTTCACCAATACTGAATCGATTTTGTGACATCAAAAGAAAAATGTTATTTTATTGTTTGTTGTGAATATTTCCCATGCCAGTTATGCATATCTAATAACAATCTCCCCTGTACTTGCTCTGCCTTTTCCTGTCAGGAGCTTCAGGCATATTTTATATCAGTGCCTTGTGACTTGTCAGAGCTTTAAAGAAAACTTCAGTGCAATACTTCTAGCTAAATATATGGTGTGAGTCTTTGTAAACTATTTCTGATACTGTGAATCTTTTAGAGAGAGATATTTTGGACCTTTTAGCACTATAGTAAGAAGACAGGGAGAGGGAAAAAGCCCACCCATATAGTTTTAAAAACATTTGAATCTTTTGTGAGTCAAGTTGTATGACCTTTAGGCCATTCTCAAAGAAAAAAGATCAGCTTTGCATGCAGGGTAACTAGACAAAAGGATATGGATTATACACGAGTCCTTAACAACAACCTCAAAGTTCTACAAAATATTTTCAACTACTGCCAGTGTCTACAATTTCATGACAAAACTCTATCAATGGCACGACTGGTGTGATTAATGTTAAGTATATGTGTAAGTGTTTGCAGGATCAGGACATAAAAACATTTGCTGATTTGACAAGGAAAAGTAACTAAGGAGCCTGGCAGGGCAGACATCTTTTCAGCCACAAACCTCCTAAGACGTCCAGGAAGGGGCCTCCTCTCTTGCACAGATTGGCAGTTCCAGAGGCAGTTCCCCTTGCACACTTTATGAAGAGTGTATGTCCTGCTCACACTTATGAGGTTGACAGCAGAAAGAGTCCCCGTTGCATATCTCCAAAGTAGGGGAGCCTTGGTGCCGCAGACTTTGTAAGCTCTTCAGGGGAAGGACTCAGCATCTGAGCAGCTTGGGTGAAATTCATTCCTGGTGCTCAGGGCCAGTGCAAGTTCTCCACACGATTATGCCCTGCCACCATGAGGCTGGGGAATGCAGGGGCATCAGTCAGTTAACATCTGCATAGAGGATAGTTTCTGCTCTGGCCTATGCATGGTATTCTTAGTTTAGTGACTATTGAAAGGGTAGGCTATCTCTTTAAAGATAGGCCTCAGACCCCGCAGTCTTTCTAGTCTGCTGGCCCAGGACTAAGCATTCTGGGAGGGTTTTAGTTCCCAGAATGACTGATGGGAGCTGTAATCTGAGAGTAAAGCCTGATGATGGGAAGGCTAAGCATTATATAAATATGCTATCTGTCCTCAGAGGAAGCAGAGACATGAAGCTGGAGTGGTGTTCTGGTGAGCAGGGGACCAAGGACTGAGCAGCAGAGGGCCTGTGGAAGGACTATGGAGGGCATGGTCTCTGCTATTGTGGCACTTGGATGTGGTGGGGCATACCCCAGACTTCAAGAGGGGTTTACCCTTGTAACCAGCAGCTGGATGTCACACAGGCCCTAGAGAGAGTTGGAAGCTCAGAAAGGGTGAAGTTCAGTATATTTGAAGCCTTTTGTTTTGTTTGGTCTTGTTTACATTAGATGCGGGGAGCGGTTGTACCTTAGCACCTGAGAGGAAAATGAAGGTAAAGCAAGAAGGATAAACTGAGGTAGTGGCTGTACTTGATGACAAGGAAGTAACCTGCCTACCTGCAGATGGGCTGGGATGTTCTGGGGGGTGGGCCATTGATCCAGTGGCCCCAGTATTCTGAATGATCAGTGAGTAGGAGCAGTGGATGCTATTCCATCCCCTAACATGAAATTTCAGCTATGGAGGAGCTGTACAGCAGCCTCACAACCTGGTCCTAGGTTGAGAGGGGTGCTGCACCTGCTTGGAGTCCTAATACTTGTGAGTGAAGAGAGAATCACCTTGTATGGGGTGCACCATAGCAGAGCAACTGCCTTGCTCCTCTTGCTCACCTCAAGAGGCACACAGGTGGGGAGTTCCTATTTTACAGAACATAGGTCCATGGCAATGGGGCTGCCCTGCTGAACACCTGCTAAGGTTAGGGACACTAGAGGTACTCTCCTGCTGACTTTATGAAGCCTGCAGAGAAGAATAGAGCATTTGCATAAATGACCATAACTGGTCTCTTCCATCCCTTTTAATGCTTAGGGTTTATTTTTCATACAGTGCTCTTCCTCTAACTAGTTAGATTATAAGCTCTTTGGGGTAAGGACTGTCTTTTTGTTCTGTGTTTACACAGTACCTACCACAATGGAGTCCTGGTCCATGATGAAGGCTTCTAGGTATTGTAACAATGCACTTGTCATATTTTGTATAAGGATTATGTTATTGACTTGACTTTAGCAAAACTTTTGATACGGTCTCCCACAGTATTCTTGCCGGCAAGTTAAAGAAGTATGGGCTGGATGAATGGACTATAAGGTGGATAGAAAGCTGGCTAGATCGTCGGTCTCAACGGGTAGTGATCAATGGCTCCATGTCTAGTTGGCAGCTGGTTTCAAGCGGAGTGCCCCAAGGGTCAATCCTGGGGCCAGTTTTGTTCAATATCTTCATTAATGATCTGGAGGATGGCATGGACTGCATTCTCAGCAAGTTTGCAGATGACACTAAACTGGGAGGAGTGGTAGATACGCTGGAGGGTAGGGATAGGATACAGAGGGACCTAGACAAATTAGAGGATTGGGCCAAAAGAAACCTGATGAGGTTCAACAAGGACAAGTGCAGAGTCCTGCACTTAAGACGGAAGAATCCCATTCACTGTTACAGACTAGGGACCGAATGGCTAGAAAGCAGTTCTGCAGAAAAGGACCTAGGGGTTACAGTGGACGAGAAGCTGGATATGAGTCAACAGTGTGCCCTTGTTGCCAAAAAGGCTAACGGCATTTTGGGCTGTATAAGTAGGGGCATTGCCAGCAGATCGAGGGACGAGATCATTCCCCTCTATTGGACATTGGTGAGGCTTCATCTGGAGTACTGTGTCCTGTTTTGGGCCCGACGCTACAAGAAGGATGTGGAAAAATTGGAAAGAGTCCAGCGGAGGGCAACAAAAATGATTAGGGGGCTGGAGCACATGACTTATGAGGAGAGGCTGAGGGAACTGGGATTGTTTAGTCTGCAGAAGAGAAGAATGAGGGGGGATTTGATAGCTGCTTTCAATTACCTGAAAGGGGGTTCCAAAGAGGATGGATCTAGACTGTTCTCAGTGGTACCAGTTGACAGAACAAGGAGTAATGGTCTCAAGTTGCAGTGGGGGAGGTTTAGGTTGGATATTAGGAAAAACTTTTTCACTAGGAGGGTGGTGAAGCACTGGAATGGGTTACCTAGGGAGGTGGTGGAATCTCCTTCCTTAGAAGTTTTTAAGGTAAGGCTTGACAAAGCCCTGGCTGGGATGATTTAGTAGGGAATTGGTCCTGCTTTGAGCAGGGGGTTGGACTAGATGACCTCCTGAGGTTCCTTCCAACCCTGATATTCTATGATTCTATGATTCTATGTGTACCTATACAGTAAAATGTATAATGCACTTTCAGGTACTGTAGATATAACTTACTAGTGGTATCTTATCTGTAACTTTATAGGCTCTTTTGAATGTGAAGATATTAGAACTTTAGAACAGCTGTCCAGATTTTAGGAATAGACTTAAAAACCATTGGTTTAATTTAACTATTTAACTATTTATATTTTAATATAAACTTTATTCAGAACTCTGGGGGCACTCCATCAAGGGTGCTTTAGAAACGCACTGTGGATGAAGTATTTAATTTGGCAGAGCATATTTATAAGCACGAGAACAAAAATTAAGTAATCACCTTGATTTTTTTCTCACATAAACATCAATTAATATGTTAAGAGCTTTAATGTATCATTCATTATGTTAATGCAGAAGAGTCTCATTTCACAAGCTCAATCTCCCCACTCGTAAACCACTATTATATATTAATTTTGCAGAAAAAGTCAAAGTATGCAAAGAAGAGAAGTTTATAATACCTGGGAAAATACAACTGAAGCATTACACCACCTGGCAAATATTACTGAGATGAAGTTCACTTTCATTTAGGCAGAACAGTCATAATAGAAAGCTTCAAGGTGTCATGATATATTATCAGCCATCTGTTTAAAGAAAAGTTAATTGCTGTGGAACAAAAATTACAGTCCAGCAAATTAGCTGTTAGTAAAGCAACTGGTAAATCATTCATATGATGTTTCAGACTGAAGTGTAGCTGGAAATTATTATTGCAGACAGTCCACCTGGCACACAGTAAAGCAAAAGTTTATTAAAGGCCAAAGAAAATGAACAGTTAATTGCAGCACAAATTGCTTTACAATTAAGGGAAAAGGGGAAGACCATGACATTTTGCTAACAGCACAACATATTTGCCCTTTTTCTTTTTAAACTTCATCTAAAGCTTAGTTAGGTACAATAGAACTGTAAAATAACAAAGGAAATTTTACATGTTTACATCAAACAAATGTAAAAATGACAATGGCTTGACAAAAATGTGTGTGTGTGTGTGTGTGTGTGTATATGTGTGTATATGGTGGCTTACACTTGTAAAACGTGTGGATAAAGTATAGAACTGCTTCACACTTTCATACTTGAATAGTTTTCTTTAAAAGTCAGATTTAACTGCCAGTTGATTAATTGTCCGGCTATATTAACAGAGTATTTGTGACTTACAGTGGCTAGTAAGGTTTGTCACAGATCCTAGGGAGCGCCCCTTCCTGGCCACCCACTAGGACTGCTGTGTGGAGAATCCAAGCCTTGGGTGCAGCGGCGGCTCCAGGCACTAGCGCTCCAAGCGCGTGCCTGGGGCGGCAACCCGCGGGGGGCGCCCTGCCAGTTCCTGCGAGGGCAGCAGTCAAGCAGCCTTCGGCGGCATGCCTGCGGGAGGTCCGCCGGTTCCGCGGATTCAGTGGCAATTCGGCGGCAGGTATGCCGAAGCCGCGGGACCGGGGACCTTCTGCAGGCGTGCCGCCGAAGGCAGCCTTCCTGTCATGCTTGGGATGGCAAAAAAGCTAGATCCGCCCCTGTTTGGGTGCTCTTGATCGTCTGGAGTGTATTAAACTTATAGAGCCTGAACAGAGTCTAGGCACTGCCCCAATCTTGGGGTACCTAGGCACTCTCTCAGGGTGCAGGCCTATCTGGCACCCCCCTTCTGAGTGTTGGAACCCACTGTCCAACCGCCTACCCCCTCTGGGCAGAGCACTGACCCTTCTGATTCTCCAATACTTAAACGCATCCCTGTCTCAGAACTGCCCAACAGGTATGAAGAGTCTGGTTTACAGTTTAATTCCCCCAGGGGCACACTAGTTGTGAAGCAGTCAATACACACACACACACACACACACACTTCAGTATATCCACTTTATGCTCTTTATATTTAATAATATAAAGCACCACAGAGTACAGATCACACAAAACAAGAAAACATCCTAAACACAGGGTCCCTCCCTTGCTCATCCTTCCCTTGGGTGATCATCTATGTTCCAACAGGAAGGGTCTTTCACCTCATTGCCTACCCTGCCCCTAGAGCAGCCTCTGTCACCTTACTCTGGTGCAAGATGGCACTTGTTCCCAGTTCCCCCTTCTGAGTCCCTTTATAGACTCCTCCTGGGGTCACCTGCTTATTTTGTTCTCCTCCTGGTAACTTTCCATTACTTCCAGCCCACCCCCACCCTTCAGACAAGAGGAACAAGTGTCTTCTCCAAGACAGAGCAAACCCATTGTCCCAGGGTATTTTACTTTGAATAGAAAATGCTGATCACTCACCATTGTCTCTGGCCTTGCAGAGAGATGACACAGCTCTGCTTACTCTTGGGGGATCCAAATACATGTAGACTTCCCAGGACAATAAATTCATAATACAATTTCATTAAATCATCCACAAGTCAGAAATGACACAGACAGAGCCCCCAATTTGTCGCAAGATTAATAACAAGTACTTGTTTCCTGTATAAAGTGCATATCTGTGTAGATATGTCAAAAAGGCATCTCTGGTTTTTTAATGCATGCCATTCTGACTTCATTTTTTCACAGCTTTCATTGCACAGAAAATAATCTCAGAGGAGACATTAGAAGTGGAATGTAGTGAAGAACTCAAATCAATCTTTTGTTCTTCTAATTTAACTGCTTAATCCTTCTGACCACAGTGCAAAGAATTCTTTACAGTACTGTGATTATTTTTTTTACAACTACGTATCAACAAAGACTGCCATGGTAGCTTCCTTTACTGCTATTTCTCGAACGGAGTCTCTTTTATCTCTCTGCTATCAAGCTACTTCCAACATATGGCAAGGAGAAAAACCTCTTCTTGGCCTCTTAGGATACGTGGCAGTGATCCAATGCCCAGGCAAGGCTCAATATTGGCTCCAGTGCTGTTCAGGGTTTATATGCTTGCACTAATATGCTGACAAACCATCTTAAGGGCATCTGAAATAGGATGTCTCAAACTAACAAAAATTAAGATCTTTGTGTAAGCTCAAAAGCTTGTCTCTCACCAACAGAAGTTGGTTCAGTAAAAGATATTACCTCACCCTTCTGGTCTCTCTAAAACGTAAATTCTCACAGAACTGAAATTCTTCTTTTTGTCTTGTCTGTGTACTATGAATGTAAATTCTAAACAGGTGGAAAGGGAAGCATGAGAGAAACGTTCCTTCCTGCTCTTTAGTTTTCCTCAAAGTGAATTTCTGTCATATTGAAAAGCTAAGTTTCTCTGATATAGATGACAATTTGTTACTGGGTGCATAGCACAGGGATCTCCCTATTGAAAAGAGCATGTGGTGCAGTCGTGGTGCATACAGAATAGAATTAGGAAGGGGCATATCTACCCCAGTGTTTTCTGCTGAATAAAACGTTTCCAAGTGTGAGTGCTGCTTCTACACTGACAGCTACAGACAAGTGCTCTGATGCCCAGAATTAGCTTTTCATCCAGTCACTGAAGTATCAGAGGGGTAGCCGTGTTAGTCTGAATCTGTAAAAAGCAACAGAGGGCCCTGTGGCACCTTTGAGACTAACAGAAGTATTGGGAGCATAAGCTTTCGTGGGTAAGAACCTCACTTCTTCAGATGCAAGTGTCTGAAGAAGTGAGGTTCTTACCCACGAAAGCTTATGCTCACCGAAGTATTGGGCAGTGAGGTGGGCTTGCCTGCCACTAGAAAACTATCTTCTGCAAATAAATGCATTTTCTCTGTTCCTGCAACTGTGCCATGTTGGATGGATTGCAAGAGGATGTTCCACAAGTAGCAGTTAAAGTTTCCTGTATGGAAATCTAGGATGTGAAAACCTGTATTCCTCCTTCAGGATTTCTAGAACTGCACTATAGGTTCAAAATTAAAGGATTTTGAGACATGTGAGTAACACAATTAAAATTTACCTCCAATCGTGTGGCATTTACTATTCAGAATGGCATATGACCAGCCCACAGAGCAGTCAGGCAACTGCCTAACTTTGCAGTTAATCTCTCAGCATATGTGTAGCGTGCCTAGCCATTTGAGAGCACCATCTTCAGCCAGGTGAAGAGCCGGTAGCCTGGCGTCAAAGTAAGTCAACGGGCACTCATCAAGGATATTCAACATAGTCTTTGCAGTTAATAAAAGCATTTGCATCACTGCATTTGTTAGTGCAGTCTAACTTTTTTTTAAAAAAGATTCCTTAGAGGAAAAATTCATGACAGAGCAAAGTTTTCCTTTCAGCCTGGATGAATTTGAAAAAGGAAGTTCCAGTAATAGAAATGCACAGAAAGGCTGTTACCTAGCACATATGCCAGCACCATTTTAGACCTCTTGAAGAATCTGGAGACTCCTTTTTTATTACAGATTTTATGGAGCCATCTGTAATCTGTTGAGGACCATACATTTTCCAAACTTTAAAATTTAACCTTTTTGAGTCAAATGCCAGAAAGTCTACTCTGTGCACAACGATAGTTCATGAGGAACGAGGAAAGCTTGAAGTGGTCTCCATTGCAATCAATGGTCCTTCCCAGCAGGAATTCTCCCCACTCTCACTGCAGGATTTTGGGAACCAGCATAGCTGGCTGAATGTAAATGTTTCACTGATGACCCCGGCCACATTTTTTCAAAAGCTGCCTCTAAGTTTGAGTCCATATGCAAAAATGTTGTATGTGAGCAGCCCTGTGTGCCAGTTGTGTAGCAGTGTGCACAGATGTCGTTTTCATGAAAAACTGTAGATTTAGAGGCACAGGTGAGGCCCTAAGAAATTTCATCTCTGTACAGTAGTACAGCACTCTGCTACAGCATTCATATGTGAAAACAGTTCAGCTATTAAAAGTGTGGTATCTGTAAAAACAGCCATGCTAGAAAACAACCATTTAGGGATCCATTCCCATACAGTTGTTCCATGTAAATTGCATATAGCAAGCTGAAGCAGCCGTCTAGCATACTACTGTTCATGCAATATAGTAGTTATTACTTCATATCTTGCCGTGAATGCACATGTAACAGGGTTAGGATTATTGTAAAATGGGACCCTACCCCACCCTGTTATCTCAGTGGGACGAGAAGCAACCCACCTCTCACCCCCGGTGTTACCCAAAGGAACAGGCTGGGTGTGGTTCCCCACCTGTGGGAAGGGTGGACATGAGTCACTCCAGGGGACTTCCTTCCCCCGATCTACCTAGTGAGGTCATACCAGCAGGGCCTTGACTACTGGGTCCTCAGAACACTCTGGGATTGTGTTTAAGGCCACAATCCAATTACCTTTCATCTGGAGGGACATCACAGCTGCTTGTGAGACCCTGGGACTAAGCCTAAACACTGCAGACTGCGGTGAAGGAGCTTCCAAATTGTCTCATCCTCTCATCATGGTATCTCCTCTACAGTTGCTCCTCTTACCCACATCAGATCCATCTGTGAGATGGAGTGCTCTCCCGGGCTACTAAATAGATTCTCCATAATTAATGTACCTGTAACTGGGATAGTAGCTTTATCTTGAGCTAAACTGTTAAAAAGGGCACACACACAAAACACCATATTAAATAAAATAGATTTATCTCTTTCAGGAACAGCCTAAAAACAGGAGAAAACTTGTTAGCAGGCTTCAAAATATACTAAGCAATCCTCACACTACTTCCTATGCTCAGATGAAAAAACATACTAAACTATCTATTCTATATGTATGTCAATGGGTTATTTATGACTGGGTATGCTACCAGGTATTGGGAAGAGGATCTACAGATGGATATTATATCCAGGTAATTATACAGCTTCCAAGGACTGTTAAATCCCATTTAGTATGGATAGTAATGATAGTGTTCATTCTCTACTATAATCTGGCTTCATGTCAGTTTTGTGCGTCTCAAACTCATACTTTCCTAGGATTAGTAAAATGGCATAGTTGAGTCTGTCACGGTATTGAAGACTATAATTGATGTCGGGGGATCATCCAACTTAGGCTATGAAACAGCCAAAGCTATATCTGTGCCATAACTGTGATTTTGAAGCTGAGTTGTACCTTTGCAATTCTAGTCATGTGAATGTGTGAGAACATAGGGAGTCTGTGACCGAAAGCACCCGTGTATTCACAGCCTACATATTATTGTAATAATCTTTGTACACAATATGCCTTGTAAGATATCATTTGAAAACTATTAACTCGCTGGGTAATAACATCATGATGGAATGTATGTAGCAACATTATATGTGAAGTTATGAAATCTCTCTGTATGATGTTATTAGCACATGTTCAAAACCACACAGCCATGCAAAAGTTGTTAAACAGGTCTAACCTAATGAAAGGAATGTGTGTTTACTTCAATTTACATTTAAGTACTAAACAGGGTCCTTAAGACAGCAGGAGACAAAGCAAATTTGCATTTTAGTAAGCATAGGTGAGAAGAAGGAGCATGGAGCTTCCTTCACTATCAGCCTCCATGTCATTTTGTACTGCTTGAATAAATTTTACTTTGAAGGGTAACTCTCAGAAGAATCTACTTCAGAAGTGCACTGGACTATAAAAGAAAGGGGCAGAGAACCCTACATTCTCTCGCTCTCTATCGCCTAAGAAGAGGAAGGCACCCCCAGCTCTGGGTGAGATCCTGACCAAGGAAAGGATCAGTCACCATCTTGCTGGAAGACTGTTGGTCAGAAATGCCATCTTAACAAAGCTTTCAACCAAAATTTGCTAAATTAAGTTTTAGACTTTTAGATGTGTGTTTTCACTTTTATTTCCTAACCTTTTCTCTTATACTTGTGTAAGCAGGCTCTGAATGAATTCTCCTCTGACAGCTAGTTGGGGAGGGGGAGAGACTTCAGGAGCAAATGATATTTACATGAACACCTACTCTGCCAAGATATCCAGGTGATAGAGCTGTGTTGCTCAAAGTGATCAACTTTGGCTGGTGTTGGGTTACAAATCACTTTAATACTGAATGCAGGGGTAGTGAAATGTTATCAATGTTGTTGTCTTTATTGTAAGAATAAAGGGAAGCAGAACTGTGTTTAACCTGTCCCAAATGAGGGGGGTCACCCTCAGGTGAAAGGACCTCGTTAAGCCAGGGGCTCGAATGCCAGAGCCATGTGAAAGTAAGAGGGGTGGGGACAGGTGTCCCAGCCAGGAGGTGGAGACTCTGCCTAAGGGTCCTTGGGTCTGGTTTAACCTGTTCCTCCCCACTGTTCAAAGATAGAGTTAAATAGGCTTCATAAGGAGCCTTTTTGTTATTTTAAAGTGCTCAAATGAGAGCTGAAATAACTTGTGGGGCAGCATTTCTGCCCAGCCTGCAAAGAGCAGAAAATCACTAAGAGACTGACCTGCCGAGGTTACAGCAGAGAGGCATGTGGCAGCAGGTGACTGACAATCAGCAGGTGACTGACAATCAGCTGGCAATGCAGCCAGCGATGAGCAGGTGGTGAGGTGGCCAGCGGAGAACATGAGGTACAAAGCACTTCCCCACGTACTCTGGGGCAGGTGTCCTGCTCACCGTTTTATGTTTATGGATCCTGTTTGTGGTATTTTCCCTAATTAATGTCAGGTGACTTCCCTCCTTTCATTAAAAGTTTCTTTTCTACACTCAGACTCTGTGCTTGTGAGTGGGGAAGTATTGCCTCTCAGAGGCGCCCAGCGGTGGTGTATAATTTCCCCAGGTTACTGGGTGAGGGCTCAAATGAGTTCTATTGTTGAAAAGGAACCCCTAGATATTGAACCCGGCCCTGGTTGCTGTTAGCTCCACCTGGCAGAAAGGTTACACTTGAATTCACTTAAAATCCTATCTTTTTCTTTTTCTTTCTTTTCTTTTTTTTTAACCTAAACCAACCCTGTACTGTATTTAAACTGAACTGTTTGGTAACTCTGGTGAAAGTGGCAAACTGTTGAATATTGACTCTTTATAGGAGCAACAGACGTTAATATCCGAACTGTCCAGGAGACGGCTGGGAAAACTAGGACTGGAAGTATGTTGGGGTCATCCTGCAAGTAGTAACTAAGGCTGATGGAAGCCAGAGTCTGACTGGCGTGTTGCTGACAGGGTGCTGGGGTCAGAGCTGCTGAAACAGGGCTACAGATGTACACAGACACTAATGGTGTGACTTATATGCTATTTGGCTGTTTTGTGAGTGGCCCAGGTTGGGAGCTACAACAGCAAAACATCGTGAGGCACCCAAGGTTGCAGAGCAGGTGGTGACAGAACCTCTCACAGGTCTGGATGACACCCCAGAATGTGACAGTCTTACATATAATTTTGTACCATGCTTTTGGTGTCTTGAAGGGAAGTTGCAGAACAGATGGCTGCAGTCTGGATCCCCCACTATCATATATACAGACCCCCAGGAGGCATTGTGGAGGGAGGAAGCTTCTGAAATCTGCATGCATCCTATGAGATACCACAAGACAAAGGTCATCCACACCTGCTGTGGGAGCACCTGTCCACCCTTCAGCATCCTGACAATGAAACACTTTTGAAGCAGTGCTTCCAGCATTCCCCTCTTAGGGAGAGACCCCAGCATCAAGGTTGCTCTCTGCAAAAGGTAGCACAGCTTGGGGCTGTGTGTCTTCTGGAGTGGAGTTACAGATGAGCAGAGAGAGACTTTCCCCAGCTCTGGTCTTGCCTCAGGCTCTCTCCTTACAGAGGAAAAGGCAGTAGTGTCAGGGAGGTGGCATATCCCTCCACTTTGACAGAGACTTGGGAAATCTGCAAACAATCCCTTCTGTACATGGCTACTGGGAATACGTTCTGGGCCGAAGATGGACATGACTCTTTCAGGACCTCCCTGGTATGCAGTGAGAAGGTGCGGCATGCATTCCCCCTGAGACCAATCAGAGAGGGAATGTGCAAACCATGGCCCTGCCTCTTTTTCACCCGTCTGAGTGTCTAATGCTCAGGACAGCACATGGCCTGTAATTGGCTGTTGCTTGTGCAAGGGGTGGGAGAAGGTTCTTTGAGCATTACCCTTTGCAGGAGCCAGCAACAACCTCTACTAAAGAATTCCATTAATGAAAGGAAAAGGGTCCACCTAATTAGAAATATAGGACAACTACTAATATAACCTTGGGGATTGTCTGTATAGGTGCTGCATTGAGTACTGCAAACATCTAATAGAGGGTCCTGATTCTGAAACCCCACTCATGATTAGCATTTACTTGCTATTCACTGTGAGTAAGAATTGCAGTATTGGGCCCACAAGTGACAACGTGTATAATGGCTGATCAAAATTGAAAGTGGCATCTTAATAGATTTGCCATAGTCAGTGATGGAGATATTACCTGTCATGCTTTGAAAGCAGCCTGTGCCTCTATGGTAGTCTGAAAAGCACTAGAACACGTCCATGTGGTTCTAAAATTAAGGTAGTGCAACTGCAAGAATGTTGTCCCCAAAGATTTGAATTTTTGTGACTAATCCCCCTCCGGCGGTATTTAGAAATTCTCACAAAATTACTTTCCTTTGCCTGTGAGGCTGGGGATGAATAACAAACTGTGCTAAGCCTTTGCTGACAATTCAAGCTGCTCTGAGTCTGGGAATGAATAGAGCAATTCCCAGTCTGCTGACGCAAGGCGACAGAAGACAACTGAGAATGAGATTACTGTATCCTACCTAATCTCATTCTGATGGGGATTCACTTGCTGTACAGGAGTATGGAGTCTTAAAATTAAAAGCTTACAAGTTCCTAAATATTTTTTTAAAAATTCAATTCTGGGAGCATGCAGGCAAGAGAAGACCTTGGACTGGTGATAGGTCCCAGGACAACCCAAATTCTCTGGAGCATCAGATTTTGGCTATAAATAACTGTAGAGTTTACAGTCTTCCAGAGGATGTGCTGGCCTTCATTTTGATATTCTGAGGGTCCCATATGACCCTTGGTCTGAGATCCCATCATAGATAAATCATGCCACTTTCTAATTTTAGTTTGTTAAAAACAGGAGAGAAATCAGAAACTCAGATAGAACATTATTTAAGAAATGTTTTCTTAAATATCATACATTTAAAATGTAAGGTATTTATGAACAAAACATCTGTTTTCAGTGCACTTGGTTCTGATTGGTTCTTTATTATTTTGATAAAATAAAGTATTTAAAATATATCTACACTGAAGTTTTTTTCTCTCCCAACTACTTCTACACTGGAGAAATCATCTAAAGTGAATTTATAGGCTATTACATTTGAAAACGTGTGTTTACGCAGATACTCTCTGGTAAACATGATGGCCTGGCTTAAAATCTTGCCAATTGCCTGAGATATAAGACTCAATACTGTGAGGTGCTGAAAACCTCATGGAGGGGTGGAGGAGGAGAGTAAGAGAAGTGCCAAGCAGCCTTCACTCCCATTGAAGAACAAGATACTACTCCATGTGATAAGGATGGCAGAAATGAGTTGTAAATGTGCCAAATTTTCAAAACTGGCTTACTTCTGTGTCCCTAAAAATATCAGGATGTTTTAAGGAAATGGCAGAAGTCTCCAGATATCAGAAAGGAGGTTGTTCCTGCAGAAATTCCAAATGGACCAGAATCGGGAAGCTCTGGAAATTTCAGGAGCGCCTGTTTATATTTATATTTTGCAACTCAGTTTAAAGACTCAATATATTTGGCAAAGCAGCAGGATGCTTATCTGAAACAGAGCATAGCTCTGGGCCAGATTCTCTGAATCCTTTGTATATGAGTTAACTTTTGGGGGAGGAGGGGAGGACTTCCCAGCAGGAGTAGAGTTGGTGTAGCTTGCTCCTACGTGCCCGTTGCACCAGTGGTTGGAGAGAGATGTGAGGGCATGGAGGAAGTAGTGAGGTGGGGGAATAGTTGGAATTCTTGGCACTTTGTCTAGCCCCAGTTGATGGACTGTCTTTTAGGGGCTTTTGCCAGCTAGCATGAATTAGAGCAGTCTACAGGCTTAGATTCTTTAATGAAAGGTAATACAAAAGTACAAAGCATTATTATTATTTTATTATTATTCAGCTGGTTTTGTGAACAGCTTAATTTTTTCCCCCACTTCCACTTCTCCCCAAAATACCGAGTGCAGTTTGGTTGAAAGAGAGTTTTCCTCAAACTTCAAATGCATTTTAAATCTCTGAGTTAGCTCCTATGTTTTCCTAGTGGTACCATTTTTAGCCTGGGTCCATGGTTGTGTTAAGGTAATTATCAAATTGTCTTTACTCATTTATGTGAACCATTAAAACAATGCCCTTTCCTGCCTCTGATACAATGGGCACTCATCAACGACTTTCCTATTAATTACATGCCTCAGTGGGCACTTCTTGATTGAAATATTCTCTCACTTTTTTCCTTTGTTCTGTGCTAGCTAAATTACTACTCAGTTTTGAACAAGTTATGTGGAGAACAATAGAGTCTATTCCTATAATATGCCTTCTACATTTTTGTACCCTTTGAAATGCTACACTCCAGGGCCAAAGATTAGCCTGGAAGGGGCAGGGATAATAGTAGGTGCTTCATCTGCTCCTCAAATCCTGCCAGTGAGGGTTTCCATGGGGCAAGAGGTTAGGTTATGTTAGTTCTCATGCTGTCTGGATAGCAGAGAGGCCACCAAATGCGTTATGTGCCTCCTTGATGTACTGTCCTGAGCCAAGTCTGCCATGTTACAGAGTTGCCTGTGAGGGACAAGTGTCTGATGCCAACCAGCCATCATGTTTTAGGTCTTCCAGGAGATGGTTTTTGCTCCGGTGAAAGCAGGATGAAAAAGTTGCGGATGAGTCTCACAGGGAAGTGGGTAAGCATTTGGAGCAAATGATCATACCACCTTAGATAAAATTGAGTGACAGTTTGAGAGATCAGGACCTGTTTAGTTAGAAAATAGATCTCTAATTCAACTTGAATGTGTACCCCATTTGATGTTTTAAATCACTTGAAGATGCTTTGGGTGGATGGTGACCAACTTCCTTTCAATTCTGACAGTAAAGGGCCAGGTTTCAGTCCCAGAGGTCAGGACACTGATCGCTGAAGCACTATATATCCTCAGCTCTGTCTCTCTACTTATCATAGGGCAGTAGGGTAGATGGGAAGGATGTGAGTAGGAAGCAATGTGAGGAGGCCCCAGATAGTGTATAGCGCTCACTGAAGCGTATCTGCTAGACTTACTATTTTTATTGCAATAGCGGCTAATGATTCCAAACAAAGACTAGGGTTCATTGTACTAGGCACTGTACAAATGAACCACTCATATTCCCTGCTCCAGAGGGCTCATAGTTTAGGATTTATACCATGCACACTAGATGAATAAACAGAGAAATAAGGGGAGGAAAGGCAACCGCAGGGACAGCTGTGTTAGTATGTTAGTAGTCACTAACCAGTGGTTCTCAACTTTATTTAGTCTATGACTCACAAGAAGGCTTAGCCCCTTGATGTGCAGCTTCCCTTGCCTCTGACCTGAGCCCTGTGTGCTTGGTGGGGAGGGGAAGTGAGGAATGTTCAGATTAGGGTGGTGTGAGCAAGAGGAAGGAGAAGAGAAGTAGCTCTTCCTCCCCCCACCTCCCCACCTTGGTTCCCATTAGGTCTTAGATGTGAGAATTTTGCAACTTTGAACACATAGCTGCAACCCACGCTCTTGGGTCACCTCTCACAAGTTGAGAATTGCTGAACTGGGCAGTGGCAGGGCTGTCCATATCCCTGGCTCATAGAACTGGCTTCTGGTGGCCACAATTGAATATGCATGGTCTGGTACAGGAGCTGGATCGTTGCCATTTCTAGCGTGCTAGAGAGAGAGTCTATCTGCTAAAATGCTTCAGGAGATGCCTGTGGCTTGCTTGGGAGGGGAAAGGAGGCTGATGTTGTGACTGGAGTTAGGAGAACTCCTGTTCAAGAGTAAAATACTTTAATTCACTGACATGTAGCCCTACTCAGCATGTATTTTTATAAGTCAAAAGAGATAGCTCAGTTTCTATTAAGAAACATTTCTGCCCCTTTCAAATTGTTGTAGTGTGTTATGTATTTTTCGAATGATATGTTATGTACTTTGCTGAGCTTCATACTTACTCTATTTTACCTGTAACAGTTTTTAAATCCTACACAGCTAGTTAGTTAGTCGATAGTATAATTATTTTAGAAGCTTGGAGGCGGTTGGCCATGGCTTTTGTTTTTTGTTTTTTATCTTTTGGGAGAAGATGATTGGCCACTAAATTCTCATAAACTGACATCTTATCCTATGGGGCTATAGTAATATCTGCTTCATAGTAAGGGTGGGATTCAAGTCTTAGATGTCAGGTACAACATTTTATATAAAAGAGTCAGCATTTACCAACAATTATGAAACCATGGTATTTTAAATATTGCAGTTATTTCCTGCTTTGAGTATGAGGGAAAACTCTAGTATCCCAGATAACAATGTAGGCAAACAGTAATAACAACTTCTAATGGCAACCTGTGTACTTAACAGTTATTGATACTGGAAATCAATGAATCGTGAAGTTCAGTAAGTTACGGAATTATGGATAAGCTGAAAAGTTCTTTAGAGTGGATAGTGATTTTGCGTGTGTGTGTGGTGCCTAGAAGAAAGTGGTCCCGCCTATAACTGGGCCCTTTAGACACTACTGCAATACAAATAATAAAGTTCAGACCCAAACTTTCCCAGAGGTATATGGGTCTGTGTTCTCAGAGTTTCTTAATTTAGTAATGCATTATGTATAGATCTATAAGACACACCCTAAGACAGAGTTGGGCAAACTACGGCCCGCAGGCCACATCCGGCCCACGGGACCATTCTGCCCGGCCCCTGAGCTCCTGGCCTGGGAGGCTAGCCCCCGGCCCCTCCCCTGCTGCTCCCCCTCCCCCGCAGCCTCAGCTCACTGCGCCACGAGTGCAATGCTCTGGGCAGCGGGGCTGTGAGCTCCTGGGGTAGCGCAGCTGCAGAGCCGGGGCTCTGTGCTGCGCTGTGCGTGGCTGGCTCCAGTCAGGAAGGGGAGGGGAGGTTAGATGGGGCGGCGGGGGGCAGTCAGGGGTGGGGATTCCAGGGCTGCTCAGGGGACAGAGAGCAGGAGAGGAGGATGGGGCAGGTGTCCCGGGGGGACAATCAGGGGGTGAGAAGCAGGGAGAGTCAGATAGGGGGCAGGGGCCGGGCCACGCCTGGCTGTTTGGGGAGGCAAAGTCTCCCCTAACCGGCCCTCCATACAATTTCTGAAACCTGATGCAGCCCTCAGGCCAAAAAGTTTGCCCACCCCTGCCCTAAGACAAGGTTTCCCATAGTTTGTCACAGCACATTCCTGCCCCATCCTTATAAGCCCAACAAAAGTACTTTGGGTTCTTCTAATGTTGAAGAGGAAAATCCTAGAAGCCTCATCCACCAGCAGTGAAAAGAATTTTTGAATTGTCCTTCATTGTGGGGTTCTTTCTTTCTTTCTTAAAGGTGGAACGAAGCCAACCCATATGTATAGTTCAAAATGAGATGCTCACAAGTCCTTGAATAGTGAACTTCATTATGGAGATGGAAACCTGCCAGCACCAAGGAAGGTTGTACTAGCTTATATTAGTTTGTCTGAATTATTGGAGTCACCTTCACAGTGGTTAGGATCTATGCTTTGGGCACTAAACAGGATCATGTTTCCTTCTTAGAAGACGTAGTCTGGGCTCTACGTAGGTAGCAAATCATACAATTGGCTCAAAGAGGTGAGCATATGATACTGCCTTTTAATTAACAAATTTTCAACTAGCTAAATAAGTATGCCCTTGATGTTTTTCAGTAATAATGCCATTATCCTAACAGCTTTTTCTTAGAAATAGACATCATGCATCCACAAGTATACTCACCACTGTAGGAGGAAAATAACATCAAGCAGACTGGTTTGCTTAACAAAGCCAATGATAAACTGTTGCATGTTTTCAGTTGTCAGAATTCAATCTCTCTCCTAGCTGAGGCATTATTCAGGGTATCTGTGACAAAGAAGCTGCAACAGACCAAAGCTGAGATACAAGAGTCAGAAAACAATTGCCAGAATGCATATTCAGCAATCTATGTGTTGGCAAATACTAATCTTTTAATGACAACCGCTGTACTTGCCCAACAGTTATCGGGGTTTTCAGAATCCAAAACAGTGGTAACTTAACTGTTTCATTCCAGGCGGTGTCATGAATAAATCAGTAGGAATACAACAATTTCCATCTGATAAATGATTAATACTAGTATGTGTGCTTTTATCTAAAATTACAATGTATTAGATTTAAGCACACACAGACATAAGCAATAGATAGTTACCTACAGTCTGAGATGGTTTTGAGTAATCACCAGCCGGACTTCCAGGGGCCCTCTTTCCGTCCAGGTGATGGAGAGTTTAGATGTCAGCTCCTTTCCTGGAGAAAGCTCCCTCGGACTGCTCTGAGGTATTTACTTTCACCTAATCTTTTATAGCTAACTCTAACAAAACATATAACCTATAGTGACTCCTAACGGGTCAGCATAATAACTTCTACTGGATCACCAATTCTCCTAATTTCAACAAACTACTCATTTTCTCAAAGCATTTCTAATATTTCCAGCCATAACAACAATATATCAGGGGCACCTAAAACCAAGGTTGCTATTCACTCACTCTCTTCCATAACTTTCTGTCCCATCCTCCCATTCTGATTAACAAACTGAAAATATGCAGCTGTCTGACCTTGTCTCACAAAGGCCTAAGATTATTCCAACAATGTGATGTTTGGTTTTCAGCTAGCAGTGGCTGAATATACAAAATGGCTGACTGCAGTACTGTCAAGTTCTGGAATACACGGAGAAATGTCAAATGCCTGGGCAACAACTACACAGAAGGTATCTGGTATTGCCAGTTTCCCCCCTATATCTATAAACTTCCTGTTCTGTAGTATCTGTTGGCAAATGCGGACATTAACGGGATCACTCTGAATGCCCACCCACCTGCCTGCCCATAGCTCCTCCCCTCCAAGTTGGAATCTTGTTCTAATAGACACAACACTCCCATTTTAAGCTAATGAAAAGAAGGTGCAATAATAACCTTAAACAAAACCCCAGATAATTTCTTACTGATATTCTAGTACAGCCTAGAAGCCTCAAGCAAAATCAGTCTTGTTGTACTAGCTGATGTATGAATACATATAAAGAGACAGTTCCTGCCCAGCCTATAGGAAATAATGGAGGCCCCAAAACAATTCCCATAAGGCACTGCATGTAGAAGGAAGTGCAGTTTAATGGTTTATTGAACTATTTTGAAACTAAACATTTTAGGTCAGTTTTTTTTTAAAGAAATATTCCTAACTGGGTCAAACCAACCTGAAATTAAATATCCAATTTCAATTTTCCTGACTGAAAATAAATAAATAAAAATTTCCCCCTATCTGTGCATTGCCTTATGGAGTTGTTTTTTTGGGCCCTCATTCTCTCTGGCAGGCTTGGCTTCTTTGGAGGACTATATCTTCCCAAACTTCAATGTAAATTGTCCTCTGACTGAGTTCCATGGTGCACCACTGGAGTCACATGACGCTGCACATATTATATGCTAGATGTAGTCTGGCCAGGGAGCATGACCAAATAGGGGAGAACGGGGACATCAGGCTCCTGAACTACAACTCCCATGAGGCAATGTGCCATTATGGGGAAAATACAATTTAACATTTAACTGACTCAAAACAAAGCACTTCCGGTCACTTCAATAAACTGAAATAAAACTTCTTGATTTTAGGAATGCTGAAATTTTTCATTTAGGTCCAAAATGTTGAAATGAAACATTTTGACATCTCTGAATCAATTTTTTTCAGAGTTTCTGTCCCACCAGATTTTTGAAATTTCATTTTTTTGGTCTTAATTTTGGATGAAAACAAATGGTGAAATTTGCTGTGGAAATGCTAATTTTTGCTTGCTTCTAAAAAAATCCCACCCCAAATGACTCTTCTAAGGCCACAGAGGAAGCCTGTGGTAGAGCCAGAAATTGATCTCAGATCACGTAAGTCCCAGGCTAGTGACTTACCACAGGACCATCCCTTCTCCCTGGAGTTGTACACCTTCTGCAACACCTGGTAGAGGCTCTACTTTTAGCACTGAAGATCCTGGATTCAAACCTAGCTCTCCACCCAAGTGTGGTCATTGTGCTCATTGCCAACCACGTCATGCAAACGTTGGCATGCACCCTACTGAAATTCTGGGCAGCGTTGTACTAGCTGGTCATGTAAAGCAGTTCTTCATATGTAGCTTCCCCAAATAAAACGTGGACTTTTTTCCCCCTATTAAGTATGTGTATGTGGACCAAAAAAGAATTAAAATTTTGAGGAGCAGCAGAGCCTTGAGCTGCATGCCTGAAACTGGTAAGTATTACTAAATGATCTGGGCTGTGGCACGTTTTTGTAGGCCAAGTAATCAGCAGTACTGAGATAGAGTAGCTGGCTATTGCAGCTCAGAAAAAATAAGTCTACGTGAATCTCCTGTGACTGAATCTGGAAGTTTCTTAGCAGTTGCTTCCATTTTACAGGTAGCTTAGTTATTGTTGTTTTGGGGCGTATGCTGACAGTCTTGTTTAAACACTTTCTAAAATGAATAGCTTATTTGGTAAAAATGCTAATTATGAGCAAAAAATTAACTTAATTGAATTTCTACAAACTTTATCTACCGCTGCAGTTGAATTGAAATGCTTTCTAAGTGGCACTTAATATAAAATAGACTTTTCAGAAATCTGAGCCATTTCAGATACTTTAAGAGTTATTGAGCATACAGATGCTTTTTTCTATATTTATTAGCATTTCTTTTTAGCCTTAAGAGCTACAGTATCACCTATTAATAATTTTGACAGTTTTTCAATTGTGTCCTGGAATTTCTTACCGGGTGTCCCTACCCAACACCGTTTGTTCATTTGTTATGTGCTAGGATATAGAAATAGAATTACATGTTCAGTGAGTTAAGATGTATATTTTATTAGGTGGGTATTTCAGTTTTCTGTGGTCCTTGACAAAATAGAACAATATAGTTAGCAATTTGCTGCCCTTGAAAAATGCAAGACATGAAATTGAGATCTAAAATTGAACCTTTGGCTCAGTTACACAACACTGGGAAATAAAGCCTCATTATCTTTCACTTTGGGTGATCACCGAACCCTTTAAAGCAACACCAGTTGGACAGAGCTAATTTTTCACATGCAAGCTAAAGTTTTCAGAGTGCGCTATATGGTACAAGGACAATGAATATGAATCTGCTCTCCCACCAGTGTAAATCAGGAGTAACTCCACTGAAGTCAACACACTTATGATAAGTAACCATGGTGTAAATGAGAGCAGCATGTAGCCTGTATCTTCCCTTCAGTGATATATTTATTACCTGATGCCCACCTAGACTGACAGCAGGGAGAGTTCCGTCTCTCCATTGCAAAGTGTGCCATGCCTCTCCTGAGAGCTCCACATGCCTCCCAGACTTCCTCTCTGCAACAGAACATGTGCCTACTACTACCGATTGCTTTGTGTTTGACCCAGACACTGCATCTGTCCACTTCCCTAATGAAAGGTCTGCAATGAGGAACCTCACAGAGGCCCAAGAGCCTCATGTACTGCCGCCATCTTCTAAGGGCTGGTCTACATGAGAAAAGCTATACCAATATAACTATGTCAATTGGTGGGGAGGGGTGACTTTACTTTACTGATTATAGTTATACCACTAGAGGCTCCAATGTGGATGCAGTAATACTGGTATAAAATGTAGCCTATAGGTCAGGGTTTCTCAAACATCATTGCACCACGACCCCCTTCTAATAACAAAAATTGCTACACGACCCCAGGAGGGGGGACTAAAGCCTGAGCCCTGCCGCCTGGGCAAGGGGGTCAGGGACAAAGCCAGAGCCCCACCGCTCTTGGTGGTGGGGGCCAAAGCTGAATCCCAAGGGCTTCAGCTACAGGTGGGGGGGCCTGTAATCTGAGGCCCCCCCCCAGGGCTGAAGCCTTTGGGTTTCGGCCCCAGGCAGTGGGGCTCGGGCTTCAGCCCTGGGCCCCATCAAGGCTAATGCCAGCCCTTGGCAACCCCATTAAAATGGGGTCGTGACCCACTTTGGGGTCCCAACCCACAGTTTGAGAACCGCTGTTATAGGTATTTGCTAGGTCAGGCAGAGGTATAAATTAAGGCAATAATGCAATGAGCCTACAAGCCTCAAGGCCTATAAAACAATAGTTTAGCTAAACTAATTAAGGCATAAGACCCCAAAAGCCTTAAGCATAAGTAGCTAACCATGAGTAACCCTAGATCATAAGATATCACAAGATAAAATGCTGTAATGACTCAACTGCTGACAGGTAAACAACAAGAGGCTAGTTTATACCAGCTGGGGATATTTTATGCTGGGGACATCAGCAGATGTTCAACTACAAGAATGCCATGGTAACTAATAGACGTTTATTTTAATGAACTTGAGGTAAAGGGACTAATAACCTATGGGAGAAGGGTACCTCAACATTAGTAGGGTGAGGAACTGCAAATACAGAAAAGAAGCTGAAACCCCTACTGAGTATGCATTAGGCATGGTGGCATCAGTATAAGACATTATAAAAGCTGTATCTTGGAGTGTGTGCCTGGGGAGATGCCAAGATGATGACTACTGATGATGGTGAGAGGGAAGATTGTTCTGCAAGGGATGGTCTAAGTATATAGATGCTCAGCTCATTCTATACTATCTCAACCTATCTTGCTGGGTTGGAATGTCTGTATCTTTGCTAACTGTGCAAATACAACTATTACATTTACAGAAGGTTTTTCCTAAGTGTGAGTGTTGTCATTTCTATGCATATAGGGTCTCCCACCTGAGCAGTAATTCTGATAATACTGGGCCTGATCTCGGGAGAAGAACCTACCAAATTTCAGAGTGCTAATTGGGGAAATTAAATCAGTGATATAATCAATAGAGTAGGCAAAAAATATGCTTTATACCAGTATAACTTATTTCATTCACCAAACTGTAATAAGCTATACTGGTATAAGTACTCTTATATCAGTATAGCTGCGTCTGCACAGGAGTTTTCTGCTTCAACCATATCAGCTATTGTTAAAGTGGCAAAACTTTCTAGTGTAGACAAGCCCTAAGGAAGATTACCTAGTGTTGCAAAAGGGTATAGTCTATCTCAGAAGGGCACCACTCCTGTGGACCATCTTTCTCCCACTTGAGCTTTCCAGCAGCCCATCCCATGTCATCTTATCCTTGGAATCCATGAGCACTCAGCCTGAGGTAAAAACAATAGCTTTGACTCCGGAACCACTTATCAAAGAACAAAATTCCTCTTTATAGGACCTTGTAGTGGGGCGGTCACCCTGCTTCAGCTCTGAAAGGGTTAAAAGCCAGCCCTTGGAGAGGGCTGGGGCTGACAGCCAATCAGGAGGAGGCGGGAGGCAGCCAATCAGAGCTGGCCAAGCCAGTATAAAAGAGGGCAGACCAGCTCTGGAGAGAGATGGACCTGGCTGCCTGAAAGAGCACCTTGGACTGTGCAGTGCTGGGGAAGGGCAGGAGGAGCTGGGGGGACTCCAGCCTGCTAAACCCCCAGGCAGAAGCCTTGCTGTCAGGGCAGGAAGAGGTACTAGAGCTGTGGGGAGACAGCTAGGGGAGGAAGAGACAGCAGGTCCAACCCCCTGGCCGATGATGAGTGGCCACTTCAGACTGCGGTTTTCCCCTGAGGGAAGGGGCTAGATGAAGACTGGCAGTGGATTACTGAGGCAAGGTGGGCTTAGGGAATTGGGGTTCCCTGGAGAGGGGAGGACCCTGAGTGTGGGGGCACTGCTGCAGGGCAGTATCCAAGAGAAGGGGCACCACAGACCAGTGAGGGACGTGGGGCCTGAAGTACAGTGGTGGAGATTGATTAGGATGCCAGAGGTAAGACAAGTAGCGACAGCAGGAGAGACACCAGTCAGCAGGAGGTGCTCTGAGGCTGGGATGAGCTAATTCCTGAGGTAATCAGCAGGAGATGCTGCAGCGGTGAGTGCCTGCTCTGTTACAGACTGACTATTGTACATTTGAATGTGAAAAATTTGCTCTACCTACCTGTAGTGATCACCCATGAGTAAAATAAAATACCATGTCTTTAGTCCCCTCAAATTAGTAGAATTACCTATGCTTAAAATCAAAGGTAAACTGTTCAAAGGCTGAAAGTAGAACTATATGAACTACTTGCAGTGAAGAATTTTTCTGAAGAATTGAGCTCCTTTTACTGTTTGAAATGAATCCATAAATGGACTTGGATTTTTAGGAATTTGTTAAATATTGAAAATTATTTGAATGGTTTACATACAGATATTTCAGGAGGTAATCTTTTCACAAAATATTCAGTATTGCTTCAAGTATTCACTCTTTATAATTCATTGCTTACACTGTGTGACTGGTCAGCAAAGGCAAATGATATTGGTATTGGTTTTGTTCCTTGAGTAGATGACTCCTAAACACAAAGCTGTCAAGTTAGCCGCTGAACACTTACAAGTGAATATTCATGCAAATACATATTTGCATGTGTCTTCACAGTATTTTTTTCCTCCTGAAAACATTCTTGTGAACAAAACTTCAGTCCTATGAATGTCCTTGAAGTGAATAAAAACAGTCATGAATGCCATTAAAGAAAATTTATACTTTGAATCTAAAGCAATGCTCATGACAATTTCAGCAATATTTCCCCAGATATATGGGAAAGTAAGTTTCAGGGTTATTAGAATAACATGTACAGTGTACTGGATTTAATTTCTTTCAGGCTGAATTTAGATTTTTCTCACAGTATTTTTTGGATTGGGGAACCTTTTATATTTTTAATTAGATCTTTAATGTGGAGAACAGAACAATCTGGCAGACCATAACCAATATTAACATAATGTAAACACAGTCAATGTGTCACATCTTGGCTCCTTACAAGCAAGAATAAGAAATATGATCTTCTCACCAGATCTGCAAGGCATGCTACTTCCTTGTCAGTGGGTTTGCTAATGGCAGCATTCCATTTCTCTGGCTGTGCCCTGACATCCCCCTTCCCTCTTTAAGAAATCATTTGGCAGCTCTTTTTGCCTTCTGTAGTGTGTTCTTTTGCACCTGCTATAGCCTCAAGTTCTTGGATTATGGGACAGTTATATCAGAAAGGGCAAATTGGCAAGGACTTTTGGGTGGTTCAGGAATGAGTCCTAGTAGTTATCAGCCCAACTTTAAAAACCGAAGTACATATCAGAAGCATCTTTACTGGGACATGATGCAGAGCTTCCCTTTTTAAACTATTGCTCAGTCTCTGTCTCATGATCTGAGGTTAGGAATGCCATAGACCCCACTGCTAACTGGACAGCTCAATAGTTAAACAAAGAGGCAAAGCACAGGAACCGAAAACAAACTAGGGCCCCAAGATCTACTAGGTAAGGATGTTACAAGAGACTTGGGGGAATTCTGAAGCAGACAAAGGCTTCTGGGTGGGCAATGGTTGTTCAGGGGTGGAGAAGAAATGTTGTGTTGACATGACATCCTCCAGCACTAGGCATTCCAGCCCCCTCGGTTATCAAACCAGCAAGCCTACTCTCCCCAAGCCCAAGTGACAAATCCCTGAATAGTCCTCCCTATTATTCTGGTTGTGACCTTCAGCATTCTTCTTCAAGTGACAGGCCCTACGTGTATTCCACAGTGGGTGTGCATGCACCTAAGAGCAGAAGATTGTTGCTAGCAGTGTTATTGTTCTGTACCTGTGCCCTTCTCTTTCTCGAGCTCTGAACTGAGGGCATGAGGGGTGGTGCAGACTGACTTTTCTCTAGTTCCTTCCTATTGCCCATCAGCTGAGATGGAACCTCTTCAGTGACCACATTGTTAGCTAGCTTCTTCTGCGTCTAACTGCAATTATCTGTTTTTTAAATAAGAGTTTTAGATAGGTTGGGGTGTTTTTTTTTTGGAAGTTAAAGGTAGTTTAGTAGTTTGTGCTGGGGGAGGAGGGGGAGGATCTTCCCCAGCCTGAATCTTCTCCTGCCTCATATGGGGTGACTAGTATGCTTAAGATCCTTGGAATCAAGAACTGTGTATCCTGCCTGTGGGCCTTCCTGGTCAGCAACGACCACCTCAAGTGCCTTTACTGCCTTAGAGAAGTTCTAATCACCTCAAAGTGCAGCATTTGCTGATCCTTCCCAAGCCAAACCCACCGGGCCCATGAGTATAGGTGTCAGATTCCTAACTAATCATGCTCTGAGGCCCTAGTCTGATCCTGGCCCATTGGGGGTCAGGGCATTGGGCAGAGGCATCAAGAATTGCCTGTCTGAGCACAGTGATCTCTGGCTCCAGGGCTTATAGGAGTAGAGCTAAGGACTCGCCCTCCTCCTGTCCCTGATCGGAGAAGAAACACCAGAGAAATCCCCCTCCAGTTCCTCATCCAAGAAGACCTCTTCCCTTACACCCTCCAAGTCAGGTGATACTCTTCACCCCAGTATGGGACTGCCAGGAGCTCACAAGGAGCATGGTACTGTTTGCCTGCCTCTGAAACTGCTGCTATCCACCAGAGCAGGCCCATCCCCAGTACTGGCAAGAGAAAAGTAAAAGTGGACATTTCCTAAACAGATGGTACCAATGCACTATGAAAAGAGTTGTTGCTGGTACCAAAGATTGCAACAAGATTAATTCTGCTGGTGCTGCAAAAAGAAAGGAGCCCGTTCCATCCCCTTGCATCTGGGGATAGATGTTCACATCCTCTTGGCCTGGAATCCCCAATCCTGTCGGAACTGATTCTGACCAGGGAGATCCCCGCATCATCAGTCCAGGGCATGCAGGAAAGGTAGAGTCACTCTCCACTTCCATCGACCAGCGAGGGCATAATATGGCCCCCAGTACTGATGGCAGCACCCATGGCATTTGAAGCCTCCTCCTCTGACAAGTTGGGTGTTAGTGGGAGAAAATTACAACTCCCATTGAGACAAGAGGATAGTCTGGATGGAGAATCCAGAGTGTCTTGGGCACTGTCCCCATGTCATAAGAGAGATTATGCATTTTGGGACCAATGGTATCCTACTCTGTGTGGACTGTCCCAGTTTCCTTTTGACCCCTCGCACTGGCCTTACTGGGGCCCATGTAATCCATACATGTGCCATCCCAAATCTATACATTCCCACTGGGAATCTTGACAACTCTCCCCTCGCAGAGATGATTCTGAACCTCCTCTAGAGCTGATGGAGGAAGAGGAGGAACCGAATCCAATGGAACCACCAGCTCTGACAGGGTTGTCATCTTCATCCCCACATGAGGTGGTATCACCAGCCTCACCTTTACCACCTGATGACTATAGGCAATGTCAAGACCTACTGAGGAGGCTCACAGACATGCTCCAGAACCCTCTGGAGGAAGTGCTGGACACCCCTCAAACTACTGGACATTCTCCAGAGCGCTGGTCCTAGCAAGGTTGGCCTTCCCAGTAAGAAAGCCATCTTAGAACTGACCAAGACAGTTTTGGCAAACTCCAGTCACTTATGGACCCCCTCCTCCAAACACACACAAGAAGAATGGAGAAGAAATGCTTCATGCCAGCTAAAGGAGCAGATTTTTTTTATCATTACTTGCTTCAAATTTGTTAGTAGTTCAAGTTGTCTCTGAAAGAGGCAGACAACATCAACCTAAATCCACCCCTTCTGATAAGGACGCTAAATGCCTAGACCTCTTATTGAGAAAATGTTTTACTTTGACTAGCTTACAGTTCTGCATAGCAAACAATCAAGCTTTAATGTCAAAATATGATTTTATTAATTATACTAAGCTTGTGGAATTGACTGACAAACTTCCACAGGAGGATAGGCTGCAGTTCAAAGCATTTGTTGAGGATGGTAAATTGCTAGCCAGATCATCCCTCCAGGTCTCAGTCGATGCAATGGATACAACCTCCCAATCAATGGCAACTTCTATGGTCATGCGTAGGGTATTGTGGCTCCAATCCTCTGGATTTCCCAAAGAAGTCCAGTGCATAATGGAGGATCTGCCCTTTGAGGGAAACAATTTCTTTAGTGAAAAGACAGATGAATTGTTACATTCCTTCAAAGACTCAAGGGCAAGCCTCTGTGCACTTGGCATCTACACTCCAGTACTACAGATCTCAGCCCTACAGACAGCCAACCAGGAAGTGGCAGATTGTTCAGTATAACAAGCACAATGTGTCCCTCCCCATCCTCATTCCAACCCCAGCCTCCCACCAGAAAATACTTTTGATGGCACCTTCGAGAGCTGCAAATTAATCCCTCTACCACATCTATCTGTTCAGGAATCTATCTGTACACAATGTGATGGCTGCATAGCTCACATTTCCCAAGCCTGGCATCTTAGACAAGTGGGTTCTGGAAATTATCACTACAGTTACACCATAGTTCTCCCCCCACCCCCATCCCTCTTCAGGGACCCATCTTATAAGAACATGTACTGACAAAATGTAGATTCCCTGCTCCATCTGAAGAATGGAGACCCATTCTAGATCTCAGGCAGTTGAACATCTTCATACAATGTTTAAAAGTTCAGGATGATCACCCTGGCATCCATAATTCTCTCATTGAACAAAGGTGATTGGTTCACAGCTCTTGATTTGAAGGACACTTATTTCCAGATAGACATCCATCCTGCACACATGAGCTTCCTGAGATTCACCAGTACAGAGTGCTCCCCTTTGGCCTCGTGACAGCACTGAGGGTATTCACAAAGGTGCTATTAGTAGTGGAAGCCCACTTCCACCACCAGGCCTCATCAGTTTCCCCTATTTTTCACTGGTTACTGATGGGGAGATCTCATCAGGAAGTATAGATGGCTAAGGTGTCCCTGCTCAATCTCCTCTGCTCATTGAGGCTTTGAGAAGTCTATTTTAGGGCATGTCTACACAATCAAATATTTTGAATCCAGAGGCCAGGGATACTAGTTGGCCAATTAGCTATAGTTCACAGCTAATTAATTGGAATCCCACTGGAGCCTGAAGAATTTATTCGTATGTATGCTGCTGATGTGAACTGAGATTGTACTAAGTACTCCTGTTTTTTAGAGGAATACTTAGCACAATCTACCCTTTGCACAGGCAGCGTACACAGGATCAAATACTTTGGGTTCTGGGGGGCTCCAAGTGTGTTGTTTGACTGTGAACTATAGATAACTGGCCATTAACACCCCTGGTGTTCCCCGGTGTCAGAAGTATTTGATTGTGTAGACATGGCCTTAGGTCCCAGGTGACCCTGGACTCTAACAGGGCCAAAGCTTATGTACCTCAGGACAGAGTCCAGTGCATAAAGGATCTTATCACTCAGCTTCAGCTGAGGCCCCAGACTACAGTTCACCTCTGTCTCATTCAATTAGGTGATATGGCTTCATGCACTTGTGACTCCCTTCACAAGACTTTGCCTTTGACATCTGCAGGGTTGGCTATGGACAGCTATACTCTACATGCCAAGAAAGCACAGTCTGGACAAACTAGTCTCACTCCCCCACATCTCTGGCTTCTTTCTCTGGATGGGAAAACAGTGAGACAGTGTGGGTGGGTCCCTTTTGTCCCTCCACATACCCACAAAAAGACAAACCAAAGACAATCCTTAGTAATGTGGGGAGCTCATCTGGAGAATGAACCTAGAAAAGACATGCTCAGAAGTTATGGACAGATTGCGCCACAATAGTGGGAAGGACAAGGAAGACTTCAGGACTATCCCTTAACTCCCTGCAGGTGCACTTAGCAGCTACTAGTGCTTGTCATCCTCTGGTGAACAACCACTTATCTTCACCCATCCTGTTACAGTACGTTGCCTAAAAGATATCATCCGAACCTCTCCTCCAGTAATGTAACCTACCCCAATTATAAAATCTCAATCTAGTCCTATCTGAATTAATGAAGACTCTGTTTGAACCCTTAGCCTCATGTTCCTCAGCCCAGGGTTGCCTTTCTGGTTGCCATCACCTTCGCCAGCAGAGTAGGTGAACTGGGAGCCCTCATGGCTGATCTGTATTACACTATCTTCCATAGATACAGTTTCCATGAGATTACCTCAGGGGTGAATTTCAGATGTAATCTCTGAGTTCCATCTAAATCAGACTATTCATTTACCTGTTTTCCTCTCAAAGCCACCTGCCACCAGTAATAGAAGACTTCACTGTTTGGACATCTGTCCAGCCTTGGCTCTCCTACCTACAAAGCACAAAGTCCTTTTGGAAATCACGTTTTGCAAAGGATATAAATAGTCTAGATATGAGAGGGGAAGCAATCTCCTCTTGAGACTGTCCAAATGCATTTTGGGCTGCATTCTGCTCTGTTAATGACTACCCCTCCTCCACAAGGTCTGAGGGCTCACTCTACTAAAACCCAGTCTGCATTGGTAGCCTCATTTTGAGATATCCCTCTCCTGAAAATATGTAAAGCAGCAATGTGGGGCTTGGGTCACACTTTTACAAGACATTATGCCTTGGTGCAAGCTTCTACAACTGATGCATCCTTCGGCGGAGCAATCCTCCAATCAGTGGTACAGCCAGGGTCCTTATACCCTCTTCTTCGAAGAATACTGTTTGGTAGTCCCCCACAGTGGAATACCCCGAAGGACCATCACTCAAAGAAGAAAGAGGTTACTTACCTTGTACAGCAACTGGAGTGATGTGTGGTCCCTATCTGTATTCTGCTATCTGCTCTCCTTCCCCTCTGCTGCAGAGCCTTATGCTAGGGGTATTTATAATAGAAAGGGAACTGGAAAGGCAGTTGGTCTGCACTACCACTATTGCCCTAGGTCAGTGTTTTTCAAGCTTTTTTTCATTTGCAGACCCCTTTAGAAATCTTAGGCATAGTCTGCAGACCCCTAGGGGTCTGTGGGCCACAGGTTGAAACCACTGCCCCAGGTTTAGAACACAAGGGGGAGACAGGTGCTGGCACAGACAGACACTGCCAGCAAAAATCTTCCAGTCCCAGGCACATAAAGTACATGTGCCCACAGTGGAAGACAGATAGGGACGACACATCTCAAAGAATTCCAGTCTGCAAGCTAAGTTCTTTTCTTTATTAACAGTAAATCAGCCCCTGTACCAGCCAAGGTTAGTAATCCTGTTCTATATCTTGATGTGTGCATATAACAGCCATTTATAGCAATAAGAGTCATCTGGGGGCATGAAAAGGAGAAGAGACTAGTTCAATAGTGTGTTTTCCAGATTGTACTGCCATGGCTTGTTACTACTCTCCAAGGAACAAGCAATGTAGTATTTGTTATTGGGACTGAAATCTGCCTGGCACTACTCATGGTGTTGGCTCTCTTAATTGAAGTCTGAATATGAAAATAAAGCAAAGCATCCTAGGAAAGTTGCATCAGACTATTGTGAAGATTATCATTTTATTACTAATAATGAAATGTTGTTCTTCATACATGTTTCATCAGCTCATTTTCCTGTGCAAGTTCATAACTCCCAAATTACATTATCTCCCTAATAGTGGTGGATGCTCGAATGGCAACACTTTAATCTTGCAGAGGGAAGTGTCATGACAACAGTTGCAAAACTAATCTTCACCATATTAAGCCATAAGCGCTGCTCCAAATTGAACATGCAGCATATGTTAGTAGGCAGATTTACAATAATATGCAATGATCTTTTTTAAAACGGGCTTTAAAGAAGGTATTTATATCAAACTGAAATTCTTTTTATTAACAGAACTCTGTTCACTGAAACTGAAAATATGTAACACACTGAAATGATTTTGTAAATGATTGTTATACCCCTTTGCATTTCATAACTTGATATTCATGTAACATTAGGCTTACAATTATAACCACTAACAAGATCAAAAATATCTTTGAAATGTATAACATGATAATCACCATAGTTTCTAAGCACCAAAATGCAATAAATGAAGAATAGCAAAGAAAATCTAGTGTCCCTTTCCTTGGGATTTGGTCATTTATGTTTGAATATTTTTCTTCCTCCTCTCTCTTCTCAATCTCTCCCTTGTCCTTGCTTACTCCTGTCCCTTTTTCTTCTTCCTCCTATCATTCTATTCCTGTTTTGGATAAACTTCTGAAAAGCTGAATTTTGCATTGCACTTTGAAGGTGTTTAGGATACAGCACATTCTGACTCTTTCAGTGTCATGTTCCACACTTTTAGTGCAAATTAAAGATCTCTTAATATCAGCTTGTTCACATTGCACATATAGGACACAATTTTACTCTTGCATACATCCATGCAACTCCCACTGAAGGTGTCCGGCATTCTGGAATTCTTTCAAATATCTTCCTTTTGGCTTTAGTATCTTCAGAGTCATGTTATGTATTGTAATGTTAGGATTAAATTAAATTGTCACAGGGTGACACTTTTTTAAGAGGGGAAAGGCAAGTGCACCTGTGATCAGTCAGCTGGGTTTAAGAAAAGTCATGGTGGGGGGAGGAGAAGGGACTGACTGGATGAGTCAGGCCTGAGATATGCAGTATAGTAGCCTATGGCTGGATGGGTGTTAACAGGCTACTTAACACATTTCAAGGGACCATTTATGGTGAACTACTTATGCTAAACAATCTGTCCCATGTTGTATTTTGCTGAGACACTCTGATTAAGTTTCCCAGACATGAAGAAGAGCTTTGTGTAAACTTGCAAGCTTGTCTCTCACCAACAGAAATTGGTCCAATACAAGATATTACCTTACCCACCTCGTCTCTCAGACATTAGTCAGTTAGGAAAGGGGCAGAGAGAGCAGACAGGGGGCTCTCGTTGTCTGATAGAGTCTGCAGAGGGCAGAAAGCTCTGTAGATGTTCCCTGGGAACAGAGACAGGCCATAAGCCAGGAGGCCTGGGCAGCGGGAGGAAGACTGTGGAGCAAGAGGAAGGCTCTGTGGAATGGCCCTGTGGCTACTGTCCTGTACAAGGGGCAGGGAGCTGGGAAAGAACCCAGGAGGGACATGAGACTCTTTAAAGCCAGGGTGGGTGGACACTGTGTTATTGCTTTGTTTTGAGTTTTTGAGCTTGAAATGGGGTCTGGGGTGGGGGACTTGGGGAGCCTGAGAGCCCTCTAGTCTGAAGGATGATTGAGACTGATGCAGAATCTGGAGTCACAGGAGGTGGTGGAGCCCAAACCTTTTGAGTTGTGATATTGAACTTTATTTTGTGATTTGAGATTCCCCATATTAACAAATTACCATGTGATATGGGTGCTATTTGCTTAAAGTCTTGGAGAAGCATTATTGAGTGCTGGCTGGTGAGTCTTGCCCACATGCTCAGGGTTTAACTGATCACCATATTTGGGGTCGGGAAGGAATTTTCCTCCAGGGCAGATTGGCAGAGGCCCTGGAGGTTTTTCGCCTTCCTCTGCAGCATGGGGCACGGGTCACTTGCTGGAGGATTCTCTGCACCTTGAGGTCTTTAAACCACGATCTGAGGACTTCAATAACTCAGACATAGGTTAGGAGTTTGTTACAGGAGTGGGTGGGTGAGATTCTGTGGCCTGCGTTGTTCAGGAGGTCAGACTAGATGATCATAATGGTCCCTTCTGACCTTAAAGTCTGAGTCTATGAGAAGCCATGAGAAGGAGTTGGGGGTGGGGGGGAGGACCTGCAGGGTCACCCATGTCATGAGGGGGCACTCCAAGATGGCTATCCTGTGACATAGGCTTTCAGTGGATGTCTACAGGAAATCTGGGAATGGGTGACAGGGCATGGATCACTTGTTTACCTGTTCTATTCATTCCCTCTGGTGCACCTGGCATTGGCTACTGTTGGAAGACAGGACACTGGGCTAGATAGACCTTTGGTTTAACCCAGTATGGCCATTCTTATGGTCTTATGTTCTTATACAGTACAAGGAACATCACTCCAGTGAATATAGATCATGGTAAACACTAGACCGCAATCCCCATGAATTAGGGAAGCATTAGTGAATGGTATGGCTCACTGTTTGTATAGTTCTTTTGTATACTCTGTGCAAGGGAATATTGCCACTACTGTGTGTGTATGTATATTATACATACACACAATTTCCTGATGCATTAGAGAGGGAAGGTGACAGACTGAAGCAAATTGTCTGAATTCTTTGCTGGTGACCATTCCCTCTCTATCTTCTGTAAATTGGCTGTTTCCCTTTTGCTGCTCTTTGGCTAGCATCTTTGTCTCTTTGCTTTGGGCTTGAATAGGGACTGGGAGTGGCTGGCTCACTTCAAAAGCAATTTCACCCCTCTTGGTATTAGGGTGACCAGATGTCCCGATTTTATAGGGACAGTCCCGATTTTGGGGTCTTTTTCTTATATAGGCTCCTATTACCCCCCACCCCCTGTCCTGATTTTTCACATTTGCTGTCTGGTCACCCTACTTGGTATTGACACCTCCTTATCAATTATTGGGAGTGGACCATGTCCACCCTGATTGAATTGGCCTTCAACATTTTGTTCTCCACTTGTAAGGTAACTCCCTTCTCTTCATGTGCCAATATATATTTATGCCTGTATCTGTAATTTTCACTCCATGCATCTGAAGAAGTGGGTTTTTTACCCATGAAAGCTTATGCCCAAATAAATCTGTTAGTCTTTAAGGTGCCACTGGACTCCTCATTGTTTTTGCTTTGGAGAACTTTCAACCCCTCAGTCAAATATGGATCATCACCCTAGTCCCTCAGAGCGACATTAATAGGGGCCATTCTTGAAATACTTAGTAGTTCTTAAAATATTGGTGAATTGCACCCTTTCCCTTCCCAAACCCTGACACTTCATGCTGGTGGGAACCCAAGCCATGAAAAATCAAACATTTACTTTGTTAATTTTTCTTCCATGGGTGTGGACACCCATTTAGGCAATCCATTTGGAATAAGGATATAAGAAAAATAACTAGCTCTAAGCAATAGGCTAATCTATTAGCTCTAAAAACTGAGGAGTAACCTCTTTAGTGTGACAGCTTTGGCAGTCATTGACTGGAGAGTTTGCAGTAGACAGACAGTGGAGGAGAAGCTGGCACCAGAATTCTAGCTCCACCCCTGTTTGTCAAAGTCTGACTGAAACTGAGGCGGAAAATGCCCAGAACTTACAATGGCATTATCACATCATAGAGAAGAATTAACAATGTAAATAATAGTTCTTGTCAGAGTTTTCTAGTTTTACTCAGCTAGCTATTGTGGATTCCACCTTTAAAAACAGGTGGGTCTGGATTTAAAACCAAAACTAGTCGTCTATTTTAAAAGAATTGAATGAAATGTCTATATGACCAATTAGTTGCATTCAAAAAAGGGAAGGGTTACAATATTGTGACTAGATTCTCCATCTGTCTCTACCAAAACTGAAATTAATATCCCAGAGCCTTGTTAAAATGATAATTTGGAGGAAAAATAGGAGCTTTCATCTGATATTTCTGAATCTTTAGCACAGATAAATTTCTGAACACCATTAAATTGAGTTATGGAATGCTACATAATATATGCTTTAAAAATCTTACATACTTATTTCATTATGAGGCATATGGTGTTTGAGAGGTTTAAATTACTAGCTATATGAGGGAAATTATAGAGTAATTACCTCCTGCTTATTCTTCATTTCCTTTTTTTCACTCCTTCTGTTTATATGAATTCTTTTCACCCTGCTTGTCCTCTGGTCAGTCATCAAAGTCAATCAGCACCTGTGGAGAGTGTTATGCTTTTTTAGATATGAAATATAATTTGTATTTATTGAGTCTGTTAGCACAATTTTGTTAATAGATATCATTAAGATTTATAGGCAACTTATTAATAGTTGAAACACTTTAAGAATTTAGTTATAAACCTCTCTAACTTAATTTTTATTTTATCTGTAAACCTTCAGTTGGTCAATTTAAAAAAAAATCCCCAGGTCTTATAGAAATGCTAATATTTGACTTGCGTATCTATGAAACATTCTCTATGAAGCTGGATAGAAAAGTTTTCTATAGTGGTTTTTGTTAACACTTCTTTTTAAAACTTAAAACTTAATAAAATTACACAGCCACATCAACTATACTCCAAACTTGGAATAGAGCCATAATTCATAAAAGCAAGTAACAATGTCTAAAAATAGAGCATAGCTACTGAAAAGTCAGCCAGATCTGAATAGCATGATTTTAACATCTGGCTAAGTGTTGACTTATTCAGATAGGTAGACATTCTGCATGGATACAGGATATTTTATTTTAACATTAATAATTATGTATTTGAAATTGCACTTTGCCTTTATGTACATTTTATGAAAATGCTTCCTCTTCCTACCTATATCGACTATTATCTCTTCGGGTCACATTAAAAAGATGAGTGCCGTTAGTCACCCTGACAATGAGTGTAAAACTACCAGTGATAGACAAGTCTCCATTGACTTTCTGTTGCTGTTGTTGAGTGGAGAGAAACTCAGTGATTACCTGAATGTGTTGTAGTAATGTATCTGGGAATTGAGTAAGGCATTTAGATAAAAGCGTCTGACACACGTCAAAAGCATCCAATTTAGTGTGCTAAATAGACTAGGTAGTGTTTAAAGACGTCACAGTGGACTGCCTGGGAATCTGGGACCAGGTAGACACTAATGTTTAGTGGAAGGTAAATCCAGGCATACATACAAGTACAAGGCCCACATAACATACAAGTTTATGACAAGTGTGCGCCTGAAGTTAAGTTTCTGAGTCCATATGGAGAATCTGATTTTTGAATTGGCCTGATGTAGCAAGCATCTACAACTCACAGTAACTAGAACAGGATTTTTGGGTGCTCAGCATTTGAAGTTAATGGTACTACTTGCAGTGTGTGAAGTTAAGCAAAAGTATAAATCTGCAGGATCACACCCTTAGCATTTCCAGTTTGGGGTCAGTACTCTGTATTCTTTATACCAAAGAGAGGCTCAGTTAGGTATTATTGAAAAGCTGAATCCAGACTTAACATACCTTTTAAAATATTTTGAGGTCTGTCCAAAGCACCACCTGCTACCTTATTTCTCTTTCAACTCACTGTTGGTTAATTTTAAACCTACCGTAATCCGTCACCCAGAATATAGGCATATTCATTTAGTAATTCAATAATTACTACTAAAGATTCAAATAATGTGTAGTAAGTGAGAAATCTATATTGAAACCAGAACATTTTTAAATAATACATATTTGTGCATAATAGGTCAGCAGGAAAGTCACTATGGCTGTATAGCTTTATTTTTAATGAATTAAGCCATGCAGGATATGAATGTTAATTCTGTACAGAGAGCAGCAAGGAACAGAAATTGAAGAAGCACAAGGGAGACTGTCAACAGCCTTGACAGTTAGGAGTAGATTAATGCTGAGTTGAGCTAATACAGTTTTGGAGACCTTCCCAAGTTGCAGCCTTGCCACCAGACTCTTCAAACGAACTCTCCAAAATAGATTCATCTTCTGACCCTCAATGCAGCACCTGTATCATCCGCCTCAGTTTTACGCCTCTTCATCTTCTTCCAGAGGCCTCCTCTGTGCTGAGCCCCTTTGTTCTCCCTTCATCATACATACATTAAGAAGTTTACATTTTTCTGGACACGCAGCTCATTGGATCAGGCTCCTCCATAGAAGGGTATTGGGTGGTAGAGTAAGTAGAGGGGGAAAAGGATAAGACTGAGTGGAAAATGAGAAGGTGGCTTGGTGAGATCTAGAAAGGGAGGTCTGAGTAGGATCTGAGGAAGGAGAGGACACACTGGGGGCAAGAGGTAATAAAAACAATAAATAGGTATATCTCCATATATTATTATCTCATAAAACTGGAAAGGACCCTGAAAGATCATTGAGTCCAATCCCCTGTCTTCACTAGCAGGACCAAGTACTGATTTTGCCCCAGATCCCTAAGTGGTCCCCTCAAGGATAGAACTCCCAAGCCTGGGTTTAGCAGGCCAATGGTCAAACCACTGAGCTATCCCTCCCCCACCACTGAGGTGTTTTAATAGCTGACAGCACCAAACAAATCACTGTCTGCTTCCTGCTTCACCTCCCTACTTCCACCACCTGGGTCATAAAACATGATCACTATGGAATTACCCCCAGATGTCCAGGAGATCAGCACCATTATGAGCCTGAAGATGTGTCCCATATATTCATAGATTCCAAGGCCAAAAGGGATTATTGTGGTCATCTGACCTCCTGTATAACCCAGGCCATAGGACTTCCCCAAAGTAATTACTAGAGAATATCTTTTAGAAAAAAAAATCTAGTCTTGATTTAAAAATCATCAGTGATGGAGAATCCATCACAACCTTTGGTAAATTGTTCCAATGGTTGATTACCCTCTCATTTCTAGTCTGAATTTGTCTAGCTTCAACTTCCAGCCTCCGGACCATGTTATACCTTCCTTTGCAAATTGAAGAGTCCATTATTAAATATTTGTTCCCTGTGTAGATAGTTATAGATTGCAATCAAGTCACTCCTTAACCTTCTCTTTGTTAAGCTAAATAGATGGAGCTCTTTGAGTCTGTCTTTATAAAGCAGTTTTTTCTAATCCTTTAAAAATTCATGTGGCTCTTCTCTGAACCCTCTCCGATTTATCAACCCCCTTCTTGAATTGTGGGCACCACAACTCGACACAGAACTCCAGCAGTAGTCATACCAGTGCCAGATATATAGGTAAAGTAACCTCTCTAGTCCTACTTTTCCGCTATTTATGCATCCCAGAATCCCATTATCTCTTTTGGCCAAAGCATGACACTTGGAGCTTATGTTCAGCTGATAATTCACCATGATCCTCAAATATTTTTGTGAGGTGAGTCCTCACCTTCCACTGCATTTTTTTCTTTTTCTTTCTGGTCTCCTGCAAGTATGTTGATTCAGGGTAGGTCTATACGACAAGCACTACAGCTGAAGCACTGAAATTATGCCACTGTAGTGTAGACACTACAGCAATGGAAGAGGCTTTTCTGTCACCATAGTAAATCCAGACCCTTGGGAGGTGGTAGTTAGGTTTACGGAAGAATTCTTCCATCAACCTACCAGTGTCTACACTGGGGCTTAGGTCAACCTAACTGTGTCTTTTGGGGTCTGAATTTTTCACACCTCTGAGCGACATAGCTAGGTCAACCTAAGTTTTAGGTGTAGACAAGGCCACAGAAGAGGTTTAAGACAGTGCCGCTCTTCAGAGCGCTTAGATCTTGGTTATACAGCAGATAGCAAGTATTTTAATGCCTACTGTGATGGAATGAAGTACTTGTCGCCAACAAATATTTGTGCTTGTTGTGAATTACTTCTTTTCAGGTGAGCTAAAAGAGCTTATCCATTAGCTCAATTGGTAGAAGCTTGGGGGTTTGGATCCCAAGGACATGAGATCTGTTTCTAATGGTGTATAAATGTGGGTATCAGAAAACTAGTGATTACTTCTGTTTGCAGTTAGTCACAAAACATTACATAGCCTAAATCTACTTTAATTTCTGCTTTGTAATACTCACAATTTTTATATGCCTCACTACTTCGTATGCCTAGATCCCATTGTGACTGGGTGTATGGTAGTGGGGGGAGGTAATTTCCCCTATTCCATAATTAAATTTGATTTTTTTCAATGCCTCTTTATCTTTTCACAAGTTCTATGACTACTGTGTGGCTGAATAATATGCCATTATTTCTGAGAAATAAACCAGGAACATCCAGCTGTATTAGATGAGAGCATATCAATAATGAGCATAAAATGCAGCCACCTCTTCTCTGCACTGAATCTTTAATGCTGCCCAAATAAGAACTTTAGAACAAATGTCAGCAGCTCTAGCTGCGACCCCCTTTCTCTAGTGAGCAGCGTTGACATTCTGCAAAGTAGGAATTCCCACTGATGTAATGAACTAGTGTAAATCCACATGGTCTAAGACAGAATCCTCTGGCAGGCAATATTTTTCTCCCATAACTTGCTCAAATATGAGGGTGTCTGTTTGCACGCATGCCTGTCTCATTCCCTTTTGAAAGACAGATCAGAAGATCTCTAGCAGTGACAAAATACAACAGCAGCAAATTAGATTTCGCAGTTTGTTCTGATTATGATGCAGCACTAAAGGCTCTGGCAACAGAATGAAGTATTTAAACTGGAAGGGCAAGCAATGATGATGAACTAGATGGGCTGCTGTGGTGTTAGTGTTGAAATGAGGGGGCTGGATCCCCAACTGGTGTACATCAGCATGGCTTTGTTGGCGTCAGTGGAGCTATGCTGTTTTACACTAGCTGAGGATCTGACTCTTTACAAATACTAATTCCCTCTACAAAACTGGGGGACTCTCCAAGTATTTATTTCTTCCAAAATGTGTATGTCATTTGAACCACTAGAAAGTGAAGCTTTTTAAAATGAAAATTGCAAACTGAGAATGCATTAGCTTTTAGTGTTTCTCTTAGACAGCTACCTCAAGAAATCCAAGGACAGAGTGACCCAGCATGCAGACTTGGAGGCATAAAGCAATCAACTCCATCAAGAAACTATTTGGAGATTTCATTTTATAAGTTACAAGCATGCTTTGGCATCCCTCTGTTATGATGTCTCATATGATCTTGCAAGTCACCCATATGTATTGTGAGGAAAAAATAAAATTACATATATATCTTGCCTGGAGACACTATCTGCTGTTCTGTGCTTACAAATGGATGGCTCTCATATTCTGCCAGCTGTCATAGGCATATGCCAGTGTGCTATGTCAGGATTTCTCCTGATTCCTCTGTTTTTGTTAAGTTGTAGACTCCTCGGACTCAGCAAAATACATGCTGGGGGCTGCTGAATGATTCTTTTTTCCTCCCACTGAAGGTCTTCAGGTTCTCCAGTGTTCTGTTTTAATTTGCATAAGTAATTGACATCTCATTAGGTAATTGGAAAAACCATGTGATTAGAAACAACTCAGAGGAGACAGTCTCCACTTGTAAATTACATTAGGAGCTGTATTGGATTTAGAATAATACATCAGAAAACAACCTGATGTAGTATCTGGAATCCAGCTGAGGAGAAACAAATGTAAAAGTATATTTTAAGACTTACATTTAAAATACCTAAGAATAGGATTAGTAATTTAAAAAAAAAAAAACCTTTAGTACAAATACAAGCACTTTTAACCAATGTTTTCCATCTCTAAGTTATATGACTTGATGTTGTTGTTTTTTTGTTCAACCTTACAAAAACAAACCAATTTGGACTTAACAAAATTTTGTTAAGGAGCCAGACTTGTTTCAAGTCTCAAAATAAGGATTCTTATTAAAAAAATAGTGGATAAAAATCACTAAACAAAACCCAGCCACTGTTACACTAAATCCAACCAGCACTAGGCAAAAGTATTAGTGATTTTATAGATTACAAAAAAACTCTTTTGATTATGTTCTGTTAGCATTATGCTAAATTTGATTATCCTAGTGATTATTTAGGGCTAGAACAAAATATTCTTCACATGAAGTGATGGTCACACTTACACACACAAGTGTGATCTGCTTACTTCACATGTCACTCTGACATCAGTGCAACTGTCTACGGTGTAAGGGACTTTTAACATAAGGAAGGATACAACAGTCTGTGCCTTAACCTGCACCACTCTATGGCTACATCTACACTACAGGGGGGAGTCGATTTAAGATACGCAAATTCAGCTACGTGAATAGCGTAGCTGAATTCGACGTATCACAGCTGACTTACCCCGTTGTGAGGACGGCGGCAAAATCGACTTCTGCGGCTTTTTGTCGGCGGCGCTTACTACCACCTCCCCTGGTGGAGTTAGAGCGCCGATTCGGGGATCGATTGCCGCGTCCCAACGGGACGCGATAAATCGATCCCCGAGAGGTCGATTTCTACCCGCCGATTCAGGCGGGTAGTATAGACCAGACCTATGTCTTCATGCCTACTCCTCTCCTCTTTTTCCCCTTGAGGAGTAGCTGTTTGGAGGTATTTTTAAAGATTGCAATTGCATTTAATTCAGCCTGGCATGACTCATTGTTGCTCTACTTAGTACTCTTCTGATGTGAATACTGCAGCTTTGAATTATGTTTCAAGAGGCCAGTGTTTTATAGTAAATGTTATAACCCTAGCCACACTAGTACCCATCTGTGGTTTTTGGTCAAACATTTTAATTTGCTCTCCCAGGTCATTCCAAAAAATGTGTACAAAACTATGCTACAAAAATATAGTTGCAAATATATTGTTGCAACCTTTCAGCTAGCAACATCTTGATTCATGGTCATCATGTTCTGAAGTATTACCAGTTCTGAACTAGTAATATAATTGGGTCTACTATTAATCATTTGCTATTACGTTGTAGGAAGGGACTCTTCAGCATATGGCATTTTTTCTGCTTCGTGACTGGATGACTCTCAAAAGAACAAAGACCTTTCAAGATAGGCAAGTGCATTTGTTCATGTATTCATGGCACTTTCCTTTTGCAGACATTCTTGAGAATAACAATTTGTTTGCACAAAGGCTGTGAAAAATGAATAAAAGGGGGCAAAAATAAAATTGAAGTAAATTCATTTTTTTATTTGAACAAATATCAGTGAATACTTTTTTGCAGTCTTCACCCAGCTCTTAATAGAAATTTCATTTTCAATTCTGTGGCTGGGTATGCAACATATGCATTACTTAGGATTCAGCATTTCCCACGTTTTGCATTTAAAGGTATGACTCTGACCTTAATGTATCAAAAGGCTAATGTGTACACAACCTTCCTTTTAAAAAAAAATTCTAACAAAAATATCAGCATACATATGGCAGGATTTTCTGTTCCACTAAATCCACTCTGAAGCTAGCAGTGGAAAGTAGAACTATTTTATGACAAGTCATGATCTTTGTCACCTCAGCTTGGCTGTATGGAACATGGATTTTTAAATGGGTTTAAACTGTTAGTTAAATATTAAATGTAAACAATTTTTTTTATTGTAAAGTCAAGGGCATTTTCTGACTTTTCTCAATTTCCTATAGCAAACATCTCTAATTGAAATGTAATGTGCCATTACTTATTCTTCTTTTTTAAATTAAAACTATGACTTTTTGGCCTGATAAAACCCATTCTGGCCATGACAAAGGGACTTAACTTGTGGTTTTAAAGTTTTCCCTCTATAACTGATCTGTCTATTCCCTTTTTAACTACTTACACATACGTGAAATTTCTTACATGCAATGTTCTAGTACGGGTATTACATTTCTAGTTTATTTCTTCTGAGTGGTTGCAATGAGTCATCTGGAATTATTCATCTGTCTCTCACCCCTTCTCCCTCATGAATGGCTGTGTTTCAAAGCTTGGTCTCTCTCCAATATTGTGCAGCATTCTCAGGGCTGGATATTAAATGTATATTGAATTTATTTGTTTGAATTTTAAGACAGTGATTTTTAATTATGTTTTCATGATCTGTCTTCTTCTTTTGTATTTAAATCCTGAGTGTCCCAGGAACACAGGGTTACAGGAAACCCAATCCTCCCCCCACCCCCATTAGACTTTTGTACTGAAAATTGAGATTCCTCAAACTCTTTGAATAGACTCAGATTCAAGCCTGAACTACTCCAGCTTCATCTAGCTCAGGTAAGAACAGCATGCCATATGAATGACAGCTAAGAATGAATTGCATGTGTAACTGTTTGGAGGAAAGGCAGGGTCTGATCCTGCAAGCCTTGCTCACATGCAAGCTACTGCAGCCAGGCAGATTGGGACTGGGCACCAGAAGTACCATGCTCCCCAACCTCTTAATTACATGGGAGAAGGAAGAGCAGGAGCTCCCGAGTGACTAATTGGTTTCTTTCAGTTCAGTGGCCCAACCAACGAATCTGCGGGAGGGGAATTTGAGTCATTTCATTTTTTAAATGACTTCATTTTGAAATTGTTTGGATCTTTTTCAGAGTTTTTGATTGAAACTTTTTGCCAAATTTGACTTGAATCCATGAATAGTTTTGATGCACTGAAAATACACTTTTCAGTAAATTTATTATTTGCTGGGGAAAAAATAATCAACCAGCTCTACACCTAAACGCAGTGTTTTCCCCTCAGCATGAAGCTTCCTTTTAGCAGGGGCTCTGACAGCATTGAGATGAGGCCTAGCCAGCTCATCATGTGACCTGTCTATATCCTTGCAGCCCCTAGAGCTGAGGGATCTGAGATGTAGATTTGGGCAGAAACACTTTACCTTTTCTATGAGAATTTTCAAGATTTCAAAAAATTTCCTGTCCTGAATCAGGACACAATTCTGATGAACCAATAATTTTTTTGGGGGGGGGGGAAGGGGGAATAGGATTGGGTTAAGTGAAACATTTTGACTTCTTAAAAAAAAAGGTTAAAATAATGTAAGTGTAAATTAATTAAAATTTTGAAACAGTCATTCTGAACTGGAAAATGAAATGTTGTGTAGAAAATGTCAAAATAGGATCTTACCATTTCAAAAATGTTTCTAACTGGGGGATTTGTCCATACCAACCTTTTCCCATATGAGGCTACGTCTTCACTACCCGCCGATCCGTCTCGTGAGGACGCGGTAAAATCGATCCCTGATGGCTCTACCGTCGACTCCGGAAATCCACCTCGACAAGAGGCGGTAGCGGAGTCGGCGGCAGCGCGGCAGCGGTCGACTTTCCCGCGTCCTCACCGCCAGGTAAGCCGACCTAAAATACGCAACTTCAGCTACGGTATTCACGTAGCTGAAGTTGCGTATCTTAGGTCGGAACCCCGCTGTAGTGTAGACCTAGCCAAAGAGAGTTAAAAACAGAACGCTGAGGGAAAGGCTACAGCATATTATAAATGATCACGGTGATGACTGCATACCTTTTTAGTTCATAGTCTTGTTTTGTATTTTTATTATAGGGCAGGGGTGAGGTGAGGGGGAATGGCAAGATGTGAAATGTAATACGATCATCAGAGTAGGAAAAAAGAAGGAAAGGGAAGGAGAGGAGAGGAGAATGGCAGTAGAGGAATTGAGGAAAAGGGGAATCTAGAGAAGCAGAACCAGAAAACCAAAAAGTATGTCCAGAATCCATTTTGTAAAATATAGTCTTCTGACTAGAGCTGGTCATGAAATTTCCAACTTTTTTTGGTCAGAAAATGCTGATTCATTAAAACCAAAACTATTGGAACAACTTTTCGAGAGGGGCTGTTTCTTTCCCTGAAACCACAATGGGGCCACAGTCCAACAACTACAAACAGTAATAGACCAGAGTTCAATGGAACTACTCATAGAAGGAGGTACCACGCCATGAAAGTGTCTCAGTCTTACTCACATGGGGTAGATTCTTGCAGGACTGAGTCCTAGCTGTGTAGTAACTATTTAAAGGTCTTAGTGGATTATCAGTCCCTACACACTTGAATTTTCCAGTAACTTTTAAAACCTAGTGTTAGTGATTTTTTTTTATTTTTTATTTTTTTACACAGTAGTCCCTCATTGTGGGGGCTTCTGCTCAGAGCTGCTGGAATGATTATAGGCTGTCATGATTTGCTCCTTGAATAAAATTTCCATGTCACCCAATATTTGCCTTATTAGCAGAAATAAATATGGTAGCTAATATGCTATTAGAAGTAGTTGGAAATTTTTCAGCTAAACATTAATTTTGTTAAGAAAATGTTTTTGTCCAAACTGAAATTCTTTGTGGAAAAGGGTCAGTTTCAAGGAGACTCACGATTTGGGTGGGGGGAAAAGTTTTAAATTTTGTCAAAAGGTGCTGTTTAGACATTTCTGAAACCAAGTTTCATTTTTGTTTTTGTTCTGAAATGTTAGTTAATTTATACTAAAAATAAGGTTAATTTATTAAAAGATTGAAATGGAAATGTTTAAATTAGCTCAATCCGATTTTTTAAATTATTATTTGTTTATGTTCAGATTTTGAGTTTGCGTTCTGATTTGGGATAGAAAAATTTGAAATCTCAAACTCTCTCAGGATGGAAAAACATTTTCTATCCAGCTGACAGAATGTTGATATTATATTTAAGTACCTCTAGAGTGCTATATTTCAATTATTATTATATGTTGTAAATAAAAATATTGAGCTAGAGGCATAAAAAATCAAACTATTCTTGCCTTGAACCATCAGAATGCTATTCTTAGATTCTTTATTAATAGACTTTGCCACTGTAACATCTAGTTACTAGGATACAACCATGTGACAGGATCTTTATTAGAAATCATGTGGGAGTAAAAAAGGTCAGGAGATTATTGGGGGGGGAGGAAGCTTGATCAGCCAGGAGAAAAGGGCAATAAGGAAGTCAAGTCTGTAATTTTTCACTGTTCCTTTTCCAAATCTATGCTCATATGAAAGGAAAAGTTGGTTTCAAGAAAAATGTATTGGAAATCACAGGGACATCACTTAAATTAAAATTGAGGATACTTATTTATGCGTAACAGTACTAGGGGAAGAGAATCTTTCCTTTGACTTCAGTGGACTTTGGATCAGGTACACAGGAAATAAAATCCCTCTGCCATTGTCCCATGATCAAAATAGGATTCCTTTTAACATTGGCTAAATCGTTACAAAAGATGTATAATTGTATTCTTCTTCCTCACCCCCCCCCCTCCCCCACACCTAGATGGAGTACATGGGAGAGGTGGAGACCACTGCCACCTCAGCTCCATTGTTCCTATGCCTGGATGGACCAGAAATGTGCTCAGACGCTATACCGCTGCCCAGTGTTTGGGCCTAAGAGTTTAAGCCCTGATTCTTCACATGCATACGTGGTTAACCTTACTCATGTGAGTGAAGTTAAGCACCTGCGAAAATGTTTGTAGGATTGGGACCTTAAGTAGTGCAGAGGTGGTGTTCAAGTCCATGCATACACTGTCTTCACAAAAATGAATTTCACCCACTGGACTGCAAATCAGGCCTATAAACTGCCAATTTATATACAGTCTTTTTATTAACAAAAGGATTTTAAATCTTCATATTTGTGGGTGATCTTTAAGATCAGCCATAACTGTAATTTTTTAGGTTTTACACTCTTTTAAAGCTAAAATAACAAAAAAAAGTTTCAATATTCTAAAAATATGCACTCTTTGGGCCCTATGCAGTTCTGAAATGACTGGAAGTCAGGTGATGTGCAGATAATTATTCTAGTAATTCTTTACAAGAAATAATAAGGATGCTGGAAACAGGTATATTTTTCTTTTGTGTGACAAACTAACTCCACTTATGCAGTCACAATTCTGTTAATGTTAGCTAAACGTGAAATTAGCACTTTCTCTAGATCATGATTTGCATCATGAAATAACAAGATAATTAAAGACCTTCTAATAAAATAGTAGCACTTTAAAACAAATAAATATTTTACTTTCCCTTTTTTCAGATTAATTGTTTTAGAAATTTTTCCAAATCAATTTCCAAAGTTTTCTGTTTAAATATCAGATATTTAACTTTCTGCAATTTTTGTTTTAAACATCAAGGGTGAAATCATGGCCCCATTAAAGACAATGGAAATTCTGACATTGACTTCAACAGGACCAAGATTTCATCCCACAAATATGTTGCAGAGAGACTATAATCTCTATTTATATTCTAGAAAAAAAAACCAATTTAGTTTATAAATCTAAATATCAAAATCATTAAGGAAGAAAAGTCACAAAATACTAAATTTCTTTCTCTATATTTCATACTGAAGACCATATCAAGCCATTATTTTTAAGAACTCCTGTTTACCTCAAATGTATAGTTCTGCTTATAAACTGATGGCTTCCTATGTCCCTAAATTTAATTTGTGCTTCAACCACCTTCACCTTTGACTACACACAGTGGAAAGATTACTAGATATAAAAAGGGGTCACAAACTGTACAGGAAGAAAGCACCTTGTTCTAATGAACAACATGGGTCTAATCCATAGATACTGACTTTCTACACCCTTTTAAAGAAGAGAAGTGTCCAGAGAGTTGTCATAAAAGAGAGGGAATGCTCACAAGTAGTGGTAGGTCTTTCCTTCTGGGGAAAAGGATGAGTTTGTTAATAACATAGTTCAATTACTCTACACTACGGCAATGATCCTCTTGACCTTTTCTCTTCCTTGTTTTAGTCTTGTCTCCCACTCCTAATTAGGTGGTAGAGTGAGACTATATTTCATCATAGAAGGGAAAGAACATGAAACATGGATTAGCCTAAAACTTTTTCTCTGTCATTTTCCTTTCCGTTCACCATAAGCTGTAAGCAGCACCCAAATATATTCAATACATTTATCTAAGTAGGCTTATCTGTGTGGAAGTACTTAACAACTGAATTTGAGCTTACTTCATGCTGTACATTCATCAGACATGCTAGATAACAAACAACCCTTGAACAATAAGTACATATCAGCTGACCATCACCACAGGTAAACAGAATTGGTCAAATGAAATGCTTTGTTGAAATGCATTGGGCAGACAGTTCAGTCCTCTGTGCAGGCTTCAAGGTTAATATGTCGCCTCCTATACAAATAGTTAAAACATATACATGTTAAGATGCAAACGTCTGAAACCTAGCCTTTAACACTAGTGTGTGAGCTCCTGAGAGAGATAATTGAATACTCTGTGTGTACCTTTCCATATGATACAGAACCTGCCACTGTCATCCATCTATTTGTCAGTGCCAGATTAAATTACTTCTACATTAGGCAATACATCCATCTATTTTTATACATACTCATCATCCTGGAGTTTCATGGTCTTTCAGAGTTTCTTGAAGACCATTCTGAGCCTACTGCAGAATGCAGCAGCCCATTGATTTAGTAGTGTAAGCCTTGGAGTATATTACACCAGTGATTCAAAGACAGCACTGGCTTTCAATTCACTTCCAGGTGCAACTCAAGGTGTTGGTCTTGATCTTTAAAGAACTGCATGGTCTTGGCTCTAGCTACCTGTGATACTGTCTCTCTTCTTATGTAGTAGTAGAGATAAGCTGATGGGCTCTCCCTCAAAGTCCCTAGATTTAAATGCCTGGCTGCTGGATAAAAGGTATTTATAGTTGAGAGACCTTTGCTCTAGCATTAGGTTCCAAGCTGCATTGGGTAGTCATTTACACTTGTGCAAAGGGGCTGCAAAGCAGTGCCAATTGGCATGCAAATTGCATGCCTATACAAGATGGAAGACAGTGGAGGATTAGACCTTGTATGTAGAGCTGGCTGGAACATTTTTTGATGCACAGGCCTGTGATCTGGTAAACCCAGGTTGGAGTCTCTGCTCTATGTGATTCGGGAGGAAGAACTCTTCTCTGAATTAGGCAAAGCAAAGCCTTAAACCTGCATTTCCCACATCCCAGGTGAGTGCCCTAATCGCCAGACTATAGAGCAAGAGTCTTTCTTTTGAGATGAGACCCGAAAGCCCTAGACTCAAAAAGCTCCCTGAACTGAATCTCCAGTTTTGATTCAAAACCGGACATTTTGACACAACTGTTTTTGTGAAAATATGTCTTTGTTCAAAGTAGAACAAAAACATTTTTTGAAAGCTCAGAAGTTGACTCAAAATAGAATTGGTGTTCTCTGCACAGCTCTACTCATGTTGTTCTGGCTTTTCCTCAGGAGGTGATGGCAGAATATATTGTTGCCCCTTACATATAAAAATGTCATTAAGTTCTGACTCTGATTTCTATGGGAGCTGAAGCAGGCTCTTAAAGAGTTAATGCTGTAGATCTTGCTACACCCAGAAGTAGTATTACCTCTGTCTTTACTGGGCTATTACTAATAAAGCACTTCTCTCTGGCCTTATCCATATACAGAGCTGCAATAGTTTAACTGAAGGAATAGCTTTTAAATCTGTTTCGTTAAACCACTGCAATACCCATTGTGGTTTTGCACTTGTTTAAATAACTTAAATTGGTACAACTTTGAATATAAACATGGCCCCCATCACAACCACTGCTGGCACTCTCTGCTCCCTGCCCCAAGTCATGACATGTGTTAACACTAATTATTTTGGTCACTTTTCCTCGTATAAATACTAGTTTGCATTAATATGGCTTCAAAGCTGAAATGGTCAGAGATCATAAGTTAAACGTATCACCCTATTAGTTCATGTAGGCTCTCTGTATAGTCTAATTTTAAATGATTAGTTGTATAGTACAATACTGTTGTGTGAAAAGTTCTTGCTATCAGATGTGAGACCACTCCAAATGGCTTTCTAATGATGCTGTAAAAGACAATCATCCTTTACTTTAAAGCGCTCTTGTGAGTTTAGCTTACGTTGCTTTGAGTCTGGGTCTCTCACTCTGCTGCAACTACTGCTAGGGACTAGAGCCTTACCCTTGCATATCCTTATGAGGCTGCTCACAGATTGTCATTCATTTGTTGTTCAGTGCAAATCCTCCATTTTTGGACACTTTTGTGAAAGCCATCGGGTCTCAGACTATTTTAGCAATCTCAGAGTTTGGTTTGAGTTGAAAAAAGGACAAAACCAAAATTGTCTTGGTTCTTGTCTCTTGAGTAAATAGGGATTAAGAGTCAGAGTAGAATATTGCTTATTGAACTTTCTAGAAGAGGTGTAAAAAATTAATACAGCACATGGTATCAAGTTTGAAAGATATAGGTGGTAGGTTCTAGGAATTCCATGCTGTTAATTTATAATTCCAGCAGATGGCAGTGTTTCTCAACTAAAGTCTTACCAATACCAGTGCTCCCTGAAGTTTATTTTTGTTATGAAATGCCATAACTGTGCATGGCACTGTACAAAAATCAGATACCTCTTACTGCAGCTAATTGGATAAGATGTTGTAAGTAATATTTGTTGCAAATATTGCATTTTCTAAATCAATTTTTGAATATATATTTTACTATCTAACCAGCTCTGTAGATGGCCAAATAATTATTCACAAGTTATTTCCCTATTATCAGGTATTTTATTTATTATTTGTATTGTGGTAGTGCTTAGGACCCTCAATGATGGAGTAGGTCCCCATTATGCTAGGCACTATACAAATACATAACAAAAACATGGTGCATGCACCAAATAGCTTAGCTCTAGTTCTTACCCCAGTTCTGGTCAGACACAAAGCTACATGGCATAAATGTTCAGTATGTTAGTGGTCCATTGAAAAATATAGTACTAACATTTCTCTATTTCATGGATTATCAATGGAAGAGGTGAGTTCTTAGTAGGAATTTAAGTATTCTGAAGTAATTTTCTACCTGCTTGTTATTGATGACTGGCCAACATAATCTTAGGCTGTATGATCTGTTCTAGTGAATTCTGCTTTGTAAGTAAAGCAGAGTCAAAGTCTTAGATCATTAAAATGACCAGAAAGTTGTTTTTAAATGATTTGGCAAACAAGTAAGCGTGTCAGACTCTCCTCTCAATTACACAGATGTAAGTGCAGATAATAAAAACGTTTAAGGACAGTAACAACTTGTATTAAACTCACAAATTGTTACTAAGTCAAACTTTTGGCAGGCTGTATGTAATACATTTTAAATATTTTCCCCACATGCCATACTGTGACAAACTCTTTGCAACAGAGGTCACTCGGATTAGGGTTTAAGCAGACACGTGTTGCAGGCCATGCTTGTCTGCCAAAGACTTTGACCCTTATTTTTCTTGTCCTATAAAAAACAATGTAATGGGGAGCAATACAAAAATACTCAACCAGAGGTCTGTAACTTTGTAGGTTTGCAGGGGATGGATTAAGGTTGCCACCTTTCTAATGGCTGGTCGCTGGATCCCTGAGGCCCCACCCCACTACACTTCTTCTCTCAAGACCCTGCCACCTTCTCTGCCTCTTCCCCCAGGTCCCACCCCTTCTCTGCCTCTTCTCCCTAAGGCCCCACCTCTGCTCCACCTCTTCTCCCCCATAAAAAACTGGTCATCAGGGCTTGTCAAATGGGATCCAGACAAACAAGCTGAAATCTGGACTATCCCAGTGAAAACTGGACAAGTGGCAACCCTAGGATGGGTCCAAATATTGCATCAGATGGCTAGATAAACCAAGCCCACCACTACATAGATCTCAGCCAGCAATGCAGAGGGACACTTCCCTCTGATTCCTCACCAGCCAATGTAAGCTGACAACCATATCGCTTTTACAAGGGAGTTCTATATCTGTACCACTGGTTGGCCTACCCAGTGTAGATTCTGCAACCCTTCTGAGGGAGGCAGTGGATGTGCAGGGGTTGTAATGCTTCCTTCAGCAATATTCTCACAGTAAGTTTTTCTCATGGATACAGACCACTTCAAGTGCTAGTTTTCGGAAGGCTTCCCCCTGACCATGCCCAGGTTTCCCACATGGCTCATCAGCAAGGTGGCTATTTTTTCCAGAGGTCAGTGAACTTGCTTTTCCCTTGGTTTTATTCCCCTCTGCAGCACACCACAAGAGAAGCCAAGGCTTCAGAGACTAAGCCTAACTGAACAACATTCCTATTAGCTTTCCCTGTGCATGGACTTTAGCATTTATTTTGATAAACAGTATTAGCCTTCTTCGCTGACTTAAACAAATGTTCCCTAAGGCACAAGAAATAACCAAACTTGCCCCATTGAGAATAAAGCAGCACTGAATTTCAAGTAAATCGAACAAGGTAATTCTTCCTTAAAGATACTGATCACTATGTACCAAAAAACCCCAAACCCAAATCCCAGTGTGTCAGACTCTCCTCTCAATTACACATATGTAAGTGCAGATGAACTCCACTGCTTTCAACATACTTACCTTGGATTAACACCGCTGTAGCTGAGAGCAGAATTCAGTCCAATATTCTCTCAGTTAAGATGTAAACAATAAAACAAACAAATAAGAAGCTACTGACTTTTTGTGGGGTAGATTCATCATGTTTGTTCCCTTGCTCAACAAGACAACTTGAAGGATTTTTTTCTTGCTATAACACTTTGGCAAAGCGATTACAGAATTATATGGCAGCAGCAGGAGAGGACTCATCTATTTGGGCAGCTAGTTCCATGTGAGAATCCTCAGCAGCTCCCCACACTTCCATTTAACCTAGTCCCTTTTTTTTTTTTAAACGCAATAGAATGGCCAAATTTTTAAAAAGAACTATATATATCACTTAAGGCAGAGGAGAACTGGTGAGATAAGGGGCCCAATCCTGTAAAGTGCTAAGAGCCCCTGGAAGTTACTAAGTATCTTCAATTCCCTTTGAAATCAATGGAACTTGAGGTTGCTCAGCACCATGCAAGGTCAGGCCCTAAATGAATTGCTTCTGTTTTCAATAAAAATGTTAATGGTCTCTCTCAGAGATGAACCAAAGGATATGCTGTTTTTCAATTACAGGATGATCATATTGGCAGAGGCAGATTTAGTGTCAGCTGTAACGATGGTCGTATTTTGCATACTATCATCCAGTGTATTTGTCCCAGGTAAGATAAAGAATAATTCTGCCCTCTTATACCCCCAAGCCACTGCATTGACTTCCACGGGTTTTGAGAGGGCTGCACAGTTTTAACTGTTGGCAGAGTTTGGTCCTAAGACTATGGAGGAGCAGGGGGGAAATGGGAAGTTCAAGGGCAGCTGCACCAAATCCATGATGTAGCTAGTGAAAATGGCTGAACATTTCCGATGGATCATTTTTCTGTTGTAAAAGGTATTTTGGACAGAATCAAAATGTTCGGTGGAGAACTGTCGATTCCGTCAATATTTTTCACAGAAACCAGGTAGGCTGCCTGGATTCCTGCCAAACCTGCCTCTCCAGACAGATGCCTTTTCAGGCTCCTGACTCTACAGCAGTCAGACTGGAAATCTTCCAAAACATGATTTCCTCCCCACCCCCAAAAATGTTCATCCTGCAGAAATTTTCACATAGCTGACTTTTTGTTCTGAATCTCAGAGAAATGATTTGCATTAAAAAAAATGCAAAATATTCCATGAGATGGGAATTCCAGTTCCTGCACAGCTCTAGTATGTAGTCTCTGCATTGTCTGCATATGATATCTAAGATTATGCTGTCTGCAGAGACAGGCAGCCATTTTGTGTTCAGAGGAGGTGCAAAAACCTTGTGCTCTCTCTCTTGGAAACTTTATTTTTGTTCTTTCTTGGTTTCGCTCTTCTCCTAACTGCAAATAAAGCTCATTCTGATTGAAAGTGCAGTATGGAGAGACCGAACACTGCTGGGATTTCAATCTATTAATCCCGGGAGGCAAGGAGGTATTCTCAATGTGATGCTTAGTTCATCAAGCTAACTGCTCAGGCAAAAGTACCCTCAGGATCTTTCCATTCAGCATTTCAACATCTATTCCACAGAGTAATTTTTATTCATCAACTATAATAGGACTCTAGAGGGGGATAAAAGAAAACATAAGGGATCTAGTATGTCTCCATCTGCTCAGAAAACTCCCACTGGCATGAATGGGATCTGCAGGGTGTGAATAGAGGCTGCCATATAGCCCTTATCTATAGACCTAATTAATCCTTGATATAAATTAATTGACCTCAATGAAGTTACACCAAGGATGAATTTGATCCTATCACTTTTCTTGTTTCATTTAATTTATAATGCCATTTAATGTATTAATGTGCTGAACACTCCCCACAGCTGCAGTAAAGGACAGAAAGTGCCTCTTTCTTTGTATCTCCCCAACCTCCATTATCGGGTATTGGAAAGATGAAGTTTCAATATTTTGCCATTTCTTTAAGGCAGAGGTAAAGATAAAAAGATTACTGTGTGTGGTCTGGCACGTAACTACTTGAGGAACTCCTCTGTTTGACACTGGTTTCAGCTTGGCTTCAAGAATTTGATGTACTATCGTATTCCACTATAGGCTTTTAAGCACTTTTTGAAAAGTCCTAAAATGTCAATATTGTGTTCACCTCTGTTCCTTCCTGAACACTGGACACTTCAAAGCTAATGAAAACTATTAACGGTTTACGTGAATGGATCTCCCTCCATTTGCCTATTTATGGAACTTCGGTACCATTTCAGTCTTCATTTTGAGTTTGTGGGAGATTCATTTATTAAAAGAAAATGACTGTCCTGTCGGTGAACAGAAAAAGGTATGAGTGTGGGAGGGGGGTAGGAGAAGGAGAGAGCAGTGTGAGTGGATGGAGATAGAGGAAATTGGGAGAAAAAGAATGGGGTTTAAAGGAACAGGAAAAAAAATGAGAATGGATGGGTGGAAAGGCGAGAAAGATACATTTGAGAGTGCTGACAATAGTAACTGTGCCATCTGGCTCTTTTCTTCTTACGGGATGCTTTGTTCCCACAGCAAGGGGCCATTCAGTATGAGGAAGGGTGGCAGAATCCGGCCCACAGGGAATAAATCCTGAAGCAAGAAGGTGCCATTTTTACATAGACATTTTCTGAATATGACTAAGTTGCACCAAATCCTGAGAGATGCTGAACGTTTTATTGCTCAGCAGGTGCTCAGCCTCTCTCAGAATATTGGAATATGTTTAAGAGGTACCTTATCCTATACTTTGATATCTCTCAGCCTTATTGAAAACCTCAGTTGCTTCTGAATAGTTATCTAGCACAAACTCACAATGTTAGATCCTAGCTTCTTCCAAAATTATTTCTATTAAAAATGATGAAAATATTTCCCGCAGGTTTCTTTTTTCTATTTTGAGGTTTCATTCATCCAGTTGGAATAGCAACATATTTCTAAGTACTTTAATTATATCATATTTTAAAAGAGATATTACAGTAGTCAGCACATATGTCCTCAGCTTATAGTATTATTTATCTTTTATTATTTATTAACATTTGTATTACAGAATTGCTTAGAGGTTTCAACCAAAATCAGGGGCATACTATATGTATGCATAGTAAGAGATGGTCCCTGAACCAAAGTGTTGGTAGGCTAGGTAGACATTATGGACAAATGATGGGAGAATGGAAGTATTACTATTCCCATTTTATTGATGGGATAATGAGACATGGAGAGATTAATCCACTTGCCCAACATCACACAGGAAATCTGTGCCAGAGCCAGGGATTTAACCCAGACTTCCTGAGTACTAGTTTATTGCCTCAACCACAAACCAATCTTTTTTCCTATATAATATGCTTCCTATCTTCATGTAACATATTGTACATTATGATTTTATCACCGTTAATATGGACTATCACATAGGAACAGTTATTTGTCATGGTTGGTTATCTGAAGATACAGCTTTCATGTAACATCCTCTGTCCCTGGATGCAGTACATCCAAATGCAAATGTGAACAGCTTTGTCTCTACAGCTCAACCTTGTACCTAGCACATTCTGGCAAATACTGCTGATTTAGTGAAGTGAATAAAGAAACAGGGAAATCATTAGCACAGCCTCCATCAATAATCTGTCTCAACTCACTGTGTAAAAAAATATATTACAGAAATAGAATCTTTAAGACAGTGTTCAGACTACTTGGTAACACGCACGTTTAATTGCTATTGAGGGTGTGAGACTGTGAGACTTCATTTGTGTGCTGTCATTTCATTTCCATGAAGACATTGCAGCCAACACAGTGTCTAACAGAACCAATTTTTTCTTCATTAAATGGAATTTTGCCAGAAGAAGGAGGCTAAAGTGGAGCCCTAAATCAGATATAGTATAAAAACTAACAGCATAAACCTGGTGTTCATGAAAATGCATAATTATGACTATAATTAAGAAGTTGTTTTTGGTGATGTCCACCTGATTTGATTTTTGTACTTTCTTGTGTATGTAATCATTTTTCTTGCAAAATATCTGTATGGATTGAGAGGTGTACAGAAGGCACAAAATGCTGCCCAACAGTAGTTGTACCATAAGCATGTGCTGGTGAACATGTAGGATTTTGGGGGACATCTACAAGAGTAGATGTTTTGCCTGTTCTCAGGCGCTTAGTGTCCTACTTATAAAAGGGTGTGTGCTGTTCTTTACAGTAAAATAGAGAACAAGCATGGTGTGCAAAAGATATCCACTCCCACTTTGTTCCCCATCTGCGCTTGGTTCATTGCACAGAAAAACCCAGGAGGTTAGCTCTTGTGATTGCTCATGCTGAGTCTAGAAGCTCAGTGTGGACAGCATTCAGAAGTTTGGCATGTCTGAGCTTTTCCGGTCCACACAATTTGGCAGGACATCTTCTGAGAGCAAAATTGAGTGGAGTTGAGGGGGAGGAGTCCTCTTTCTCCAGGACCCCCAGCTACCCGGCGCTACACAGATAGGAGGAATTTCTCCTTCAGATAAAACTTCTATTGAAATCAAATGGAATTTTGCCAGAACAAGGAGGCTAAGGTGGAACCCTAAATCAGATGCTATTGGTACAACTAAGGAAATAGGTGCACTTGCATAGGATGACTGACTGCCTTGTCTCCTGTTTATGCTCCAAAAAGAATGTCTTAGAATGTTATCCTGTAATTGATTCATGTTTAAAACTCCCATTGGCTGCAATAGGAATTTGAGGTGCAAAACAATAGTAAGAACAGCCATTGCTCCTGATAAACTTGTCTCAGGGACTTGAACCTTTCCTCATTTGTGGAAAAACAACCATTAATTTTTCTTGGTTCAAAACTAATTGGCAATTTAAAGCCCCCTTAAAAACAGAAATAGTCTTAAATCCCCTGAGAAAGGGTTGTAGATTCCCAGATAGGCATATATCAAAATTGCTGACATGCAGCAGATGAGTATCAATAATTATTATTTAATGTATTATTTTGTACAGCAATTAAAGTGTTTTCAGGACAAAGAAACAAATGCAGGCCCTGCCTCAAAGACCTTCCAGGCAAGGGGCCTGACCCTGCAAAGAGAACGGTGTGGCCTCACTGTAGTCATTGTCTCCATGCAGATGCAGGCATCTGCCCATGTGGTTCTCTTGGCTAATCAGGGCCTAGGTTTAGACATATAACATGGTGAGTGATAATGGACAACAGAAGGTTAAGGGAAAGGAAGACAAGGGGTAGAATGGAAAGATGATGTGGTTGCTTAGCTTTGTTATCTAGGTGTCTTGGCTTTTTTGTTTGGATAAAGGCTTTAGATGTGATTTTATTTTTAATTACACATTTTAATAAAAGTTGTGGTTTATCATTATGTATTGGTGCAGAACTGAGGTGAGGGGGAAGAAGAGAGGGAGGATGGAAGGAAAAGAGGACAGCTGCAGATGCCATTGTTAGATAGATTTGGCAGTGGGGAAACAGTAAACTGAATAAAGCTGGAATACAGATGGTTAGTGGCAATGCGCCAGCAAAGAGTTTGAAATCGTTACAGATGAGATAAGAGCTGCTGATGTCAGAGTGGGGAGAACCAGGAGGCTGCTATCCCTGAAAACCCCCTGCTGCTTCTCCATGTGGCCTGAGGGTGGTGTGAGCTGCTGTGGTCTCATGACCTGGCATGGTTTCTACTGGTCCAGTGGAGGCAAGAGAGGAGCAGGGACTGACAGGCTCTGTACTCTTATCTCTGCCAGTGCTGCTAGTGGTGTTGCTTGTCTTGAGAGACCATATGGACCATGTGTTCTATATGCCAATGGACCATTGGTGTGAGCACAACTGTTGCAGTGTAGTATGGAGCAGAGGTCATCTCTCGGATAGGCAAGTCCCCATCCATTAGTAAAAAAATCTAATCAGGTACCAAGAAGAGAGTTTAGACTGCTGTAGAGTTTTTCTCTCTACTGAAGCAGGTCAAGTGTGTTGTAAGATTATTTGAAATGGCTTCTAGCAGAACATTCTGCTCTCTGAGATGGAATTGGATTGATATATAGGGAGAATAAAGCACTCATTGCCTGCCCTATTGTATATGTTTAAGGGAAGTTCCTATCTTTATTATTTAACTCAAGATTACTGATTTGGACCTCTTATTACCTAGGTTACTTAAAAACTGAGCTTTAATAGTGTAGTATGTGAGTTTCATGGATTATGTCTGCACGAGACAGCACTCACTTAAACACCCTCAGACCTATGCTAGCATGCACTGAGTAAAACTAGGTATGGATTGTCCGAGGGGCTGTCTCCTCTTTATCCTGTCCAAAGTTCTCATCAGGAAACTGGAGAGCCAACTCCCATTGTTTCTTTCAGCCATTTCTTTTTTGCTTTATCTGCACATTAAAGAGTCTGCAAATAGTTTCTAAGATAGTGGGCACAGCTTTTTTTTTGTTCTTTTTTTTTAATAATTCAAAAATCAATGACTGAAGCAAATGACAATAATACATTCAAATACCTGGTCTCTGTGTAGTGGATCTGGAAGTGTGTAATAAAAGCAGGTGCACTTCAGATTATTTTGCCGGTGTAATTTCTCACAATTTCTTAAGGGAGAGATTTGGTGATTTGTTTAGAGGTAGATATATTGTTTAAGATGGATGCAGTAGCTTGCCCAGACTGTCCTTATTAAAGTAGCTGTGGCCCTTTTACTATTGTGGATTAGTTAATAAGGCTATACTGTATTTCCGTGTGCTGGGGCTATAGAGGTTCAAGAAGAACTAGTCAAGATCTTTACCAAGATAGACTGTCCTTTTCCATGTCTTCCCCTGCCTGTCTTTAGGAGTAGGTGTCAATTGAGATATTTCATCTTAGTTCTGTAGGCTTTATTTTCCTTAAGAACACAGATTGTTTCTGGACTCCAGTTTAATGCTGTTTAAATGCAAGGTCAATGGAGAATAAATTTAATACAATCTATATGTTGAAGGATGAGGTGCCTAACTTGGCATAAATAGTAGAGCAGTGATACTCAGATTGTGGCTCGCGAATCACAAGTGGCTCTTTAATGTGTCTCCTGCGGCTCTTTGCAGCGCATGATATTAAAACACTCTGATTTAATTATTAACCAGTCTAAGTTATTAACCAATGAGGATGTTTTTACTATGTTATTTATCAATTGTAGTTGATATAATAATACTTTAAGTATTTCCCGTCATACTTTGTAAATATGAATATATAGTAAATGAAACAATGAATTCACACTACTGTGGATCTTTTGGGTAATGTTGATCACTAATTTGGCTCCTGAACCACTGAGGTCTGAATACCACTGTAGTAGAATCTTGGCTGGGACAATATTGCAGGGCCAATATTTTCTCAGATATTTTGGGCCAAATACTCGGTTCTGTATGAAGCAAATGAGAATCTGGAGGTGCAGTGCTGGTGTGATCATGTCCCACACAGGAGTGTCCCACTCAAAATCTAGAGCAAATAGACTGCATCCACCTGCTGTGCGAGTCCCAGGATTGGATTCAGTTTGGAGTATTGTTATTATACATTGCATCAAGAATTCCCTAATTAAGTTGACTAAGTTCTTGCTTTTGGTGAAACTGGAGTCACTGAGTCTGATTGTTCTTGGTGTCTTCAGTGGGAAGGTCACTCTTTTGGATTAGCTCAGGATCTTGCCCACCAGGATAACCGCTCGTGAACTACCGGGGGTAGTTTCTGTTTTAGCACACATAGTCAGCCACACTCTAGCTCTGCTGACTGAGGTGAAATTAGAAGTGAGGACAATGGAGATTACAGCCTAATTATTGACCAGCAATTACCTCCTCTGCTTTGGGGTCCAGATGCACTTTTCCTATTCATAGAATCATAGAATATCAAGGTTGGAAGGGACCTCAGGAAGTCATCTAGTCTACCCCCCCCTGCTCAAAGCAAGACCAATCCCCAGACAGATTTTTGCCCCAGATTCCTAAGTGTCCCCCTCAAGGATTGAACCCACAACCCTGGGTTTAGCAGTCCAATGCTCAAACCACTGAGCTATTCTTCCCCCCCATTGGGCAGATGGACCTTTTTTAATGGAAATCCCCCAGAGGCTCATGGGACTGGTAAGTTTCTAGGTGATTCTGATGGTGAATACTATCCTGATAATCTACTGTATCAGGGATCTGTTCGAATTTAACTCTGGTCCTCAACTATTGATCCAGTAGTTCTGAAATGTGATTTTTCTCAGCTTTATCCACACAGATCATTGTGTTATACAATAAGCCTGTGATAGATGGAGCAAGGGGGAAGATGGCTAGCGCACCAGTTACATAAGTATTATTCAAACTGTGGTCATGGCCTAAATGACACCACAATTTATATTTTCAAAGGATTACAGGTAGTGTGAATCACAATGGTAAAATTTAAAGAAGGAGCTAACCAATGGAATTTATTGCTCAGATCTTCAGATGATGATACAAACTGGCATAGCATCATTGACTTCAAGGGAACTACCGCACCTTTACACCACCTGAAGATTTGGACTTAAGAATCTATATATTTATATTTGAATGCTATATAACATGCTATATCAAGAACAAATACAAGTGAAAAGTTTCTTCAAAGAAAGCATGCATTTATTCATAAGTCATTCTAAACATTCAAAAACAGGCAAAACATTACATGGGGAAAAGACTCACCAAAAATCAAATTAAATAAAACTCCTGAAGGAAGCCAGTAACAGTCCAATATCCCAGTATACTGTGTGCCTTTTAAATTATAGATGTACATTGAACTGATGGCATTAAAGATATTTCTACCATAACCTCTGAATCCCATCCCTGGCCAATGCACTGCATAATTGTTCCATTAAATACATACTGTCTATTAGTGTTATTGACCTCAGACTTAATATTTTACATTTGTCTTCATTACACTGCTTTTTCCATTTCCACACCAACTAATCTAAGAGATCGAAATCCTTCAGAATCTGGCTGTAATGTGCCTTAATAGCTGCTGTAATTTCAAATTATCATTGGTAAATTTGACACATTGCATTAGATAGTCTCATTAAAATAGTTAAACATATTTATCAAAGAAGACAGGCTCCCAAAGTTACCTCAGCCATAGTGGTTAATAAAACCAACACCTTTCCAGCTAGGTAAGTTATTTGCTGCTGCTTACAAGTTATTTTCCTGACGGTTCTAGTCCATATGGATTTATATCATTATTACAATGGGGTTTTTCACTGGAGTTGACACCCAAGCTGTTTAACATGAAACTGGTGGAAAACTTTCTATATCCTCTAAGGTTTAGATACATTCTTCCACTCAGAGCATAATTCATGTTCCTGATCTAAATACCAGTGTGGGGTGAAGACATGGAATGCCTGCATGAGAGTCAGCGAGGAACAAATGCAGGCCCAACTTCAGGGTCTGTGGATTAGAGGAGGATATGCAGAGAGTGAGCACAACAGAGCCCAGTTCTGCAGGGAGTCCCTGGCTGGCAATGTGCAGACAGGTGGAGCATGAGCAGGCTGGGTGAGTAGCAGAGCCAGAGAATCCACAGCTGCACATGCTATCTGGACTGCCCACCAAAGGGGTAGCTTAGGGACAAGCAAGGCCACTCTTGGGAGCATGGTATGGTTGTGTGTCTCCTCTGGTCCTTGAAATTCATTTGTGGACTAATACTGGCTTGTTACAATATTTTTGTTTGTTTTCTGTCAATAAATGACTATTTTTGCAACATCCTAGACTTTGAATTTATTTAGCCAAAGACAGAACTCTCCATTTTTTTCCACAGGTGTATGTGAGTTCCAACCTTGACCCTATCAGCTATAATTTTGCTGTGGAAAGCATCTGCCATGGAAAGAGAGGTAGCTTTTGAGATGCAATAGCTACCATTTAAAAAAGTCAGATACTAAACAATAAAACTGTTTAAAAAAAAAAAGGAAAATTCATGAAATTGTCCATAATTTCCATGAAATAAGGCACTACTCAGCATGAGTAAAGGTGGCAGAATATGAGTGTAAATAAGCTGTTAGTGGTCTGTTTCACTACAGATTATTTTATTAGGGTTCTGTGAATAGGAAAATAAATGGCATGTAATAAGCCTTTTACTGGTTACCCCTGAGATTACATGTGTTTTTTAAGATTAATATTCTCTGGTTGTAAACCGTTTGACTATTCTGCGGTTTATGCCTCAAACTCATGCACCCTAGTAGAGAATTGGTAAGGGTGTGTGTAATCAATTAAAAAAAAAAGACCTTTGAATTTGTTAAGTGACTTCCTTTCACCTTCAAAATAAGTATTTGGAAATAACCATTTCAATATCAGACTTATTTAAAATACTATTGCATCTATAATTTTATAATAGATAATAACAGTATATTTGTAATTCTTTATATATAACCAGCTTCCCGGAGCTAGATTAATTTCATAATCTGCCCTGATCAAAGGGGCAGTGTGTAGATACAGCCTTCCCAAGTGCAGACCAGAGAACATATTCTGACTCAAAGTCACAGTTCTTCCCTCTCCTCCTCCTTTGGTCTGTGGTAGAGGATAAACTTTCTTCAGCCTTTTTTGGGGTGTGGCTTCCTGTGCACCCAGCCAGCTAAAATGGCCAGTTCAGAAATAAAGCTCCACCGTATTCCCACCCTCTCCAGGCCCATTTGCTCATCAGGTATACTGGGGAAGCAGCCCCTGCTCTCCCTTCCTGTGGCTGGAGTTACAATCTAAGGCTATAATCCTCACCAGACTGATCAAGGTCACTGAAAGCTAATCCTTAATTAACTGAATTTCCCTCTCCCTGCTCCTCCTTTTCTGCTTCCCATTTCAATAGTTGAGTGATAGGTGACATACAAATGGAGGCAGTTCTAAGGCTGAAAGAGTGATCACACTGATTATTTCGGGGTTCTTGATGACAAGGGGAAAATGTCAATACAGTAGTTTTATTTATTTATTCTTTCTGAATTAAACAGGAAAGTGTTTCTGTTTCACTATGTTTCACTGCACAAAGCTAAACTGAAGACAGAGATAATCTAGCCAGGGGTATAGATAAGTGGGAGAGTAGAATACACAGCATGATGGTTTTGAAACCTCAGGAATTTTAAATCCTAAAGCATTAGACTTTTGTAACAGCTAAATGCAATAAATTTTGATCATAGGCATCAAAGCCTTTGAAACCATTAATTAATGGTTTCATTTATTTAAATTACAATCCATTATATCCATTATATCTCCAACATTCCTTATTGGTCCTTGCAGTATAAATTGGAAAGGATTTATATATGTGCATAATATGTTTTATATTCTACATTCTCTAGCATTAGCATTTCTAGATCTCTGCTTTTGGATAACCCCCACGTTTAATTTAATACATAACAAAGCACTTTGAGGAAATAACCCTCGGTATTATTATGCAAATACTTTTAAGTAGAACTCCCCCTCCATTGTTTTTTGAAATCTTTGAAATTAATGGCACAATATATCTGTAACTTGGGGTCTCCTATCCTGAAAATAGAATCGTAGAAGTGTAGGACTGGAAAGGACCTCAATAAGTCATCTAGGACTAGGAAATAACTAGACCATTCTGACAGGTGTTTGTCTAATTTGTTCTTAAAAACCTCCAGTGCTGAAGATTCCACAACCTTCCTAGGCAATTTGTTCCAGTGCTTAACTATCCTAACCCTTAGGAAGTTTTTCCTAATGGCCTACCTAAACCTCCCTTGCTGCAATTTAAGCCCATTGCTTCTTGTCCTATCCTCAGAGGTTAATGAGAGAATTTTTTCACCCTCCTCCTTGTAACAACTTTTATGTACTTGAAAACTGTTATCATGTCATGCCCCCTACTCCAAGTCTTCTCTTCTCCAGATTAAGCAAACCTAATTTTTTCAAACTTTCTTCATAGGTCATGTTTTTTAGACCTTGAAGCTCTCTAGAATTTGAAGTGTTTCAAACTAAGAAATGCTTTATGCAGATGTCAATTTGAAACTGGAGTTCACTGTTGTAACTGGAACAATAGACCTATAATTTGTTGTCAGTAATCTCAATAGCAGTTTATTGTAAATATGAGTTCCCAGCAATAATTGTATGCAGTGAAGTGGTAGAGAATAAATATACTAAGAGATATCAAAAAGATTAATTCAGTTCGCAAACATTCTGAAAGACAGTTGCCAAATATGTTGCATAACTAACCTTGACCCTAGTGACTTGTATACAGATACTCTGGCAAGGAGCTTTTATTTCTCTGTCTCTTTTGAACAGTGGATTTAAAAACCTTCTCTTTCTTTGTTTTGATTCACTGTGGGTCCCTTGTTCTATTAAGAGTGAAGATTTCTACTCCACCCAGGGTTAATCTTTTTGATTGGAGGCTAATTAGAGCAGTTAGGGCCAGATTAACTCATCACTGGGCCCTAGGAAAACATACACTTCTGGGCCCCTCTACTGGCCAGTTAAACTCGATGATCCCGCAATATGGATGCATTAATATTAATCCTGGCTTGGCCAGCACAGCTGCACTAGTGATCTATTAACCCAAGCACATCTGGCTCCCGCTGCACAGATGTTTCTTAGTTAATCATTTCCTATCGAGATCAATCAGGACTGGTTCCTGCTGCATGGACACTACCCTATTAAGCACCTGGTGTCTGTTGTATGTAAGACATGGGAGGTAAATGTCCTGCTCTACTCAGCACTGGTGAGGCCTCAGCTGGAGTACTGTGTCCAATTCTGGGTACCACACTTTAGGAAAGATGTGAACAAATTGGAGAGTCCAGAGGAGAGCAACAAAAATGAAAAAAGCCAGATGAATTTGGCTCTAGGCTTCACCTGCTGCACTGCCAAGTGGATGATGTAGCAGCAGCGCCTCCTCCGGCAGCAAGAGCTTCAGTCTTGGAGGAAGCAGGACAAGGATGAGGAAGAAGAGGAGGAACCTGAGAAGCTGATAGTACAGGACTGGCTCCTGAAGCAGCTTTGCATCATACAGCACCATTTCTGGGCTCAGGAAACCAGCATGGATTAGTGGGCTGCAGACCTGGGATGACCAGCAGTGGCAAATTTCAGGATGGGAAAAGCAACCTTTGTGGAGATATGTGCTGAACTATCCCAGAGCTGCAGCAGCAACGTACCAACATATGGTGCCCCAAGCCCCATGAGGCTAATGGTACCTGAAATGTTTAGATATCAAAAATCTTGGCAATTGCATAACACAATATGATGCAACATTGATTTCAGCACTTGAGCTTTTCTCTTATAATTATCACTGACTGAGAGTTAGCCAGCTACCAGATCAGACTCCAGCTGTCCCAACTATCCAGCAAGGAGTCTCAGAGGTATTCCAATAAAGCAGAATGTAAAGCTTATAAAATACATGCATGAAATTGGTTCCTGGTGTGACTTCTTGATATAAAAAGACCTAATACTTATCACACCTCTGTCACTTAGCACTGACAATACTTCCAAGCACAGAGGTATTTTGAAGACACAAAAATGGTGAATATTTGACTTCCTCAAGCACTTCCTAGCACTGACAATTGGTGTTCTTATTTTATACATTACTCCAAGTCCTTAGGCTCAAAGCAATACTCTAAAGTGATTTCACATCACTAAAAACTGCTTCTGAGCTACTTTGATCAAAAATTTGTCAGAACAGCATTTGCCTCTGATACCCACATGTAGGAAAAACTTCAAAGCACAGATATTCAGCGTAGCTAAGGCTGAGTCTATACTTAAATTGCTACAGTGGTACAGCTGCAGCGCTCACTACAGGGGTGGGAAAGGCTCTCCCTTCGCCCATTGCTGTAGTTAATCCACCTCCCTGAGAGGCGTTGGCTAGGTCAATGGAAGAATTCTTCTGTCAACCTAGCACTGTCTACACCAGGGATTAGGTCAGCATAGCGACGTTTCTCAGGGGGGTGGATTTTTCACATCCCTGAGAGATGTAGTAATGACAATGTAACTTTCTAGCAGAGACCAGCCCTAACAGTATTCACATAAGTAGGTGAGTGTGGGTGCCAGAGATTTTGATTCTGACCTGTCCTTAATTTTCATTTCCTTACAGCCCTAGATCCACATACGGCTCCGGTTTCCATCAAGAACTGATGGAGAGGGTAATATGGCTACTAACACATAACATAAAAGAAAACATTCAGAGTAACATTAAAATTACCCACTACAGTTGAAAAGGCATCTTGTTCTTTTAATTAGAATGTGCAATCTGCTATAATATGCAATGTTAAGAGACTGCTAAAATCTGTGACTGCAATAAAGTACTCTAAATTACAAAATAATTACCACAGATTATGTTTATTTATGATGCTTAATAATATTATTAGCAATGCCTCACCCAGGCTTCCAAAGACCACAGAATTACTGAACATTTATAGGAGAGGGCCGTTAGAGCATAGCTTCTAAATTGTGGGGCTATGAGTTAGCAATAACTTCAGTCATTTTAGAGTTGTAAAAGAATATATACTTCTGATATTTAAAAAATATGTCAGGGATCTAACAGACAAAGCGCTGCAGTATTACCTGTATAATGTTGTTGACATAAGATTGGAATAAACTCATATTAGGCAAACTGTGGTATGTGAGCATATGAACAACATTTCAGGTTTCATCTTTTCTCCTACCTTTCCTGGATTTGTTAACTAAATTGTTTCCACAGTCTGATCATGTTTAATTACAATTCATGGTGACATCTCATAGTTTGTGACATTCTACTACCTGATAACTTAAAGTACAGTGTTTTAAGCAAGCAGCCAAACACTGAGAATTCTTAACTGTGAAAGAAACAGGGCAAGTATGAGTTGTATGGACACAGCTTGAAAACAACACTTTAGAACTCTGAAAAACTTAGAGCTATAAGTAGGGCAGTGCAATTTATTTCCATTTCTAGCTAGCTAGTATACCAGGCCTTAAAGAAATTAATACAAAGCATGAAACTACACCAAAAGAAAGCTCTGCATTGAAAAAAAAAAACACTTCTGGGAAGGTTTTTAAAACTCTCCACGGATCATTACAAATGTAAAATCCATAATCAAGCCAGCAATCTACTGAAATTCTTCTTCATCTTGTGCAGTTTTCTAGATATGGAATGTGTGCGTAAGTATAATTTCTGCCTTAAAGGGAAAAAATATACATGCAATATAGTTTGACTTCTGTTTTTTTTATTTTGGCCCTTGGCAATTAATTTAGGCATAACTGGAGTTGTGCTCAGGACAACCACTCAGGATCCTAAAAATACATCCCTTGGTTGTTAAATTCTTTTGAAAAAGGTAACAGCATATGGGCTTTGTGAAGCATCTCTGAAGATGATGCCTTCTTACTTAGATTGCCAATTACAGAGACAAGGTAGGTAAGGTAATATCTTTTATTGGACCAACTTCTGTTGGTGAGAGAGACAAGCTTTCAAGCTACACAGAGCTCTTCTTCAGGTCTGGGAGAGGTACTCCCAGTGTCACAGATAAATCAAGGTGGATCAGATTGTTTAGCATAAGTAGTTTAACTACACCTCTACCCCGATATAACACTGTCCTCAGGAGCCAAAAAATCTTACCACGTTATAGGTGAAACCGCGTTATATTGAACTTGCTTTGATCCGCCGGAGCACGCAGCCCCGCCCCTCCGAAGCGCTGCTTTACCGCATTATATCCGAATTCGTGTTACATCGGGTCGCGTTATATCGGGGGAGAGGTGTAGTAATAGTTAGATTGATAATTAGCATTTACACAGTCAAATCCTGCTCTCATTTAAATAACCCCATAACTTCAGTGGAGTTAACCTGGTGTAAATGAGACCAAGATTTGGCCCACGGTGTGTAAAAGATTGATTGAAAAGGCATATTTAGAACTGATATTGCTACTGCAGATATTATTGAATATATACAAGAAACTATTTTGAGCCATTTAAACAGTTTGAATAACTGGGAGGTTTCTACAAGAGATGCTGTGTATACTTCTCTTTTATCCCTATTATGACTAAAGAGACATGATTGTCTGGCAGGTTCCTGTTTATAATGTGTTACATTTTGAAACTTACAGGATAGACTGCTGACTGTGCGCAAGTGGTCAGTAATTGCACTTTGAGTGAGAATGAGCTTTAGAGAGAAAGCATTGCCTGAGATTTTTTTAGTTCACTGTCTAGTCTTTTCATTTTCTTGGATAAGCACCCAAGAATACTTTTCAATTAGTTGGTAAGCATTTCATTAGGTTTGTTCAGTTAGCTAAAAGGTGAGACTTGATTATAGCTTTATATTTGTACCATAATGAGCTCGATGTGTAAAGGAAATAAGGGCTCAGATCCTTAAATGGTATTTAGGCATTTAATTAAGTCACTGGGAGTTAGGTGCCTAAATACCTGTGAGGAGCTGGGCCAAGGAAACTACCACATTTTTCTAATATAATCTGGTTGCTATTTAAGAGCCATGATGGATCACTAAAATCCACTATGAACTTTGATTAGAGATTGAATAGATGGATCCAAACCAGGTAAGATTGAGCTATTTCAACTTCAAATTATTTTATTAAACATCTTGGCAGAAGTCCTATTTATTCTGTTGTCATTTTGTGGTAAGCAATGGGTTGTTTACTTGTTGAAGTACCTTTAATCTTCATCACATATGTCCCAGACTTCACATAATCTGGTTATCACATTTTCACCTGGTGTTTTTATGAATAGTGGGATGTTTCCAGTTTTGGAGCAACTCTGGCAGGATACCAATATGTATCTATGGCTCACATTCAAACTAAATGTGATACTGAAAGAAAGCTGTATCTGCTCTAAAAGTTCATATGATAAAGTATGTATGATAATGTACAACATGTGAAGTATATTAGAAAAAGTGCTCTAATAACAGATTCTTAGCTTCCTGCAGCTGGTGACTATCTTGCTGAACAACGACAAACACAAGCAGCATGTAATCATGCTGTAAGAAATATTTAATAAGTTTAATTCCTTTTTAAATACTGTTTTAACCATCAAAGAGTCTTTGTGTTTAACATTTAAACAAGATGCATTCTGTGTAAACATTAAGATTCTCTTCTGATTATTCTTCAGTTTTAATTAGAGATGGGCACAATTTTAAACCCCAGATTTGAACTTTCTTTCAAAGTCCAGGTCAAGATTTGAACATTATGTCTCAGACCCATCTGTGGTTTGGAAGCAGAATGAGAATAAATAAGATGCAAACAGAGCCGGGCAAAAATGGAATGCTGCTGGTGAAAACTGTTAACAGTCATGGATGGTATATGTTGTAGCAAGAATTAGTCCCAAATCTCCTGAATCCCAATACAGTGCCCTAATGCCTAAACCATTTTTCCTCAACAGGAATTATGTATTTTAAGGTAAAATGTTTAATTTTAAAAGTGTATTATGTTGTGTCCTTGTAGTTAATGTTTACTACTCTGATGCAAAATTATAGTAGCCTGTTCCGTTTATACTGGATTTATTTAATAATTATTATGGGATTACTGTTTCCAGAGTAAATATCAATAGTATTGTAGCATGGACAACTTTAGGCAAGATAATGCCAAACAATCTTTTCAAACTAAAGTAAAGGTGCATTTTTAGAGACACTTATCTCTCATAAAATCCCTTCCACCCTTTTTAATATCCACATTTTCTGTAGTGACACTATTGCAGCTAACATTTAAGGATCAGTTGACTATACGAATAAGAATTACATTTTCTCAAATGATTATGGAGACTACCAATGACTGTTAGAGCAAGTGCTGTTTTATGTGTAACCAAACACATTTCTTTCTTTAAACTTTAATTTAAAATGGGGTAGAAATACAGCTTTAAAAACGTCTGTAATGCAATCTAAAACCAGGCAGAATTTGCCTAGTTTGGGGATTCATTTGCAAACCTGAAATTCAGGTCAGATTTGCTGAGGATTATAAAATATCTGATAAACTTGAGCTGAGTTTTGAGCAAGCCTGGATCAAGTTCAGGTTTCAGTGGAAGAGCACATGAAGCGTGGTGATTTTATTTTGCTTCTGACTCCCAAATCAGGAAAAACTTGATGATTTAAGTTGAATTTTGTCTTCTGGTTTTCTTTCTTCATACTTCATGTGAATCCATGAGAACTGACCCCTACCTCACACTTCACAGTAGGGGTGAGACGTTCTGTTCAGGACACCCAGAACTGTAAGTTGCTGTGTTACCCCTCTGCCTCAGCAAGTGAGACCTTTGCTGGAGACTAGACTGTGTGTCAGTTCTTTGCGACACCATTCTGTCTGTTTCACCAGCAAACTCCTCGAGACTCTGCCAGTCTAAACCTTGCCTTGCAGGTATAATGCAGGGACCCCAGTTCCTGAGTTCCCCCTGAGAGGTCTCTCTGAAGTGTCCAATCCCTCTTACTGGACACTCAGAGAAATTAAGTTCACTGCCTCCAAAGAGACAGAACACATACCATTCTGTTAGCTGAGTTGAGCACTCACATTTATTCAATATAACAGTACTAAGATGGCTTATCGTAAAATTAAGAATAAGTTTATTAATAAAGAACAGAGAATAAAGTGATACTAAGCAAGGGGAAAAGAGACAAGTATTGTTACAAACAAAACACACTTTCTAGTGACTAAAACTTAATTTTAGCAAGTTACAATTTTTGTTTTAGGCAATTTCTCACTTATAGTCAGTCTCACATGGTTGAAGGATCCACCTTTCACCGATTCCAAGAACTCTGATCCCTTTTGTTCCTTAAGTGATGGATAACTGAAATGGCTTTTTGCTCCCCTTACATTTCCCAAAGTCCATTGTCTCTGCCTCAAGAACCAGGAAGACTTCCCAAGGTGCAGACTATGTCCCCCAGCACGCTCACTAAACTCTCTCCTCTACTGCTTATAGCTTGATGGCTTTGTTTACCTTACATGTCAGAGTACTTTCATTGTTCTTTGCCTGTAAGAAAACAAGTCACATGGGTAAATACACATTCCTTTGTCTAGGGCAGGCTAGATGTATGCACTGCCTCCCAAACACATTTAAAGAATATATTCCAGCACACACACAACTCTTTGTACACAAACTGTATGTGCTTCATGCAATGATTTTTGGGAAAGCATCTCACCAGTTTACATATGATACCTTACAAGACATCTTTTAGATACATATTATGACAACAGTGTTGGGGGTAGTGAGTGTGTCAGGCCAGATATGAGTTACAGCATAGTGAGCAGGCTGCCAGTGGGCATTGAGGGGGTCTTAGGGTCACAAGGGGTTTGTAGATTTTAAGGACCATTATGATCATCTAATTTGACCTCCTGCATAACACAAGCTATAAAATATCAGATGGTAATTTCTGAATCAAGCCCGGTATTTTATGAAAATCTCTGTAAAATGAAATAATGCTTACCACGGTTACCCCTTATAACAAAGATTTTGGTGCTCATGTATCAGTGGCCTGGGTCAGATTCTCATTTCACTCATACTGGTTTTGCAGCAGGGTAACTCCGTTGACGTCAGTGGACCTAAATTACTTCTGATTTAGGGCCTGATCAACGGAAAGACTCACATTGATGACAGTGAACTTTGGATCAGGCCTTTTATATCATGTGTGATCAGACTCAAGCAAGTTGTGTGTTGTACTTTACATTTACCCAGAGCTGAATGTCAGTTATATGGCAGTCTGTCAAAAGTATTTTTTTCTCCTGAAACAAAATTAAAAAATAAAATAGGCAAGAAAATGACACATATTTCACGGCGCTAAAAGCATTTCAACATTTCACTGACATCTTAATATTTTGAACTAGACTGCCTTTTACACAATGATTTTACATTTTTTGACAATGTGAACATCAGAACGCTATTCCTAATAGTGCCTGGTAAAAAGTGTCTGCAACATGCATGCTTCCCATAATTCAGTGGTACTGCATAGAGGTAGCACTGTTTCCCCAATCTTACAATCAGATTCACCCAAGCAGACCCTTGAAGCTGTGCAAAGCCCCTGTCATGACTGCATAGTGTTAGTAGGGTCAGTTCCATAATCTGATTGCACTTATTTTGCACTTTATTTAAATTTGTATATATTTCTTCTGCTGAGTGTATTACATTTGAAACACTAAGGGCTGGTCCACACTAACCCCCCAGTTTGAACTAAGATACGCAACTTCAGCTACGTGAATAACGTAGCTGAAGTCGAAGTACCTTAGTTCGAACTACAAGGTACTTACCGCGGGTCCACATGCGGCAGGCAGGCTCCCCCATCGACTCTGCGTACTCCTCTCGCGGAGCAGGAGTACCGGCGTCGACAGCGAGCACTTCCGGGATCGATTTATCGTGTCTAGACAAGACGCGATAAATCGATCCCAGAAGATCGATTGCTTACCGCCGAACCCAGAGGTAAGTATAGATGTACCCTAAGAGCAAATCAGCTGAAAGAACTATTTGAACTGACTTACCCTGCATCTGTTAAGATAGTACACCTTGTGCTACACAAGACAATGAACCAGTTGAATTTTGATTAGAAGTAAGTGTTAGTCAAGTGGATGATAAAGAGGTGGAAAGCTGCAAAACATTGTATACGAGGCAAAGAAAAGTCTCAATATTTATTTTCAAAAGAGAAGGGCATTATCAGTCACAACATTTTATCTATTTGTGAAGCTGAATGCACAGGTGCTGTGGAGCATTATACTGATTGAATGCTGTTACCGAGGGAATTTAGTATGCAGATTCCAGATGTTCCCTGGGTGAGAATAATGATTTTGACCTATGCTTGAGCTGTTTAATAAATATATTTTAGAGAGTATAGGTGCTATATCTGTTTCACACGGAGTGTTGAATTACTTGATTTAGAAGATATGTAAATTCTGGCATACACAAAAAACTATTGTAACCCAGTTTAATGGGCCTGATGAAAAAGGGAGCCAAGCTTGTTGTGGGTAGACGAAAGATGGGCAAGACAGCAGTGTGTTCATCTCACCAAGGGTGTGGAGTCTTCTGATTGTGATAGAAGCCCTGGTGATAGAAGGCTAAGCCAATCGGAGGAGGGCAGCTTTGCCTGAGGGAGTGCGCACAATCCCCTGACTGTCTCTCCCCACCTGTGGGAGTGCAAGTGATCCCCTAACTGTCTCTCCCTGTTTGAGGGGTTGTCTGTTTTGCCCTAAAAGGGGTCTGCAGAGCTACTCTGGAAGAGAGCAACTGGCTTGGAAACATTGAGGAGGTACCTATATCATGGTGAGTAACGCCTATTGCTGCTGCAGAGTGGTTTGCTCTCTGGGGGAATCCGCATCCTCCTCAACTTGCCATACTCAAGCACCTTCAGGCCTGCAAAGACTCACCAAGGTAGGTGGGTTCTTCTACATTACAGAGTGCACTAGAGCAGAATAAACTGGAGTTGTGAATCCAGGGAAATCTACCCAGGTGTGGTTTTACTTGTGGATTGTGTGGTGTTACTGATGTACCTACTCCAAACCAATCTTCTCCTTCCCTTTATAGGCTTCCTCTATATTTCCCCTTGTAAATAAAGTGTACATTGATTGTTGGTTCATCCATTACGGAGGTGTCAGAAGAATATATGTAAGAGGTATCAGGCTAGTCATAGAGATAAGTACTGGGTCGGGGATAGTCAAAACCATATAGGGAGGTAGGGTTCCTGATTACTGTAATCAGTCAGATGGAGGCACCACCAGTTAGCAGCTAAGAACCCAGGCCATTGAAACCCACTGCGGCCAAAGCAGAGGGACACCAGGTAAGAGCTCCTGTTGATGATTAACTGCCCTCAGGGGTACAGCAACCCATAAAATAACCCTTACTTTCTTTGAGGCAATGCTGAGATTATGAAGGGCGGGGGGGAACCTCCCTATTAAGCCCTCTGTTCATCAGCATAGATAGAGGGCAGGTCCTAGATTGATGTGAAGGGGATGAATTAGACTCACAACAGGCTGTAGTCATGGGAGGCTTTGGCAAGAGTACCGCCAAAGCACAGATTGTACAGGCTGTGGCTACAATAAAGGCCACGGGAAAGGTCACCTATTGGGAGAAAGAATGGAGATGATATGCCTTATGTTCTGGGTTTAAGAGATCTTATTTGCAGATGATACCCAGTGAAATAATTGTGGATGAAGAGGGGATGCAGTGGACTCTACAAGCCAAATGCCCTCTTCCAATTATTCTGCCTATTCTATGAAATAAGATATCTGATTTTCAAGGAAAAGTTCAACATTTGCTCCAGAGAATGGGAAAGCGGGAAGAAGATTTGAAGGCATTGTATAGTCCTGCTCCATCTTCTCACCCTCTGACAGAAGATTAATTCCTGAAGGCCCTTACCCAGGGCATGGAACAAGTGGTAGGCCTGGAAGCTGAAACTGGCAGTTATCAGAGACTAAAGCTTTTCAGGGCTAAAACTAACCTCTATACATAAGGGAGAATTTGATGCCTAGTTGGATAATGCTGTTCAGATGAATCATGAAGGGGTATGCTCTGAAAGGGAAAAAGAATGAGACTCGTGGAAAATCTGCAAGGACGTGTTGCTGAATCTATCAGGTCACTCAAGGACAGTAACTTGGAGGTAAATGTGGCTGAATACCTCTCAGTCTTGGAGGGCATGTTTGGAAGCACTAGAAGTGGAGAGGATGTTATATTAAAATTCCAGACCACCTACCAGGGACCCGGAGAAAAGCTATCTCAGTATCTGGCACAGATGGAATGACTCCTGCAGAGGGCCCACTATAAAATGGGAGTTGCAGGGAGCAATTTGGATCACTTTAGACTAGAGCAAGTGTTAAAAGATGCTGGACTGATGCTGCTCCAGTTGCGATTAGAGGACAGAAAGGAGAATCCCCCATCTTTTATTACACTGATGAGAGGGATTAGAGAGTGGGAAACTCAGGACTCTGAAGATAACCCTTCCTGAGGGACTAAAATGAGAGTGTACTTTAGACTCCATTCAACATAACACCCCCCTGAAAGTGACCATATGATGAAACAGATAGCTGATTTGCAAGAGAAAGTAGCTGTCCTGAAAGTGAAACAGCACTCTCTACTATCCCTCCAACAAATGACAAGAGGTTAAGGATCTCAACCCTCAGAGAAAATGTAAGAAGGACAACCAGAGAGGTAGGGGGTCAAGAAAATGATAGGGTCTGGTGGAACCCCTGCCTCTTGGACCCCAAGTGTTTGTGTTGCTGGTGTAGGGAAGATTGGCGCTACCTACAAGGATTTCTGAATCCTGTAAATGCCAGAAGAACTGAAGAATGATTTAAGGCCTTCTACATCAGTAAGACAGTGGGAACTTCAGAGGGACAGGTAAGGGAGCACTCTGGGTCCTGTAACCACCTTCATTCCCACTAGCTTGAAGATGTGAAGACTGATCATTACCTCCAGTGACACCAGGTTTGCCTGTAGAACTGTGTGAACTGAAGCCTGAGGTTGGAGTGACTATTGAGGGAATAGGGTGTACAGCTGTTCTAGACAGTGGCTCTCAGGTCACTATCATCTACCATTTTACTAGCAACATCTGCCCTATCTGCCCCTGGAATCCCTAATAGGGTTGGGCATATGGGGGTTAGAAATTACCAGTATCCATTCCTGGGGTATATGCTAGTGAAATTAAAATTCCCAAAGGATGTAGTTGGAACTGAGAAAGAGGTAGACACTCTTGCTTTGATCTGTCCATCCACTGGATATCCAAACTAGGTGCCTTGTATTGTAGGATCAAATGCAGCCATGTCTGAGCCTTGGCTCAGCTATGCAAAGAGTTTGCCAGATCTAAGTACGTGCAAAGCTTGAAGATCCATACACTGTGTTTGGAAGCATATCAAGCTAAAGAAGGAGAGTGAGGCCTGTGTGCACTTAGAGGACCAGTGGGAACAGTCAAACTAAGATATGGACCTCCAGTTACTATTCCTGCTATGTCAACCCATTTAATGGATAGAATTGCTCAAGTGGATCAGAAGGACACTAGTCAGTTAATCTTGGTTGAAGCCCAAGGTATAGGTGCACTGCTGGGCAGATTGATGGTAAAGAGCAGTGCCGGCTCCAGCGTTTCTGCCACCCCAAGTGGCGAAAAAAAGAAAAAAGCCACGATCGGGGGCACTTCGGCGGCAGCTCCACCGCGCCGCTTCATTCTTCGGCGGCAATTCAGCGGCAGGTCGAGAGGGACTGAGGGACCCGCCGCCGAAGAACCGGACGTGCCGCCCCTTTCCGTTGGCTGCCGCAAGCACCTGCTTGCTGCGCTGGTGCCTGGAGCTGGCCCTGGTTAAGAGAGGTGTAGCCAAAACCTCATCTCGTACAAAAGTCTCAGTAAAACTAGCCATGGCTAATGACACTGAGCACCCAATCACTATCCCTTGGGGGATTGTGTTAGCACAGGTATACTCAGCTGAAACAGTGGCCCATACAGCCCCCAGCAGGAAGACCACACCCCTATTTGACCCATAGAAGTTGAATTTGGGAATTCCACAATTTCTCTAGTGTGAAAGGAGAGATTTCTTCCCAGAAACTAGCACAAATAGCCCAAGTGTTCTCCACTTGTAAGTGGGATATGGGTTGTGCCAAGGGAGTTGAACATCACATTTGGCTGAATGATTATAGGCTTTCCCTGAAAGATCAAGGATGCTAGCAGAAACTTATCCAGGAGTTGAAGTCCACAGGAATCATCAGGAATTCTAGAAGTCCTTATGCTTGCCCAATTGTTGTGGCCAGGAAAAAGAATGGGGATGTACGCATGTGCATAGATTATTGTTCTTTGAATAGATGTACAATCCCTGACCAATATGCCTTAGATTACCTAACAGGAAGCTGTTAGTATCTGCATCTCAGATCCAAAACAGAAAACCATCAGATACCCATGGGGCCAGTGGATATGGAAAAGACAGCTGTCATCTGTCCATTCGGATTCTCTGAATTTCTGAGAATGCGCCAGGGAATATCTGGGGTCCCAGCCACATTCACAGATTAATGGAGTGGATGGTTGGCTACATGAACCTTTTGGAAGTCCTGGTGCATCTGGATGACTTGATAATGTTCAGTCACACTTTGGAAAAGCATAAAGAATGCTTGTTGAAAGTGTTGGCCTGCTGCTGAAACAAGGGTTGAAACAATCTCTAGACAGATGCCAATTCTGTCAGGAAACACTGAAGTATATTTGGCATATCATCTCTCAAGCTGGAGTTGCTACAGATTTGGACAAGCTGGAAGCCTTGAGGACATGGCCAAGACCCAGAACTTTGAAGGTATTCCAGAGTTTCTTGGGGTTCTGCAATTATAGGTGAGGTATAGACATTTTTTCTGTTCTTTGGCAACTCGTAAATGAACTCATCAACAACAGAGAATTCCTCTACATCTCCCCATTAAAAAAGTTCAGGATCTGCATCCAGATGGTAACTTCTACAAAGTCAAAGAAGCCTTTGGAGATTGGTGGGCTCTGGATTTTAAGAATGCTTGTCGAATGTCAATAAATGCACTGACACAAGCTCTGGTATTAGCTTATGCTGATACTAAAAAACTGTATCTACTACACATTGATGCTAAGAATTTGGTGGAGTCCTCTATCAAGAATATCCAGATGGATGGAGACCCATTGCCCATGCTAGCAGGTATCTAGTATAATCAGAGAAGAACTATCGAGTTCACAAACTAGAATTCTTAGCATTAAAGTGGGCTGTGATTGAGAAATTCCATGATTAAATCTGAGTGCCAAGTAGTCAAAAATACAGAGGGTCCAAAAGGACAGAAGTTTGGAGCCAAATTCATATCTGGTCTGACTCCACTGATGTCAGTAGAGATATGCCAGGGATGAATTGGACCCATGGACTTTCATGGTGGAAAATCCTGCCTTCATTGGACTCCTGTAAATGCACTGGGACAAATTCTTCTCATTTACAACCACTTCAACCAGTGGAGCAGAACAGGTATAGCTGAGAGACTAATTTGGTCCATTGTCTCATGGACCCAGTTTTGTCCTGAACTCTACTGGTGCAATTTCCATTAACTATGACTTTGCTGATTCATGTATTTCAAGGCAAAACTGATCCTCAGATTATGTAATATTGGCCGAATTACTTGCCCTGGAATCAGCTCAGTTCCAATCTCACAGCATAGAGGGAAATCAGTTCCTTTTATTCTTAAAGTTCTTGGCAAAGAGACTACATAAGAATCTTAACCAATGATTTCATGTACATTCTGTGAATACCTTCCTCTTGCTAGAAGATTGTCAGTCTCTGCACCCTCTTCAAAGCTAATACCAGTATGATGCAAGGTTACTATTATCTTCCATAGTTCAGAAAATGATTGAGAAGCTTTTCAAAGAATAATCCTGATGGCCCTGTGAATCATGCCTGCAGGTTCACTTGTGCATCCTTCACACAGGAAGGAAACCATGGTATATATTTTTTCTAAATAGAGACAGAAAACCTTGAACTCCACCAACTCTCTTTACTCTTCTTCTTCTTCAGACAGGAATGGTAAGGTATACGATATTTACTATGTACTCATGTTGCAAGAAGCACTGAATGCATTTTGTGACCTTTAAATTGGCCTTGATGCAACCTAAAGATATAAATGACACTTTAAAAGTAGTTAAGGTTTTGGTTTTTATATTTTCAAGTCTTACAGATAATTTATGCAACTGATGAGTATCACCTCTTTGGTCTACCCACATTGCTTCCAAATTACACAAGAAAAGCCATGTCATTCTGCTGTGCATGACCCAGATGTCTATGCTAATGTGTCCTCTCCTTGGCCATGACCCAGTCATGTTATCTCAAAGGCAGACAAAAGATGTGCTTACGTCTGGCAGGTACATCAGTATGCTAATACAAATATTAACCCAACCTGATCTGAAATCTGCAACTTTGCACAAGGGTACTAGTGCCAGATGGGCCTAAATCAACTTAACACTCAAACTAGATATGTCAGAAAGTTGAAACCAACGTATAAACTAATTTGGGAGAGATTTGGAAATGCATGTTTTTGGTTGTTTTGCTTTTCAAGATTTTTCCAAATAGGCAGGTTAAAATTAAAACTTTCTGCTTTTGCCTTTTTAAAATTCATGTGTGTTGCGCTCTGAAGTGTCTCAGCAGTTACTGAAAATTAAATAGAAAGTAAGATATATAAATATTCTTTCTCTCCATCCACATTAGGATGGCTTTTTACATGATATTAAAAACACTTATATAGTCATGAGATCTTGACTCTTCTAAAGTTTATTCAACCAAAATACCTATACTTGCATAGAATGACATTTTGTACCATACTTTTGGGGTGATGAAGCTCCAGAGTCAACATGCAAAGCAGAGAGGAAAAAAATTAAAAGGACATTTTTGTACATAATAAAATTGGAAAGCTGTCCATGAAATATTTCTTTCTAAAGAGCTACTTATAATATGGTATAATAGCAGCCTGTTTTTCAGTGGGGCCCCAACCTGGTCATGACTTGCAAACACATTGCTCTGCATATTTGCACCAACAGGGCTGAATCTTTGGCCACCAGGCAGCCAATGATTCTTCCTGAGGCAGGAGAAACTTTGGGTGATGATTGGCTGACACAGCTACCTCTGCATTACCCATCCACCACCCTGCACATACAGGCTATGTTGGAGGCGGGGAGAGGCATGCTGCAGGTGAGACTGGAGCAGAGGGGAATGCCTGGTGCTCTGCCAGATCCTTGGCCAGTGAAGTAGCTGACGTAACTTAGTGCAACCCTGATGTCCCCAGCTGGCCCAGTCTCAGAGAAGCAGAAAAGTGTCTTAGAGCCACATTTCCACACCATCCTCAGCTGTGCTTAGTGCAAACTTGGTGCAGCTAAGGACTGAGCCCACGCTTTTTCAATTCTTTGCCTATCCATGCAGTTGATAGAATGCACAATTGCTACATTCTGTCTGGTACTCAGGTTTTAATACTGAAATGTGTGTAAGCAACCATATGCAGGAGCAAAGCAGCGAGAGGACAAGTGAAGGCCAAGGCTAAGACTCAGGTCTAGTGTTTTAAAATGGATGCATATTAGATTGCAATAGCGCAATTGATATTTTTTCTTCAGCAAAGAATCTTTATTCCTCAAGCTCAGGTAAATCTTGGACTAGTGTTCCCTGCCTTTGCATTTTCCTATGTAAGATTGTCTTCCTGGTTCCTTGCTACAGCCACATCTTTCTCCCTTTTATGTCTTTACACTGGCTCTGACTTGCCTTTCAAATAAAGTTCAAACTTTGCCTCACTTTCAAAGATCTCTGTAATGCCACATCTGCCCACATTTCTGTCTACACCACTCCTTTTGCTCCTTTTGTCTCCTGATTTTACCCTCCTTTCATTCTTCCCTTTACACGTGGAACAGTCTACAAAGTAACACATGTCAAAAGCCCCTTTACCTTCTTCAAAAAACTCCTGAAAATCCATCTGTTGTGTGAAGCATTGTAATTGTACAAGCTATTATCCACTGAGACAATGTATATACTAGGAGCGTTTTATTGATATAGTAAAAACTGTACAAATTATCTACCTGTCTGGGTTTTTATCAAGTTCTAATCACTGTGATACCTAGGCACCAGTACAAGAAATTACAGGACATAAGAAAATTCCAAAAAGGCCTGTAGATAGAAAATACCACACTGTGCTGAAGGCTGCTATTACTTAGCAGGAGCGATTATATGTGGGTAACATATTCTTCCTCTCGGAGGAATTGAGACGGGCCAGTTCTCTTCTATCTCATCATTGTGGAAAGGCCGGTACAATAAGATGTGTCTTTCATTTTGCACTGGACATCAGTTAGGCTTGGGCTCTGTCTGATTTATTCTGGAAGGTATTTCATAATTTAGGTCCCCCTGCTGAGAATGCCCTGCTTCTGCATCTTGACAGCTTTGTACTGGGTCTGCATCATTCCCAATGAACATATAATGTAGCTCTTTGGTTGGGTCACAAATGGGGAGGTGTTCTCTGAGACAGCTTAGCCTCAGTCCACTTTGAGTCTAGAATTCAACCTGGAATTGAATGAGGAGCCAGTACATGAGGGTGATGTGATCAAGTCAGTCTATCCTGTGTAGAAAGAATGCTCCCACATTGTGCTCAAGTTGTAGCCTTTGTGCACCTACTATTTTCCATCTACTCCCACTGCTTCACTGTAAGGCCCTTGTGAGTTGCAAATGTTACCTAGTGGTGAAAAGGCATTTAAAGGTTGCTAGGTTCTTGTGCAATAGGGATGGGCATGGTCTCCTGGCCATCTGGAGGAGACAGAAGGTATTTCTCACTACTGTAGTGATAAGTCTAACATAACCTTGAGATTACATGCTATCTCGATGATAGGAAGGCAGGTGATGTTAGTGTCCTAGCATCTCTTCAAAGTACTTTCCTCTTCCACTCAGCACCACCTTTGTTTTGTATGGCTTTAGTTTTGACCATATGCTTACCAATTCCAGGCAGTATGACATCCATGTGGCAGCATTTCTGTGAATGAGACACAAAGTTAGGTATCATCAACATATTGTCGACATTTGTGTCCATAGCATGGATATATTGAAAAGGAGAGGAGACAGGATCAATTTTGCACAACGCCACAAATGAGAGCCCTTAGAATTTTCCACCATGACTTTCTGGGATCAGTCAGATAGGAATGCTCTGAGCCATCCAAATACTTCACTGTCTATCTTGCTAACTCTGTAAGCATGACATTAGTACTTTGTGGTCACTGGTGTCAAAGGCAGTTGATAGGACCAGTAACATGCGCATAGATATTTGTCCCTTGATTGTGGACATGATGACATCATCCACTAGTGCCCCCAGAAATGATCTGGCAAGTAATGGCATGTACTGGCATGAATCCAGATGGTGAGGGGGTTCAGGATATCTGCCCAGGACAGGTACTGCTATAACTTGGGGTATGTCTACACTACGGGATTATTCCGATTTTACAGAAACTGATTTTTAGAAACAGATTGTATAAAGTCGAGTGCACACGGCCACACTAAGCACATTAATTTGGCGGTGTGCGTCCATGTACCAAGGCTAGCGTCGACTTCCAGAGCGTTGCACTGTGGGTAGCTATCCCATAGTTCCCGCAGCCTCCTGCGCCCATTGGAATTCTGGGTTGGGATCCCAATGCCTGATGGGGCAAAAAACATTGTCGCTGGGGGTTCTGGGTACAGCCTCACCCCTCCCTCCATGAAAGCAACAGCAGACAACCATTTCGCGCCTTTTTTCTTGGGTGAACACTGCAGACGCCATACCACGACAGGCGTGGAGCCCGCTCAGCTCAAGACAGCAGTCATGAACATTGTAAACACCTCATGCATTATCGTGCAGTGTATGCTGAACCAGGACCAGAAAAACCAGGCGAGGAGGAGGCAGCGACGGCAGCGCAGCGACGAGAGTGATGAGGACATGGACACAGAATTCTCTCCAACCGCGGGCCCCGGAGCTTTGGAGATCATGTTGTTAATGGGGCAGGTTCTAGCCGTGGAACGCCGATTCTGGGCCCGGGAAACAAGCACAGACTGGTGGGACCGCATAGTGTTGCAGGTCTGGGATGATTCCCAGTGGCTGCGAAACTTTCGCATGCATAAGGGCACTTTCATGGAACTTTGTGACTTGCTTTCCCCTGCCCTGATGCACCAGAATACCAAGATGAGAGCAGCCCTCACAGTTGAGAAGTGAGTGGCGATAGCCCTGTGGAAGCTTGCAACGCCAGACAGCTACCGGTCAGTCGGGAATCAATTTGGAGTGGGCAAATCTACTGTGGGGGCTGCTGAGATGCAAGTAGCCAAAGCAATCACTGAGCTGCTGCTACCAAAGGTAGTGACTCTGGGAAATGTGCAGGTCATAGTGGATGGCTTTGCTGCAATGGGATTCCCTAACTGTGGTGGGGCGATAGATGGAACTCATAGACTCATAGACTTTAAGGTCAGAAGGGACCAATATGGTCATCTAGTCTGACCTCCCGCATGATGCAGGCCACAAAAGCTGACCCCCCCACTTTCCCTTAACTCTGCTGTTGAAGTCTCCAGATCGTGATCTAAAGACTTCAAGTTGCAGAGAATCTTCCAGCTTGCGACCCCTGCCCTATGCTGCGGAGGAAGGCGAAAAACCTCCAGGGCCACTGCCAATCTACCCTGGAGGAAAATTCCTTCCCGACCCCAAATATGGCGATCAGCAGAACCCCGAGCATACAGGCAAGATTCTCTAGCCAGACCCTCATTTTACCAGCGATGGCTGTTATTGCCTAATTGACTAAAATCACGTTATCCCATCAAACCATTCCCTCCATAAACTTATCTAGCCTAATCTTGAAGCCAGAGAGGTCTTTCGCCCCCACCGTTTCCCTCGGAAGGCTGTTCCAAAATTTCACCCCTCTGACGGTTAGAAACCTTCGTCTAATTTCAAGCCTAAATTTCCCCACGGCCAGTTTATATCCATTCGTTCTCGTGTTCACATTAGCACTGAGCTGAAATAATTCCTCTCCCTCCCTGGTATTTATCCCTTTGATATATTTAAAGAGAGCAATCATATCCCCCCTCAGCCTTCTTTTGGTTAGGCTAAACAAACCAAGCTCCTCGAGTCTCCTTTCATAGGAAAGGTTTTCCATTCCTCGGATCATCCTAGTGGCCCTTCTCTGTACCCGTTCCAGTTTGAGTTCATCCTTTTTAGACATAGGAGACCAGAACTGCACACAGTACTCCAAGTGAGGTCTCACCAGCGCCTTGTATAACGGAAGCAGCACCTCCCTGTCCCTACTAGAAATACCTCGCCTTATGCATCCCAAGATCGCATTAGCCTTTTTCACAGCCACGTCGCATTGCCGACTCATAGTCATCCTGCGATCAACCAGGACTCCGAGGTCCTTCTCCTCCTCCGTCACTTCCATATCCCTATCTTGGCACCGGAGCACCAGGGTAGCCAGTACATAAACCACAAGGGGTACTTTTCAATGGTGCTGCAAGCACTGGTGGATCACAAGGGACGTTTCACCAACATCAACATGGGCTGGCCGGGAAGGGTTCATGACACTCGCGTCTTCAGGAACACTATTCTGTTTAAACGGCTGCAGAAAGGGATTTACTTTCCAGACCAGAAAATAACCATTGGGGATGTTGAAATGCCTATAGTTATCCTTGGGACCCAGCCTACCCCTTAATGCCATGGCTCATGAAGCCATACACAGACAGCCTGGACAGTAGTCAGGAGCTGTTCAACTACAGGCTGAGCAAGTGCAGAATGGTAGTAGAATGTGCATTTGGACGTTTAAAGGGTCATTGGCGCATGTTACTGACTCGCTCAGACCTCAACCAAACCAATATTCCCATTGTTATTGCTGCTTGCTGTGTGCTCCACAATCTCTGTGAGAATAAGGGGGAGACCTTTATGGCGGGGTGGGAGGCTGAGGCAAATCGCCTGGCCGCTGAATTACGTGCAGCCAGACACCAGGGTGATTAGAAGAGCACACCAGGAAGCGCTGTGCATCAGAGAAGCTTTGAAAACCAGTTTCATGACTGGCCAGGCTACGGTGTGAAAGTTCTGTTTGTTTCTCATTGATGAAAACCCGCCCCCTTGATTGACTCATTCTCTGTAAGCAACCCACCCTCCCTCTTCGATTACAGCTTGCTTTCAAAGGAAATAAAGTCACTATCATTTAAAAATCATGTATTCTATATTAATTGATTATAAAAAGAGGGAGAGAACTGACAAGGTAGCCCGGGTGGGGTTTGGGAGGAGGATAGGAGGGAAGGAAAAGGCCACTAAAAAGTTTTAAAATAATGACAGCCTTTTGGTTGGGCTGTCCACTGGGGTGGAGTGGAAGGGTGCACGGAGCCTCCCCCCCCACGTTCTTACACATCTGGGTGAGGAGGCTATGGAACATGGTGAGGGGGGAGGGTGGTTATACAGGGGCTGTAGCGGCACCCTGTGATCCTGCTGTCATTCCTGAAGTTCCACCTGATGCCGGAGCATGTCCGTTTGCTCACGCAGCAGCCCCAGCGTTGCATCCTGCCTCCTCTGATCTTCCTGCCGCCACCTCTCATCTCAAGCGTCTCTCCTCTCCCCATGTTGGTCCCTTCTTTCCTCACATTCACTGGCATCTTTCCTGTACTTTGTTATCGTGTCCTTCCTCTCATTCAGATGAGCTCTTTCATTGTGGGTCGATTCCATGATTTCAGAGAACATTTAGTCTCTCGTCCTTCTTTTTCGCCACCTTATCTGAGATAGCCTTCAGGACGGAGGAGGGAGGCTTGAAAAATTTGCAGCTGCGGGAGGTAGGGAAAAAAGGTAGAGAAGTATTTTAAAAGATACATTTTACAGAACAATGCTTATACTCTTTCATGGTGAACAACACTATTCACATTACATAGCACATGTGATTTCGGTACAAGGTCACATTTTGCATCTTAATATTGAGTGCCTGTGGCTTTGGTGTTAGAGAGCACAGACGCAGGTCCGGGCAACAGAATTCGGCTTGCATGCGGCCATTGTAAGCCATTGTCTTTCGGTTTCTGTAGCCTTCAGAAAAGCAGCGCCCTGCTTTCCCACATACCAAGCAAAGCCCGTTGAGTGCTGCTGTTTTCCTGTTAACGTGCAGCAGCAGAAACCAAACTACCCCCCCCCATCCAATTCTCTGGGATGATCGCTTTATCCCTCCCCTCTACCGCGTGGCTGGTATCAGGGAAGATCCCTGCAAGCCAAATGCAAAAAGCTCAGCGCCAATGATCCCACCCACCCCCACTTGGCTAACTGCAGGGAAGGATTTCTTTTCAGCCATAGGCAAACAGCCCAGTAGGAACGGCCACCTCTGTCCCCTTAATTAAATTCCCGTATTTCAACCAAGTTACCATGAACGATATCACTCTCCTTAGGATAACACAGCGAGATAAAGAACGGATGTTGCTTGAATGCCAGCAAACACCGGGACCATACGCTGCCAGGCTTTGTCATGCAATGATACCAGATTACTTGCTACTAGCATGGCGTGGTCAAGTGTCCTACCATGGAGGACGGAATAAGGCTGCACTGCCCAGAAACCTTATGGAAAGACTTTTGGAGTACCTCCAAGAGAGCTTCATGGAGATATCCCTGGAGGATTTCTGCTCCATCCCCAGACATGTTAACAGACTTTTCCAGTAGCTGTACTGGCCGCGAATGCATCCCAAGTCCTCAGGGCAAATTAATAATTAAAAAACGCTTGCTTTTAAACCATGTTTTATATTTACAAAGGTACACTCACTGGAGGTCCCTTGCATGGTCTCATTGTCTGGGGGTTAGGAGGGTACTTCAGTCAGGCTGAGAAAAAGATCCTGGCTGTTGGGTAGAATGGAGTGCTGTGTGTTCTCTGCAAGCTTGTCGTCATCCTTCTCCTCCTCATTTTCCCCGTCCGCAGAATCCTCAGGCATGGCTGAGATTACCCCCGCCTTGGAATCCACGGTCAGAGGTGGGGTAGTGGTGGCGCTCCCCCCCCCCCCCCGAGAATTGCATGCAGCTCAGCGTAGAAGCGGCATGTCTGCGGCTCTGCCCCGGACCTTCCGTTTGCTTCTTTGGTTTTCTGATAGGCTTTTCTGAGTTCCTTAACTTTCATGCGGCACTGTAATGAGTCCCTATTGTGGCCTCTCTCCATCATGCCCTTGGAGATTGTTTCAAATGTTTTGGCATTTCATCTTTTGGAACGTAGTTCTGCTAGCACGGAATCCTCTCCCCATATAGCGATCAGATCCAGTATCTCCCATATCTCTCCATGCTGGTGCTCTTTTTCGATTCTCGGACTGCATGGTTACCTGTGCTGATGAGCTCTGCGTGGTCATCTGTGCTCTCCACGCTGGGCAAACAGGAAATGAAATTCAAAAGTTCGTGGGGCTTTTCCTGTCTACCTGGCCAGTGCATCCGAGTTCAGATTGCTGTCCAGAGCGGTCACAATGGTGCACTGTGGGATAGCTCCCGGAGGCCAATACCGTCGAACTGCGGCCACACTAACCCTAATTCGAAATGGCAATACCGATTTCAGCACTACTCCCCTCGTCGGGGAGGAGTACAGATATCGATATTAAGAGCCCTTTATATCGAAGTAAAGGGCTTCGTTGTGTGGATGGGTGCAGGGTTAATTCGGTTTACCGCTGCTAAATTCGAGATAAACTCATAGTGTAGACCAGGGCTAGGTCACCACTGCCTTATCTCTGACTTTACCTTAGAAGGGGAAGTCAGAAAAGAGTCAATGGCTGGTGAGGTTATTGGCACTGAGAAATGTGGTGGGTTTTGTTTAGTTTAGTTTTTTGGGGTTGTAGCGGGATGGTTATCCCACTCCTGCCCGGAGGGGTTAAAAACAGCCCAGGAGAGGGCTGTGGCTGGGGCAAGCAGCTCCAAGGCTGATTGGGGAAGCAGCCTCAGCTGGGGCCACTCCCCAATCAGGGCCCAGCTGGCCCTTATAAGAGGGCAGTGGGCCAGGAACAGACAGTCTCTTGCTCCCTGTAGAGAGGGAAGGGCCTGGCTGCTTAGGAGCTCACAGGGTACCTAGAGTGGAGCAGGGCTGGGGGAAGGCCTGGGGAGCTCTGGCCTGGAAACCCCCCAGGATACAGGTCTTGTTAAAGGCCCAGAAGGGTACTGGGGTTGCAGAGGGTAGCCCAGGGGTAGGCCAAGGCAGCAGGTCCAAACCCCCCTTGCCTGTGATGAGTGGCTTGTACACTGCAGTCTACCCCAGTGAATGGGGGCTAGATGGTGACTGGCAGTAGCCTGATACTGAGGTGAGGTGGGGATTGGGGGTTCCCCTGAGTGGGGAAACCCAGATTGGGGGTTGCTGCAGTGGGCAGAACCCCTGGGTAAAGAGCACCAGGGTCCAGGAGGGACACAGGGGCCAGTGGCAAGCGGGACACCAGCCTGCAGAGGGTGCTCCAGAGCTAGAAAAAGAGCTAATTCCCAGGAAACCAGCAGGAGGCGCCGCAGGGGTGAGTCTCGCACTGTTACAGGGGTGTTGAGATTTTTTGAGAACCAGTTTGACTATTGCCCATTTCAGGTGGCTAGTAAAAATGGTTTTCTCTGAAGGATGCATTAATGAAGTTAGTCTGTAGAGTAGCAGGATGCTCTTCCCAGGTTGCAAATTTTGTAGTGGATTTTTAGGGGCAATTTTCAAGGTACACAATGATGAATTCCCATAGACTGTATGGGGAGATCTTGGCAGACTGGTAAAGTGCCCAAGCTACCAGGCCATAAGTGGGCCTATGTAGCAGCCTCAGCATGACTGAGTCAGGAGTGGAGGGGGCTTGGGTGACCACAAAAGGGCAGCTTGACCCTGCGTCCTTCCTGATGAGATCTCTATTGAAATTGCTGAGGTATGCATTTTAGGAAAACAGGAAGCTTGTCTATATGTGCCCTCAGGAATGTGTCTGTCAGGGCCTCAAGGCATGCAAACTCTGAAAAAACACATCTGGCTAATTGATGATCAGAAGGAAACCTCTTGCTTAACCTCTGAAATTGCTTACTTAACAAGTTTTCTTTGAGTGATGTGTTGTTGTAATACTAATGAATAAATAAGGGAAGAAAATTTGGGGTAGATGGACTCTTCAGGGACTCTCCCTCTGGACACATCTTGTGGTCCCCACTGGCAGACGAAAGATTGGCCATCAGAAGACTGCTGCTGTGCCACTCAAGAGCCACACCCAACTTTGGTAACTATTGAGGGCTGGGGGTGTTTTACTAACCTGTTGTGGATGTGTGTAAGTGCTTGAAACTAACTAAAGTATAGCTTTAAGTGAGAGCACTCTTGTGTTGTCCTGTTTATGCCAGCCATCTATCGGTCAGACGGCAATGTCTCCATTGATTTATTTCCTGACACAACCTCGCATAGAGTAAAGTTATCAAGAGCTTTGGGTTGAAAGAACCCTGGGTAACAAGACCACATGCTGTATCTAAAATAAGGAAATGGCCCAATAGGTACAGTACTTCATTGTGATATGTACTACTCCGCCCAAGGCAGTAAAGAAAACAAAATGTTCTTTTCCCACTTCCACCTTTTATTGATTTTTTTTTTCTTTGGATGCTACCATCTGAATAAAATTGCCACTTGCTATTGAACTTCAATGGACTGTGATACTTTACTAGTCTGAAGAGCCTGAAATAAGTTAAAAGAATTCACTCACACAATATATTTTCTGAAGAATTTGGTAGTTATTTTTGCTTGTAGTCTGGGATACAAGCAAACACAGAGATGTATTTTAATTTATTTTAAATTCTTCTTTTATGTTAAATTATTGGATTACCTTAATGGTACTAGTGTATGTTATATATAGTGAACAGATGGAGTATTTTCATGGAAATTATCTAATAAGCACTGTTCAAAGATATACATGGTTTGTGATGGCCATGCAATAAAAGGAAATGGTACAAAAAAAAAACAATCAAGACCAGATAGCTCATATAGGATGAAATTAAAGGATTTTCCCTTTAAGCCAATTATTTTCAATACTACTCCCTTATCTATGTTGTTTACCAACACAAGTTATTCAGAAGAAACTGAGTTTCTGAAAAGCAATAGAGAAGAGACATCCTTTGCACCACTGATTTTTTTTCACTCCATAAATGATGTAGATTTGTATTATGGTAATATCATTATTTTGATCATGAATGTAATTATTTGAAAACAAATCTTTCAGTCATGACTAATTTTGCATTTGGATGACTCATTTGTCTTGTGATTAAATAAGGATGTGTGTACATTTTCATCTTTAAAGATAAATGCTGTAAATTATGCCATGGCGTGGCTTTATAATGCATGTGTTGTGGTGTTTTCTGTTTGGACATGTTTCACTAAATAAAATAGGTTTAGGAATTCTAATTAACTTATTTTGTTTCCTTAAAATCTTCCTCCCACCTCCAGAATCTTATAGCATAGAACCTGTCTTTTAGACAAACTGACAGCTAGTGATCAAATGTTTGTTATACAGCCTGACAGATGGAATATATTGCTAACCCAATTTTGTTTTTTAAAATGATTTAATTATTAACCTGGAAAAATACATAAAGGGCCAAACCCTGCCCTTGGATGCTATCGCAGTCATGGTTGCGCTCCCTCTCCTGGACACTCAGCAGGATGCTGTGTTTGGATCCATATGGTAGATCAGTGCACATTTAGGCTTCCTTGGCTCTGAGCAGGTTCCAGACATTGTCTCTTTCTTTGGCCTCTAGGCTCACTCCCTGGGCATACACTCTCTGATACCTGTAGTGGGGCGGCTGCCCCACTCCCTGAGATTATGGGCTGCCGCAGGCCAGTGGGCCTGCGCAGATGCACAGCCAATGAGAGAAGGGCTTACTGGGAGCCAATCAGGGCCCAGGTTGGAGACGGCCAATCAGGCCCAGGCTCAGCCCTATAAAAGACTGCACAGGGAGCGAGTAGTCAGTCTGTCCCAGGCCTTCGAGAGGGGAAGGCCTATCCCCAAACTGGGAGACTAGCACCGCGGACAGCGCAGTGCTGGCCAGGCTCAGGGAGCAGAGGGGAGCTCTAGCCTGAGGCCTGCCAGGCTGCAGGCCCTGAGTGGAAGGGCCTAGCGGGTGCAAGGGGCCGTAGGGGAAGCAGACAGACGAGGGGAGAGAAGGAGGACAGCGAGGCTGCTGCCAGAGGGTCCCTGGGTCGGGACCCAGAGTAGAGGGTGGGCCTGGGTCCCCCCCTACCCCCTTGCAGTACATCTAGCCATTGGCCGTAGGGAGCGGCCAGTACAGACCACGCCAGATCCCTGACGGGAGGGATTAGACTTTGGAGTGTGTGGTTGACTACGGTGGCTGGACAAGGAGACTGCTGATTGACCCCCCCCCCCCCCCCCGGAAGGGGGTGTGGAAAGACAGAGGGGCACTGCCGGAGGGCAGTGGTCCCAAAGAGGACGCCGCAAGTTGGTGAGCGACGTGGGCTCAGACACGCCAACCGAGGGCGAGACGACAGTCGGGACACCACCAGGAGGGGGCGCTCCACTGGACTGAGCTAATTCCCAAGACAACCAGTAGGAGGTGCCACGGTGGTGAGTCCCAACCCCGTTACAATACCCCTTTTTGGAATTGGTGTAGCTCCACAGAAGTCAAAGGAGCAATGATAATTTATATTAATTTATATCTGCTGAATATCCAGCCCTCAGATGCTTTTCTTCTACAATAACAACTAATTGTATGCCATTTAAACTATTAGTTTGGTGATTATTTTTACTTTACACTTGGACTATACATTTACATATTCTACTGTTGAGCCCTTGTATCTAATCTATCAAGATTATCCTATAAAACAACTTCAGCCCTTTGAATTTTAACCATTTCCTCTAATTTAGCATGCTGTAATGGTCACATTACCGCTTTGTCTGAATCATTAGCGGCGTCATACCATCACATATGTTGTATAAAAGAGGCTATCTGAAATAGTTTACCATCCTATAGTAGTTTTTCAAATGAAAAAAAACTCTCTCTCCCTTCTAATTGGTAATTCCTATTGGGCCACATTGTTCTTTGAAGAATCTGGCCATTAGTGAGAGACAATTTAGAAACTCTGAGAAAAGCAGAACAGCTGATTGAGACTACCCAAATGAGTTTTGAAAACAGAAGAACAGGTGACGATCAGAGGGTTTTTACATTTACTGGCAAGCTGCTTGACGAACATATAAACCCAATATGAACAGCAAATAGGATGGGTGAGCCCTATGCTGCAAGGCAAGTCTTTTCCTGACATAAATTGTTAACAATTGTACAAGATTTTGGAAATGTAAAGTGTTTGATGAATTGTCTATAAGTATCTATACAGTGAGAAAATTTGAGATAGTAGAGAGTGCCTTAATTTAGAAGAAAAAATATAACAAGATCCAGTAGCTAGAAGTGGAATGTAGATAAAATCAGGGTAAAAATAAGATGCAAATTTTTAACAGTAAGGATAATTAACCATTGGAGCAACTTAGCAAGGGATATGGATATAGATTCTCTATCACCTGATGTCTTTCAATCAAGATTGATGTCTTTCTAAAAAATATCTCTAGCTCAACCACAAGATTTTCCATCACTGGAAATTAATTAAATCTAGATTGGCTATTTTTCTAAAAGATTTGCTCTAGTTCAAACAGGCATTAATTCAGGGAAATCTTATGGCCAGTGTTATACTGGAGGTCAGGCTAGATCAGTGGTTCCCAAAGTGGGGTTCGCAGAACGTTTCAGAGGGTTCGAAAGAAAAATTTCATTAATGGCAGCCAGAGGACTCTGCTGGGACCCAGTTGCAGGGCAGACAGCCCGAGCCCCAGGGAGAGCGGGGCCGGGCAGTTTGAGCAGGCAGCCCGAGCCCCTCCCCTGTCAGCGGGGGAGCCGGCAGCCCGAGCCCCTCCCCTGTCAGCGGGGGAGCCGGCAGCCCGAACCTTGGGGAGAGCGGGCAGTTTGAGTCGGCAGCCCCAGCCCTCCCCTGTCAGCGGGGGAGCCGGCAGCCCGAGCCCCAGGGAGAGCAGGGCCGGGCAGTTGGGGCAGGCAGCCCAAGTCCCGGCGGTCAGTGGGGGAGCCGGCAGCCCGAACCACAGCGCTCCACGCAGGGCTGGCAGCCTGAGCCCCAGGGAGAGCGGGGCCGGGCAATTGGGGCCAGCAGCCCAAGCCCTGCCCCCGTCAGCAGGGGAGCCGGCAGCCTGAACCCCAGCGCTCTGCGCGGGGCTGACAGCCCGAGCCCCAGGGAGAGTGGGGCCGGGCAGTAGGGGCTGGCAGCCCGAGCCCCGCCCCCGTCAGCAGGGGAGCCGGCAGCCCGAACCCCAGCCCAAGCCCCAGGAATTTGCCAAATCTCATCTAAAGCCAGAACCACAGCCCTCCTTGTTACCACCAGCCACAACCTCACCCGAAACTAAAGGTGGGTGAAAAATACCAAGCATTTTTCACAGAAAGTTTTGAATTTTTTTCACATTTTTCAAAATTCCCCAAGAAAAATTTACAAAAAACTGAAACGGAAAAATGGTCCATTTTCAAAAACTGTTTTCATGAAACATTTTCTGATTTTTGAAAACCAAAAATGAATTTATTTTTATTCGAAACCATTTTTTTTTTAAACAAAAGCCAAAAAAACATTTTACAGAAACATTTTTGGTTTCTGGTTTTTCTATGTTCGTTAAAAAAAGTTTCAATTAAAAATATTTTTCGGAGGTTCATAGATTCCGGGCCCGGCAGTTGGGGCATCCATCACACTGAGGAAATTTAAACTTAAATCCCTGAAAATATTCATTTTTAGGAGGGGGTTCACGAGATCTCGCAATTTAGTGAAAGGGGTTCGCGGGCTGTTAAAGTTTGGGAACCACTGGGCTAGATGATCACAATGGTCCTGTGACAGTCAGCAGCGACCCCCTCCCCTAACAGCTAGCAGTCTTTATGGCAGCCAGCGGCCATTAGGGGGAAACACACCTCACTTACACAGTAGCCTGAACTTTTGAACTCTCTTCCCTTCTTTGCCTTGAGGCAGTGGGAGCTGGTCCCAAACCAGTTCTCACTGACCAGATAGCAGAAGTGCAGGGTTTGTTAACCACCAATCAAATGTTAACACAACCCGGGCCTGTGTTTGAGTGTGTATAAAAGATCTTTGTTTTTTCGTACGAGTTAGAGTTTTTGTACTAAGGTGCAAAGCTCTCCTTTCTTCTACAGAATAAAGCAACCTCTTCCTTATCCCTGTCTGGCTGTTATTGGCTCTCAGCTAGGCGGACCCGATATTTCGGTAACAGTCCCTTCTGTCTTTATAATCCATGAATCTATGAAATGGGGAAAATTCAGGAAACACCGAGTGAAATTGTATGGCCTGAGTTATGTAGGTGGTGGGACTAGATGACCTTAATGGTCCTTGCTGGCCTTAAAATCTGTGATCCAGTTTTACTCCTGGTGTAAGAAGCTTGCAACTCTGTTGAAGTCAATGAACTGTGTTTACACCAGAACTGAATTTGGCCTGATAGGAATTAGGTATTATTACTTTAATTTGCACAGTGGGGGCAGTGAGAAAGGTGATGACTGAGAATTGTCTGGGAAGAAAATTAGTTTTTAAAAGTTGTATTTTAAAAATATGTACTAATCCTCAATGCACAAACCAAGGAGAGATGGCATAGCCAGTAAGGATTACAATTACATCACAACATATCACAGGCAATAAGGTCTGGATCCACAAAAGGACTTGCGCAGTGCAATGCTTAACTTTTAGGTGCTTTGAAAATCACTGGAATGCCACAAACCCCGGACTAGGTGCTTAGGCTCCCTGTAAAATGAATAAGGAAAGATAGGTGCCTTAGAATGGAATCCACAAAAACCAACATGCTAAGGGGAACCAGTTAAATTATCCAATGGGACATGCTAGCAAGCAGGGCCAGCTTTAGGATGTGCGGGGCCCAATTTGAATACCCGGCGACGGTCCGGGTCTTCGGCGGCACTTCAGCGGCATTTTGGCGGGGGGGGGGGTGTCCATCAGTGCCACGGAAGACATGGAGCAGACCCCCCCGCCGAAGATCCCAGAGCGGACCCCCACCGCCGAAATGCTACCAGAGCGGACCGCTGCCGCGGGGCTCTCTTAGGCACAGGTGCGGGGCCCAATTCCGGGGAATGGGGGGAATCAGCCTAAAGCCGGCCCTGCCAGCAAGAGGGGTGTATCTGAAACCCTGTCTCTCCCAGTTAGTACCTAAATCCAGGCTGCAGGGAGGTGCCTGTCTCTGCTTGGGATCCATAGCCAATCCACACGCAAGAATGGCTTAGGTGGCTGCCTAGCTCCACACAAAATGGCTGCTGGAGGTGGGGGAAAAAGGCTGCTGTTATAACCTTAGTCCAGTGGTTAGGGTACTCATCCAGGATGTGGAAATCCCTGCTTCAATTCCCCCCTCTACCTGATGAGAAGGAATTTTAAAAGGGGTTTCCCACCTCTCAGTGTGGTTCCCTAGCCACTGGGCTGCTCTTATTCTGGCCCAATTAATATTTATTTAATATTAATTGGAATGGCTTCAACAAGAGAAATTGAGAGCCCTCCATAGCAGAATGTTCCATAGGCCTGTGGTTAGGGTACTCACCTATGAGGTACAGAACCCCTGTTCAAATCCCTTCTTCCCCTCAGGCTGAGGGGGGGATTGAAGTGGGGTCTCCCCCATCCTGGGTGACTACCATTATTACTCAGTTAAAGGGAAGGTTGCTGCCTCCTGGCATTTTTTTGTGTGGAGTTAGGCATGCTCACAGCCCGACTACCAGATTGGATCCTGCTGGCAAAATAGGCATTGCCCTGTCTGTCTGCACCTGGTTTGAGGATTATAGTGGGGCTTAGGCATCCAGACACCTCACTGAGGCAGTCATATGCATGCCCAGAGCAGAAACTTAGGCACTGAAGGGACAGTTACAGAAGAAATTTAGGTGCTGAGTAAATTTAGGGGCCTATAGTTTTTGCCTAAAACTAAGTGGAGCCTAAATCTGGGATTTAGGCACTTAAAACTCTTTGTGGATCTTGGCTTCAGCTCCTCAGTCAACTAGCTAGAACTTGAGAGGCAAATGATGTAACAAATTACCACTTTTATTAATAGCCCATGGGCAAATGGGCATGCAAGAATGGATTAATGTGGCATTGCATCATTTTAAGATATCATTTCCCCTCATATAAGATACAATGCACTTAAGGGGAACATGAAACAGCTTCTAGATTCTAAGATCAAATGCACTCTAAAAATTACAGAGAAATTGTTTTCTTAATTTTTTCACTTATTGTCAGGAATCAGGGCCTGCAGCAGAGCAAGTCTCCAGGCAACCTAAAGCATGCAGCTGGCCTTTAATAGGCTGCTTGTTTGGCTACACCGCCTGACTGGGGGAAGAGTCAGGAGATCAGCTCTTAAGCCCAGGCGTAACAGCAGTTTGATGGCTGCTCAAAGCATTTATCCAAGGCTGTGTTCGCTCCTCTGTCTGCTTGTTCCCAACCTTATCCCGGCCTCGTCTCACTTCAGGTAACCTGGCTTTGACCCGCAGCTCTGATTCCTGACTTTGGCTCTGATCCTTGCATCTAGTACCTGGCCTCTGACTCGGGTTCTGATCCTGGGCTGACTACTGACTCCTGCTTTAATCAGTAGGCATGACTGTCCATGTCCCAGTCTCTGACACTTATCAGAACTGATATGGCCATTGTACCTTAGCAAATTCAGATAACAAAGGCACATATGTCTCTCACTTCTAATAATAACATGAAAGAGATTGACCCACTGTGGCAAGTACATAAATGACAAGCAGACCCCAATGATTATCTTAGAATATTTATTGTCCTATTTATGGTGGTATAACTACCTAAATACAAAAGATTGCCATCTGTAGTACGTGTCAAGTAAGGGACCTTGGGACCATCATTGTTTAATATTTGGTTCAGAATGATTTAGTTTTAACCAGAAGAAATAAAGCAATCAAGCAATACGTGACTATTTAGAATGAAAAATTACTATCCCTGAGATAGTGTGCCAGATTTATCAAAGGCAGCCAATCTGCACATCTTAAAAGCAGCAGTCCCTACAAGGCAAATTGGTTCATAAATCGATAAGAACTGAGGATGGCAAAAATTAATATTAATACATTCATTTCAAAGGAAATTAAGAAAAGATGGCAAGGAGCATTTACCTCCCCACAATTATTTTTAAGTTTGAAATTGCTTTTTCATGCAGTGAAGGTCAGGCTTTAAAAGAGACAGACACACCAAGGAGTATGCACAAATAGACTTTCACAATAGGATTGAGTCAAGAATATTGTGCTCTGATACCATGGTGATGGGCAACCCCATCAATACTTAGCTACCTAGAATGCCTCCTCCTGTAGTAAAACTTCAGCTACTGTCTCTGGAAGGAGAGGTTGGGGGTGCCTTGGATCCAGTAGGTCTCATGGCTCCATATGCCAGGCCCCTTTCCATGCAGCGTTATTATGGAGGGATGGCTAGTGCTCCACAACTGTCGTCTCCTCTCTGGTAACAGAGCTTCTGCTGGGGTCCTAGTTGTATCAAATCAAATATTGTTGGCTGAGACTACCCTGCAGCTTTTTCTTCAGAGGGGACCCAGAGGAAGGTAATATAACTCCCAGCTAAATTACCTCCTGCTCAAATTTCCACATCGTAATCTGTGAGGTGACCACCTGCAATGCACCTACACCCTTTCTGACCCAGCTTCATCCTTGTTCTGCTTCTTGCCACTAAGATCATCTCTGCTGAGCCATGGAGGCAGCACATCCCTGTGTCTCACTATGAAAGAGGGAGATCCCTGGACAGATGTCTGTCACTGCCCAGATCATGAGGGGCCAATTTGGGCCTGAGCATTTTTATCTGTATCTCTATAACATTTGAGAATCATTTTAGTTTAAGGGCAAAAGGACAAATGAAGAACATGGCTGGTCCCTGTTTTTTAATGTCCAACATTCTCTCAAAATTATTAGTGTCACACTTCCAAAATGGACACTATCCCTCAAACTGTCCTGAAGCCAGCCAGAGTTTCTTGTTGTATACTTTCATTTTAGGGGGTTGGTTAAACTCTTATTTGGCTCTGTGTATGTTTAAAGGTTGAAAGGCTTTTGTTTATGATTCCTAGTATTTGTTAGTAATGCACAGTATGTAATAAAGACTGGAAAATGGGATTCATTTCAAATGCATCTAGACTAATTTATCTATAATGTTCCATCCCCTCCACTGTAGCAAAGAATGGAACTCTCTCTGGTTCACTGATAAACTTTATATCCTCTTTGAAAATCATCACTGGGAGAGGGGAAAGAAATAACAAATGTATGCCATAACAGTCTGAAAAAACCCAACATATAGTTCATAGCAATCTTGGGTACAATACAGCATATGTTTTTTTACTTCAGTGATAATGGTTTCATGTGAGTAAGATATTTGATAAAAAGCAAAACACACACAGATACTTTTATCTGTTCTGATTGGCTATAGATTTTATAAAAACATGTTGCTCCAATTTTCAAGGCTATTCTCCAGTTGAGGAGTTGAACTTTTCCACTTTCCCTTTCATTACTTTGCAAACAAATGGCCTTACATAACTGAATGGCTTCTTTCTATTTTTCCCACATCCCATCATGTCAGAATGTAGCTTTTAAAACTGTGGACATCAAAAAGAGTGAGACAAATCAGTCTGGAAAAATCAGAACCAGCCTCAGTCTCTCTCGTCGCTGAAAACCAGGATGATCTTCCACACTCAAATAAGAAAAGAAGAAAAAATGCTGAATTAAATTCTCCCAAGAGTATCAAACAGGTTAATTACAATACAAATAGGCACTTTAATGAAGAACACAAAATAATTTTTTCCATCAGTACTAAGTAGTAGCTGCCCATAAGAATTTTAAAGATAAAATAGAATATTCTAGCTATTATATTGTCATATTATGCACCATTGCTTCTGAGAGGTCAGGAGATAATTTCAAAATTGTTTTTTTATTTTTACATTTTCTAAACTTTTTGTCATTTTGAAATTTTTTTTTCCAGGGGAATTTTCATAGAAATTTATATTTTTCAAAATGTCAGTTTTGCTATTTTTTTTTTTACCAAAAATAACTTTTTTTGACTAAAAATTGTGCATCAGACTGCTAGATACTCTGAGATACCCAAATAGCAGCACTAGCCAGAAATGCCTCTTTCTATCTGTTACCAGGAGACTGGATCCCTTCCTTATGGATGCAGAGGTAACTACAGTGATCTCTGTCTTGCCTTCAGACTGGACTTCTGCAAAGCATTTTACCTGGGAATGACTGTGAAGGCCACATGGTTCTTCAAAGATATCCACCGGACAGTCACTGATGATAAAACACTTGTGTGTTGGGTTCTATCAGAACTTAGTTGTGGAAACAGAAATCAGAATGAGCTCAGGTCTTCTCACTGAAGACCTGACTTTGTGTGTGTAAACCTGTCCTCAACAGCTATTGCAAAAGGATCCAGTAATATTTCTAATCAAGAACCCTCCCACCCAAGAAAACAGCATGTTAATGAGGAGTGGGACAGTATGGTCACTTCAGCCAAACTGCTTTGCCTTTATTTGCATTGCTTCTAGAAAATGCAGTCGGGCTTTTCAAAAGCACTCAGTGTTGGCCTAACTCAGGATATGTCTACACTACGAAATTAGGTTGAATTTATAGAAGCCGGTTTTATAGAAATCGGTTTTATACAGTCGATTGTGTGTCCCCACATAAAATGCTCTAAGTGCATTAAATCGGTGGACCGTGTCCACAGTACCGAGGCTAGCGTCAACTTCCGGAGCGTTGCACTGTGGGTAGCTATCCCACAGTTCCCGCAGTCTCCGCCACCCATTGGAATTCTGGGTTGAGATCCCAATGCCTGATGATGCAAAAACAGTGTCGCGGGGGGTTCTGGGTACATGTCGTCAGGCCCCTCCCCCTTCGTCAGAGCAACGGCAGACAATCGATTCGCGCCTTTTTACCTGGGTTGCCTGTGCAGACAACATACCACGGCAAGCATGGAGCCCGCTCAGCTCAGCTCACTGTCACCATATGCCATCTGGGTGCCGGCAGATGTGGTACTGCATTGCTACACAGCAGCAGCTAATTGCCTTTTGGCAGTAGATGGTGCAGTATGACTGGTAGCCGTCATCGGCTATCTGGGTGCTGGCAGACGTGGGGCTGCATTGCTATACAGCAGCAGCTCCTTGCCTTTTGGCAGTAGATGGTGTATTACGACTGGTATCCGTCCTCGTTGTACTCAGTGAGTTCGGTCAGAGGTGCCTGGGCAGACATGTTTTGTCTCCTGGAGACTCAGTCCTGCCGGTAGTCCTATTGAACCATCTTGATGATGGCTAGCAGTCGTAATGCAGCATTTTCTGCCAAGCACCCAGAAGATGCCGATGGCTATCAGTCATGCTGCACCGTCTGCGGCCAGCCTAAGATGTAAAAGATAGATGGACCAGATTTGTTCTGTATTCATTTGCTTCCCCCTCCCTCCGTGAAATCAATGGCCTGCTAAACCCAGGGTTTTGAGTTCAATCTTTGGGGGGGCCATTCTGTGTGACAGTTGTTTGTGTTTCTCCCTGATGCATAGCCACCTTTGTTGATTTTAATTCCCTGTACCTGTAAGCCATGTCGTCACTTGCCCCTCCCTCTCTCCGTCAGACAATAGTTTCGTGCCTTTTTTCAGCCCAGATGCCATAGCACTGGGATCATGGAGCCCGTTCAGATCACCACGGCAATTATAAGCACTATGAACACCACGCGCGTTGTCCTGAAGTATATGCAGAGCCAGAACATGTCAAAGCAAAACCAGGCGAGGAGGCAATTGCAGCGATTGCAGCGCGGCGACGAGAGTGATAAGGAAATTGACATGGACATAGACCTCTCACAAAGTACAGGCCCCAGCAATGTGCAAATCGTAGTGTTACTTGGGGAGGTTCATGGTGTGGAACGCCGATTCTGGGCCCGGGAAACAAGCACAGACTGGTGGGACCGCATCGTGTTGCAGGTGTGGGACGATTCCCAGTGGCTGCGAAACTTTCGCATGCGTAAGGGCACTTTCATGGAACTTTGTGACTTGCTTTCCCCTGCCCTGAAGAGCCAGAATACCAGGATGAGAGCAGCACTCACAGTTGAGAAGCGAGTGGCGATAGCCCTGTGGAAGCTTGCAACGCCAGACAGCTACTGGTCAGTCGGGAATCAATTTGGAGTGGGCAAATCTACTGTGGGGGCTGCTGTGATCCAAGTAGCCAACGCAATCAAAGACCTGCCGATATCAAGGGTAGTGACTCTGGGAAACCTGCAGGTCATAGTGGATGGCTTTGCTGCAATGGGATTCCCAAACTGTGGTGGGGCGATAGACGGAACCCATATCCCTATCTTGTCACCGGAGCACCAAGCCACCGAGTACATAAACCGCAAGGGGTACTTTTCAATGCTGCTGCAAGCCCTGGTGGATCACAAGGGACGTTTCACTAACATCAACGTGGGATGGCTGGGAAAGGTACATGATGCTCGCGTCTTCAGGAACTCTGGTCTGTTTCAAAAGCTGGAGGAAGGGACTTTCTTCACGGACCAGAAAATAACCGTTGGGGATGTTGAAATGCCTATAGTTATCCTTGAGGATCCAACCTACCCCTTAATGCCATGGCTCATGAAGCCATACACAGGCAGCCTGGACAGTAGTCAGGACCTGTTCAACTATAGGCTGAGCAAGTGCCGAATGGTGGTAGAATGTGCATTTGGACGTTTAAAAGCGCGCTGGCGCAGTTTACTGACTCGGATAGACCTCAGCGAAACCAATATTCCAATTGTTATTGCTGCTTGCTGTGCGCTCCACAATATCTGTGAGAGTAAGGGGGAGACATTTATGGTGGGGTGGGAGGTTGAGGCAAATCGCCTGGCCACTGATTACGCGCAGCCAGACACCAGGGTGGTTAGAAGAGTACAGCAGGGCGCGGTGCGCATCAGAGAAGCTTTGAAAACCAGTTTTGTGACTGGCCAGGCTACGGTGTGAAACTTCTGTTTGTTTCTCCTTGATGA